>NC_138503.1:44321529-44711557 GCF_964252035.2 Podarcis erhardii | reverse complement strand
TCCATAAAGCATGGACCTGAAAATAGCTGCCGAGATGCTAGATTGTTGTGTTCCAGAGCAGTGGAAGCGACTTTGTTACCTTTGACAATGAAGAATTAACACTCCGCCATGTGCATTCCTTGGCTGTGAAGTTCCAAGGATGGTCATACGCTCTGGTTGAGCCCTATGGACATGGCATTACTTCACAGCTGACACAAACCAGGATCTACTTGGAGCCAGACTTCCCAATTCTGACTTTCCAGTTGGTTTCAAATTGTGGTTTGTCCATTTAGGCACCATTCAAGCCTTGCTATGGTTTCTGAACTGAACCGCTCTAAAATTGGTGCACTTAAGTTGTTGTTTTTCTCGATCTTGCTCTTCTGATCAGTGCAGATGAATCCCTTGCAGCCGGCTGAGACTTGGCTAAGTCAGTTGTTTTGCATGATGCACTGAACAGAGCAATCAGTTTCTCGATGCTGATAGACCACTCTGCTGGCCCGGGATTGATTAGAAGGAATCTGCTGAGAGGGGCTGTTTCTATTCCTAAATCATCAAAGAGTGGTGCAAATTATACTTATGCCTCTAGGTTTTGTTTTATGCTGACATGAGCTTTTTCTTGTTTCCTTCTTGTACTAACTTGAAGTTCACTCATTCTCTCTCTTTCTCAAAGCACCGGCAAATTTTGCTAGAAATCTTTTCCAAAAACTACAGAGTGCGCAGAAACGTCATCCAGAATCGGCTGGCCCGGGAATACGGAGAGGAACTAGATAAACAGGAGATCGATAAAATCTTGAAGGTATATATTGAATGGGATGTGCGCAAGCAGTTTTAAAAGGAGACAGTCAACGGGCCCCCTGTTAATAGGATCAGTCCCTCTCTAACCCAGGGATGGTAACCTTCCAGGCATAACTGGACTACGATTCTCATGATCCCTGCCCATTGGCTTTGCATGGGGCTGATGGGAGTTGAGAGTCTCGCAGCATCTAGAGGTCACCACCCTTGCTCTTAATTCATTTTGCAAATAGAGCTAGACAAGGAAAGAAGAAAGGTGATTGGTATTAGGGGTCTGAACTTAACACTTGAAAGGTGACTTCTGCAGAGTCAAACCATTGGCTCTTCTAGTACCTTGGTATTATCTAGGCCATGGGTAGGCAAACTAAGGCCCCAGGGGCCGGATCCGGTCCAGTCGCCTTCTAAATCCAGCCTGCAGATGGTCCGGGAATCAGTGTGTTTTTACATGAGCAGAATGTGTGCTTTTATATAAAAAGCATCTCTGGGTTATTAGTGGGGCATAGGAATTTGTTTTTGGCTTGTTTTCAAAATATAGTCCGGCCCCCCACAAGGTCCGAGGGACAGTGGACCGGCCCCCTGCTGAAAAAGTTTGCTGACCCCTGATCTAGACTGACGGCAGCTAGCGTCCCAAGTGTCCTACTTGTGTCTGGGATTGAACCTGTGCACAATGCATGTGCTCTACTATTCAGATGCAGCCGCTCCCTAAGTATCTCTTCAGAATCTGTCCATTCCTGATTATAGAGAACAGACCACTACCTGCTCTTTCGATGCAAATTTCTAATGATTTGCTAGAAGGTGTTTACACACGTGTGTGTCCAGATACTTGCCGATGCAGTGATGTCTGGGTGATAACACACTTAGCTTTATTACTGGATTGCTTTGCTCAAGGCGATTCCCAAAGGCAGCTGCCTTTTAAGTTTACTTTTAATCCATCGCCCTAATTGCATTGCATAACTGACTTACAGCAGGTCTCTACCTGGGGCATCTATATTGCTTAAGCTTTAATTAAAACTACCTTTAAAGATTTTTTATTAGATTGGCCAATTAAGCAGCCAAGCAAGGGCCAGCTGTAGTATTGAGGCTGGAAGGTAGTGTTTGAAGCCCTGCAAAGCTTTGAAGTCCCCTTTTCCTCGAGCTGTGACCCTCTTTGCAGAGTGGCTGCGAGAGGTGCAGTCAGTTTGAAAAGCAGTTTTATAGCAAACTATAAATAGCTACCGTTGGATGGGAAGAAATAATAATAATAATAATTTATTTGTACCCAGCCCCTCTGGCTGGGTTTCCCCAGCCGCTCTGGGCAGCTTCCAACAAAGACCAAAAATACACTAAAATGTCACACATTAAAAACTTCCCTGAACAGGGCTGCCTTCAGATGTCTTCTAAATATCAGGTAGTTGCTTATCTCTTTGACATCTGATGGGAGGGCATTCCACAGGGCGGGTGCCACTACCGAGAAGGCCCTCTGCCTGGTTCCCTGTAGCTTTGCTTCTCGCAATGAGGGAACCACCAGAAGGCCCTCGGCGCTGGACCTCAGTGTCCTGGCAGAACGATGGGGGTGGAGACGCTCCTTCAGGTATACTGGGCCGAGACCGTTTAGGGCTTTAAAGGTCAACACCAACACTGAATTGTGCTCAGAAACTTCCGATATTGTGGATTGTATGGTTCTTGGTTTCACGAATCCTGGGCAGTCTTGCTGCCCCCATCCCTAGGTAGGCTTTTAATAACCCTGGGAGGTGGGGTCCCATTGATGCCCTCACACCTGTAGAATATTCTTGGGAGTTCAGGGACCATTTTCAACCCAAGGGCCGCATACCCTGCTCTGCAACCTTCTGGGGGCCACATACCGATGGTGGGCAGCGCCAAGGGCAAAAGTGGGTGGAGCAACAAATGTAAATTACCTTCGCTGTCCTTTGTACCTTCTTTCCAGGCAAGCAAGAGGCATTGGAGTTCAAGGTTACATTCCAGCCAGGCAAAAACAGATCAAACAGGGAGAGGCCAGAGGGCCAGATAGAGAGACCTGGAGGGCCACATTTGGCCCTTAGGTCCAAAGTTGCCTAGCCATGTTCCCCTCCCTTCCAAACTTCAGAGGTGAATACCAGTCCTCATATAACCAGAATGGGATAATCCATGGATATATGAGCAGGCTTTGGGGGAAACCCCTAAGGCTCGCACAAATAAGGACCCCCCCCCCATTGCAGCAGCTGAAAGGGCATGCTCAGTGAATGGCTGCACTGGAGGTGAGGTGGAATGGCATATTCCCAAAAAAGGGTACAGCTAGCTGGGGGGATTCCTTAACTGGGGTGTGCTATACACAGCAACGTTTTGTTTCAGATCCCAATCAAGTGTCTTAATGTGACCGGTTTTGTTCTCTAGATTTGGGAGCTGTATATAGCATGGGTTGGTGGGGAAGCTGAAAAGGAGACAGGCCAGATGGCTGGATGTGATCTCTGGGAGTGCATACGCTCTCTCGCTCTTTTAATCTGCATTCAGACGGCTAATTAGTTAATTGCACCAATTAGCAGATTCATGCTTTCTGGTCTCTAATGGTGCTTCCAGCTAGGTAAGGAGTTGCAGTGCTGTGTTGTGATTGCTTCTGTAGGAGGTGGGAAAGGGGTGCCAAATGATTCCCATTGGAAGTGTTACCAGGGCAGGTTACATTCTCTGAGGATCCTTCTAGTTGCCTAGATTGTATCAACAGAAGTTGGCTGCAGGCACCAAAGCAGTTGCTTTTTTCAGCCAACAGCTCTTCTCTGTGGCTCCCCTGGGTTGCTGCCTCCCTTGAAGCTGCCGCCCTGTTCACCTCATGGGAGAGTCCTTGGGAGTTGTGCAGTTTAGAGGATCTTGACAAATAGCAAGGGTGGCAGTGGATTACACACACGCCATACCTTTTTTTTTAACTGCTTGGGGCTGTTGAGAATCATGGCTCCTTTCCTTTTAGTTTCTCAAAAGTACATGTAAGAGGCATATGCTGAGAATCCTGGGTTCGTTGAATGAGCATTGACAATCCAGTTAAACCCCGCCATTCCTAACCTTCTGGGGTCCACAGATCCACTTGCAGTGGGTGGGGGACTAACTTCCTTCTGGTGACTGTGTCAAGCACAGAAGGGACAACCTCCATTTCTCCTCTAAGGATGTAGAGCTGGGGGAAAGCAGGTATCAAACCCACATACTAGCCCTCCACTTGAGTTTTAGAGCTGGAAAAGCAGCTGGCAGATTGAAGGTGCTCAGAAGTTCCCCTGATGTTGTGCATGACAGGGTGACCACAGTTTTTGTTGTCTCCCAACATACCTATTTTGCATTTCTGCATCCTTGTGAAGTGTGCAAATGGTAAAGCTTTATAAATAAGTTGACACACTTTATTTAAAAAAAATGCTATGCAGTGTTTAGTTTGTAATGAAAATGGTAAGAATTACTGTATTCCTTCCCCCACATTCTTGGTATTCTCAACTTAGAGAGGACAATGGCTGCCTGTTCACTCTTCCCTCACCCCTCCACCCCACCTCACTGACCTTAATTCTGGTGGTATGCAATTGGGGGCAGAAATCTTCTGTTGCAAGTCTACTTTAGAAGATTATAACAATACTTCTCAACAGCTTTCCCCTTTCTTCCAGGACTGCTGTGTAAGCCAGGGTGGCATGTGGTATCTTAAAGGGACAGTACAGCAACCAACATCTTGACGAAAGGGGTTTTGCTTTAATCGCATCGGATGAACTCCAGGACTGAAGCGGAAAAGGTGGAACAGGCAGGAAAGCAAAATGATGAGGGGCAGAGCCTGTTCTCACAGCCCTATGGACGGATGAAGTTATGGACACGGAGCTGCTCATCTACATGTCTGCATGGCATCCAAAATGCCACTGTTCAACACAAAGAGAAAAAATGGATCTTTGCAAGTTGTTAGGTTAATTTGGGATTCCTAATATATTAACTTCTCATCACAAAAAAGAAAAAAAAACCCACCTACTGACCCAGATGTTACAGATCATGATCTAATGTTTTATTTTGTAACTAATGCCAATAAATTGCAAGTTTACACTTAGATAGTGGGAAATTATTTTTAAAATCCCAAATGTTCTTACTTCTAGTTCATCCCCATCCCTTCCTTTTTTGGAAAGGAACAACCCTAACCTCTGGTTCTAGGGAAGAGTTGTTGTACTAAATACTGTTTCAAGTATGAAACTGCCAATTGTTTCTGGAAATAGGAAGATATGGTTGGGGTGTGTGTTCTTTTTTGCATAGCTAGCAAATGGTGCCTCGGCTATGTGCAGTTTGAATCACCATACTTGGTGCCAGTACAGATCCCCCATTGCTTCAGATAAAATTTTACCTTGAAGGCTGACAGCATGAGCACCACCACTTTCTACCTTTGCCCTGAAGGTGGGTTTTTCCTATGAATCATAGAATGCAGTGCTGTAATAAACTGCAAGTGTAGTTAAACATAAGGGTTTTCTCTGCTGCTAGTTGTGAAATCTGTCGAGATTTATTCCAGAACAAGTGGGCTTGTTAGCAGCTATGTATTTCATTTTAAATGTATAAGGTCGTTGCTAGTCATCTTTCATACAATAGGTCACCCTGTAGTTGTGATTTTAATGATCAATGATAACACAGCTCATCAACCTCCAAAAAAACATTTAGGCACATGAGCTGGACTGCAGTGTTCTAAAGTCAACGTAGGTGGAGAGGCTTTATTCTTTTAAACAGACATGTGCCTAATACAGCAGCAATACCAAGTACAGTGGTACCTCGCAAGACGAAAGAGTTTTCCTTTTTTGAGTCGTTCCGCAAAACGAATTTCCCTATGGGCTTGCTTCGCAAGACGAAATGTCTTGCGAGTTTGTTTCCTTTTTCTTAAAGCCGCTAAGAGCCGTGCTTCGCAAGACGAAGAGACTCGCGGAACGGATTCATTTCGTCTTGCGAGGCACCACTGTACACCAGTGATAGACTGAGGCTGCCCAGAATATCCTTCTCCTTTCCCACCCCCATAGTTCTAAAGGTACTGAAAAAAGCATTAAGTGGTTTTTCTACATGCTTCCAAGCACCTAGTTAGTAACCAACTGGCAAATCTCACTTAAACACAGACATGCACACACAAACTTCAGAAGCTTATTTGTTGAAGGGATTTATTTGTGATGGGATTAAAAAAAACAAACCAATATTCAGAATAGCTTACAAATCTTTAAATAAGCTTAAATACAGTTTGGTGGAGTGTGTCCATATCCAGGAAAAACATGTAATTCAAGAACAAGAAGCCATTCCCATTTTACACTGTACATAAGGCAGAGATGTTTGCAATAGCAGCAACCAAGTTAAAGCTGCGATATCCCTTAACATGTTCAGTTTAACTAGTAATGTAATCACAACACTACTGTTGACAGGTACAGTACCTTTTACTCTTGAAAAAACATATCTTATGCAGTACTGGTAAACCCTTTAAATCCTCAGCTCTGTTACTTAACATCTTTGTGTATTTGAGAGCAACTTTAGGGAACAGAGGTCTGTTCTTAGAGCTATGTGCTCAGTAATATAAAAGCACTGCAATAAGATTTACTTTCAAGTTCAACTTGTAATCGCAGAAGATTCTTTTGGGAATAGTTTTGTACAGCCTAGAAAATATGCATAGTAACACCTACCCATTCCATTTACAGCTTGTTCAAGGTTTTCTGTGCTACATGAAGCCATCCTCCATGTTAAATACAATATTCTTAAGACAAGTGAACAATAACATGCACGTGGTCTTGGCAACAAATGCCATTATTAGCAGCAGAACAGTGTGTTGAACCCATAACCTTCTGCCATAAGACAACACTCTATACATTAAATATACCTCAAAAATACCCCCCTATCACACCGTAGTCCCTTTTACATACAGAACGTTTGCTACTCCAGTGACAACTCCATGCATAAGAGGCATGGTCACTGGTTCAGGCAGCTATGATGGGGCCCATCTGATAAAGCCTTAATGCTCAAAATCTTACCAATTTTGTCTTAAACTAGATATGTACTAGGGGGTGAAAGATCCAGGAAGAGAAGCTTAAGCTGCCAATTCACGTGAAATCAAGGTCCTGCCTGAAGAATTCTCTGGCATTTTTCCTTTGATGTGACATTATAATCACTGTAACTCATATAAAGTAAGCATTCAGCTCAAGCCTTGTTTAGTTCAAAGTACTTAATGTTTATGCAGTGAGAAATCCTGCCAATAGAATAGCCCAGACTTCCTCAACCTCGGCCCTCCAGATGTTTTGAGACTACAATTCCCATCATCCCTGACCACGCTAGGGATAATGGGAGTTGTAGGCCAAAAACATCTGGAGGGCCGAGGTTGAGGAAGCCTGGAATAGCCGGACCTATTTGAGATGTTCAGTGAAAAAGACTGCCCATATTTTACGGAACAGTGGAAGAAATCTTTGCTCATCTTTTCAGGGGATGAAAGCTTCCAAAACTCCCAACTAGACGCTTGCTTCCAGGAGCAATTTGAACTAGCATACACATAGAACGGATACATACAGAACGCTTGTTACTTAAAAGTAGCACACTCAGCAATGGCCACTTCTCTGTTCCAATCATTCCTATAGCAACAATTTCTTCTCAAGACAGCAGCTGTACTTTATTTCCAGAAGAACCAATGTCCATCTACTCAAGCAAATTAAACCAGTGTTTGATCTCTGCATGGATGTTTCTTGTTAAATTTATTACTTAAAATCACAGGTCTGACAAAAACAAAAAAAATCTTTGGAATCAAATATTAAATGCAAGGAGGTTGCCTTTTAAAAATGGACCAGACTTGCAATTTGATTTCATACCATGTTTAATAGCCGAATTGCCATTGTTGAAGAGAAATACAACACTACAGAAGAATTTCAAATTTCCAACTCAGGACTGCAGAAAGAATCCAAAAACTAGACCTCCATAAGTGACAACTCTTTACATGCAGCCACTGGGTGGTTTCCAATTCTCCAAAATACTTTTATTACCAGGCATTAGGTGCAGTTAGCAGAGTCACGTAACCATTTCATCTGCCAATTTAGCATAAGCTGCAATGTCCTGAGCAAATCAGTGGCAACAACTGTCTCAAACACACACACCCCAAAACAAGTGGACCCAACCCATCCTACAAGTTCAAAAAGTCAACCTACATATACTCTAGCAGAACAGACATGCAGCAATGTTTCAAATGAAACATTCAGACAGCTACTTCAAGAACAACGGTTTTCTAAGGTAGTAGTGATGTACAGAAAGTTTGTTAAGGCTGAGAAGGAAAGGATTTATACTTTGCTCGGTGTTCATCTATTTCCTGCTTGGTTTTCTTGATACAACTAAAGATTTCCTTAAAGAGAAGCTTGTATTCGGGTGGAGGGTTTGAAGGCAAGCTGGCTGGAGCTGGGTCAGCATTTGTGGGTTCAGCTTCAACACACATGTCCAAGGATTTATTCCCCACTCTGACATCTTTGGAATACTGTTTAGAAGTTTGTACAGCTTTATGTTTCAATGACTCCTCGTCTAGTTGACATTTCTTCAGGAGTTCTTCATACTTGACCTTCAAAGCGTTATACTGTGCATCGACCTCATTAAGCAGAGAGATGCCCCTTTGCTTTACAGCTTCTGCCCGCCGGATACAGGTTTCTTCATGGCCCTTTATTAGAAGATCCCCACCGGCAACACTGCCAAGGAAGGTCTCGCTGGTGCTTCTTTTGAGTGCCCTTCTGTCGGGTTCTGGGACAGTTAAAAGAACCCCATCAGAAGAGCTCCAATCTGAAGGGCTCTGACTCAGATCTCTCTCTAAAGAATCTTTGAAGGAAATAAAAAAAGACTCTGGAACAAGCTTTTCCACCCCATTAGCAAAGGTGCTTTCAGACTGAAATATCTGCTTCATTTCAGCCACTTCAAACTCGAGCTCTTCAGCTCTGGCTCGGTATAGATCGACATCCACCAACCTCTGCTCAAGATCACAGTTCTCCTTCAGCATGAGACTGTATTCTTCCTCCATCGTCATCCTCTTCTCTTTTTCCATGCTGAGCTGTGCTTGCAAAAGAGTCATTGCCTTTTTTAACCTCTGGTTTTCTTCCTCCAGAGGACTCGGTTGGCTATCCACAGAAGTAATTTTTTCCGCAAAAACATGGTCATAAACAAAATACCTAGACACAAACAACAAGAGCCAATGAAAAGCATTAGTTCGCTCTTCCCAATAACTCGCTTTTTTTTATACAAAGGGTAACTTTATTATCATGGATGAATAAAGCACAGCAGTGTGTGCCAGTTTCTAGACATGAACCCTAAAGTGAAAGAGCTGCCTGTATTAGGTCTCTACAAAAACTAGAGATTGTACCTTGCCTTTGTAAAAAGCTAGAAAAACCGAGGTAAGCATTGTAGAGTTAAATCAACAATTTAGATAATTTTCTTCAGTAAGAGGATCTGGATTGGACCATTTTATGGTTTCTACTGTCCTGAAATTCAGAGAACACACATCCATATCAACAACTTGTAACAGTCACCATCAAGTCTCCATCCCTATGACTCTCTACCAACCTTCTGAAAGCCATACTGTTCATAAGGATACAATACCAGTTCTGACATAAGGCAAACACCTTAATGGTTGACCTTAAAGAAAAAGGTCTGTCACTAGTTGGCCTGAAGAGAACAGGAAATAGGCTGATTTAGAGACCTTTGAAGGGCTAATGAAAGAGGCCTAGATTTCCCAGGATCTTCCTTTACAAAAATTCCCAACATCGTTTTCAACTAAAGTGCAGAAATCAGCCCAAAGTTATCCAGAGCATCAAAAACGTCAGAAAAATATACACACGTGGCTATATATGACAGGTTCACTTTAGAGCTGATGAGGACAGATCTTCAATAATCTTTGTTTAATCTTATGCCATCACTAAACTTGACACATTTCCTAATCAGAGTATGCTTGACTTATTTTTTACTTCTCTACCAAAACTGAACAACATTAAATAACTTTTCCACAGAAAATGAACTTGAAACTTACTTGCGAAGGTCATACAATTCCTTCAGACATGCAAAACTATGAACAGATCTTGGATGCTCACACCGTTCACGATTCGCATACCCTTGCCCAGAATTCTTTAACTCTTCCACTTGTCTCTGGAGATCATCAATATGTCCTTGAAGACTTTCAATAGTCTCAGTAAGGCTGGGGAAAAATTGCACGCACAGAAGTACACAAATTTATCAGCATAAGTCAAGTTTGACACATCAACAATTGTTTAAACTGCAGTTTTGAGAGATGTTTGTGTTCCAGGATCTTGACTCTGGGAGTCAGAAACTCGGTCTTTTGGTTATTTCTTGACCCCCAAAGTATGATTGGGAGAAGGCATCAGGGTTCATTCTTTTTCCACCACCATCCTGAGGAGGAAAAGCTAACAAGTACCTCCAAAGGCTCCATGTCACTTTAACATACATCTCCCTCACCCAGATAAAGACTCTGCTTTTCTAGTGGATTCCATTTTGCAAGATTAGAAAGAAGCTATATTCAAACAAGGACGGAATCTTTCAGTTCAGCTGTTAGCTTAATGAAAGTGGTGGCGGGAGGGATATAGGGGGACACAGGGAGAAAAGTCAGGTCCCTACTCCCAACCTCAGCCCAGGCAAAATCCAGGAGGGTCAAGCAACAATTAAATTATACAGACATTGTTGGAGTAAAATATGCATTATATATATGGTGCACGTTAAGGAAGGGAAACAAAGTGCCACAAGAGCATATTACCTTATTATCTTTTGCTGCGAGGCTCTACTGTCAAAAACTAGCTTTTGATTAGCATCTTCCAGTTCTCTGGCAGTGACATCAAGCTGTTCATAAACTTTGGCATGTTGATCATTCATTTGACGCAGAAGTTCCACCTGCTTTGTAAGATACTACAAAATAATGTACGGTTAATGTTGCAAATGTAATTAAAGAGGGGTTCCTTAACCAGCGGTTGAAATTACATTATTTTTGCTGCTTTCCTTGCAATCTCAGGCAATGATAGTTAAGATTAGCAGGACGATACTGAAGTACATACGCCTTCTTCTTACCCCAAATGAGAGGCACTATACAACTAACCTTTTTCAAACAACTCAGGCCAGAGTAATCCCTCAGACTGCTAAAGGTCTCTGCAGAAGTAAACACAGAGCTCTCCCATTTTACTCTCCAAGCACACAAGTCATGGTAAAGTTACGTAGCAAGGAAGATAAAATTAGGCCTAGGATTCAACATAGTTTAAGTACATGGCCCAACAGGCTTTCTGTCTCAAACATGACCCCCCCCTCTCCACCATGGCAAATCACTTTGGAAATTGATGGGAGCATAAAGTTTGAGACTGACTAATCTCTTGTTCAAAGTGAAACACTCCACTGGGCATGCTTAACCCTTAGGCACACTTGAAGGAGAGCTTTAGATTTTGACTCAAGGGTTTATTTCTAAAACTACAGACACTTTCAAGAAGCTGAAAAGACATAATGGGTAAATAGGGCAATACTGCATAGCATATCTTGTCAGCTGATAGTGAGTTCCTACTTTCCCCTTTATAAATTGAGTTACTCCTGCAATCCCTGTCAAGGGGCTCCTGTTTTAAATCTATATTAAATGTTTAGTGCAAGCCTCTTTATTCAAGAAATATAACAGGTGGTTTATTTTTAAAGCTGTGAAAACTACTTTCAGAAAGCCTTGGCTAAGAGGTGTCCGGCATAAGAATACTAAACCATTAACTTTAAGCTGCTTTGCAAGAGGGGCAAACTCTGGATTTCCGCCTCAAACACTATTCAATCGCATGCTCCCAACTATGAGAAACAGAAATGCGGTAAAATGACTTGAGATCACTGGTGAGAACAGTTCCATTTAGCATATTTCAAGTGAATCAATATGCCAAAGAAGTTGCACAGGAAGAATTATGATAACTGAATGCTGGAATTTTGTACACATTGCTAATACATGAATCTTTCGGAGAAGCTGAAGTTTAAAGCCACTACTCTAAGTAGCCTATTGATTATATAATCAAATCTTCTGTGCTGGAATCTTTTTATTTCCCTCATTAAAATGATTGATAAGCTTACATTTTGAGAAGTCTAAAGCAGGATTACAAGTTAATCTAGTACCACCCGCAACCTTTACCCTATTAGAATCAATTAGACATATTACCTGTTGCAATTTATAGTCAGCCTGTGAGCAACACAGGGTTTAGCCAAGGTTAGCATTAGCCTGAATCTCAGTGTAAACATGAACCAGATTAATTTTGTCTGCTATTCTGAAAGCAAGCTGAATATCTTGTTATAATAAAGCACTGCCAGCTAAAATGGCATCTACAATGTCATGTTATCAGAAACATGGAGAGGAAGCTTTCAAATTGATCAGAGCCAACTTGTAATTGAGAGTGCAACCAGCAATGCAATCTTGTATATTTTTGCTTAGAAGAAAGCCCCAGTGAAATCAATACAAGTTATTCCCAGGTAAACTGGCAAGGTTGCAACCAAAACCATTTAAAACATGCTTTATGTACAACTTCAAATGAAGTACACATAGATGCTCCACACCAGCTTTCCTCAACCTTTTGCCTTCCACATGTTTTGGACTTACATTCCCATCAGCTCTGACCAGTGGTCAGAGACGATAGTTGTGGTCCAGCAACATCTGGAAGGCACCAGATTGGAACTTTATTCCCTACACTTCTCATACTCTAGAGCAGTGTTTCCCAACCTTGTGCCTCCAGCTGTTTTTGAACTACAACTCCCATCATCCCTGACTAGCAAGACCAGTGGCCAGGGATGATGGGAATTGTAGTCCAAAAACAGCTGGAGGCACAAGGTTGGGAAACACTGCTCTAGAGGAGCCACATACTCCTTTAGCAGAAGCAGATTTGCACCCTTGGTTGGTAGATACAAAAAGCTGAATCCATATAATTGAACAGAAAACACCACCCTCAATTGCAAAGCCTTTTACTGGGGGAACAGGCAAACTGTTGTGTTTATTTGGTACATTCATATTCTATTTTTAATTTTTAAACTATTTTTAATTTTTAAACTATTATTATTATTAATTGAATTTATATGTTGTTGTTGTTGTTGTTTAGTCGTGTCCGACTCTTCATGACCCCATGGACCAGAGCACGCCAGGCACTCCTGTCTTCCACTGCCTCCCGCAGTTTGGTCAGGCTCATGTTTGTAGCTTTGAGAATTTACATACCGCCCTATAACTGGAGGTCTCAGCGCAGTTCACGGAATAAAATCAAAACATAAAACCACAAAATACATAATCAAAATAAAAACAACCACCCAATACCCCCCCAAACCCCACATTTTAAAAGAGCATAGGATGTCAATCAAATCTATTCTACCCATTAGTTCTAAAATTCCCATGGCAGCTTGTAATACAAAAGTAAAACATAAAAACCAAATTGATAGGCACTGAACACTACACCTAACTTCAGTAGCTGGTGTCCTTTATATTTATGCGTTTTTAAAAGTGCATTCATACACCTATATGTTATTTCCCCCTAGATCTAGAAAAAAGGAAGGAAAAGGAAAATCCTCAGTGCCTTGTACACATCGAGCCTAAGATTAGCAATATTAAATATTTGGCTTTCATGTGTTCAAACACTTCACTTCCATTATCATGCAGTAATTCTAACCATGACCCCATAAGGAGTAACCTAATATTGCAGGTAGGCAGTGGGGCCATGTGAAAGACAGCTTGCCTGGGCCATCTGTGAGTTCATGACTGAAGATTCAAATAGAGGACTTTCTGGTTTGAAGTACAGTCACTGCTCTAGGCCAGAATAATGCTCGCTTGCACCCAATGTGCAGTTGTTACCTCTATCTCCTGCAGTTGCTCTTGATTGGTGGAATACATCTGCTGCAGGGATGTCTCCAACTCTGTGTTCCGATCCAAGAGCGTCTTCCCAAGCTCAGCAGCAAGATGGAGATCTAAAATGAGTTGTGTGTATTTAAACTGGTGCAATGGCTATCGTGTTTTTTAAGGACAAACTTTGGTAACAATTGTTACGGCACATTTTTTAAAAAACAAAACTCTACAATTCCTAAGAACAACTAATCAAAGCTCACATTTTTCCAGTTTTTTTTGTGTGTGTGTGTGTGTGTGTACTTTATGGATGCTAGAGTTCTGTCCATCTCTTCTTTTGACCCTCTCTATTACATCCTCATTGCAATGTAGAGAGAAATTAGTGATGCCCTTCTAGGACTTGCCTATTTCAAGTCATACAGTTTGAAAAGCAGGTGCTTCAAGTACTCTACCCAATTTCCTACCCGTGTTCTAGTGCACTAAGGTGCCACCTGACCACTAAGTTTTCAAGTTCAGGTATAGAGCTGTAGAGATGACTAGGTATCAGAGAATGCATGTTATTTAAAAACAGGTCAACTTCTGTTGATACCAAAGGCTTACAAGTTCCAAAATGCTGAAATTCAACAGATTCTTAAAACCTGCACACCCTAAATACTATCAGGAGAAGTCGGTTAAATCAAAATCTGTCATTTTAGCCATTTATCAAGCTTAAGAGCACTCCCTGCCATCAGTACCCCTTTTCCAACTGTGAGAGCTTACATATATTCATGCTGCCTGTCTGTGATGTGTCACGAACCTGGTATAACCCTTAAAGATGAGTTTTGATTAGCTATCATGCAATTTTCAACATGACAGTTCTCCAATTCATTTTTGGAGCGGTGCACACTTGAACAGCATCACCTAAGCGCACAGTTTGTACTATTTCACACACATTTTTATCCTTTTTTATTTCCAGTTTTTAAAAACATTTAATAACTAATATGCACATTTCAAGAAGAGACTTCTCCTAGCAGTATTTGCAAGACTTAAAAGCAGATAATTTGCAACTGACTGAACAAGTTATTCTGGTTACCAAATGATTAGAATACACAATTTTATTTAATGCTTTTCCTTCACAACTACATAGATCAGCATCTTAAAATATATCAGGAAGGACTCACAGACTTAAGAAGTTGCCTCCTCCTATGCCAAGCTAGCTTTTTAAGTATGGTAACAAGTGACCATTTTTTGCTCTACGCCACAGTTAAACCAAAATATACTCAAGCTAGAATTCAACATAATCCTCTAACAATCTCTGGAACTGCCATGAAGACAGCTGTTATCAGGTTTGGAGGAGAAAATGAAGAAAAATGCAGAACCTCTGTTTAAATGCCACCCAGAAGAGTGGCAATACAAGAAAACTTGATTAATACTTGAGACGCAACATTCCTAATCCATTACTCAACCATAAAATGCATTTGCCTATGCTTAACAGTTCAAAGTTCAGTTACTCCATCACTAACAATTTCCTGAACGTGGTATTAGATTCCCTACGAAGCTGCATTCAAAATTTAAACAGCAACAGGACAATAATCCCATTTCAACTCTAATTTTCTACATCCACCATACTGCAAGACCTATGACAACATTGCCACACACATGCACAGTGTAAGCAAGTGCACAATCACTGTCACACTCATGCAGAGCCAGTGTCGTGAAGTGGTTAGAGTGCTGGACTGGAATATGGGAGTCCAGAGTTTAAAACCCCATTCAGCCATGAAGCTCACCAGGTGACCTTGAGACAGTCACTCTTTTTCAGTCTATCCTACCTCACAGAACTGTTGTGAGGATAAAATGGAGAGGGTGGGGGGAAACAACCAAGTATGCTACCTTGAGTGCTTTGGAAGAGAGAAGGAACAGAAATGTAATTTTTAAAATGGACACTGGGGATGTAACTGTTAAAAGTTTAGATTTGGAGCAGCGACTAGGAATCTGTGCCCCTCCAGGTTCGTTTATGTCATGAAATTCATATACCTTTCTATATGACTCTCAAGATTCTCCCTAGGCCTTGCCCCCTCACCTTCCTCAAATGCTTTTGCCTGGGTGGAATATGCCCTTGAATGTCTCATGCCTGCCTGGATAGGTAGGTGCATGTGTGTAGAAATCTCTGATTTGTGTATAGCTGGAAAGTGAAGTTAAGCGTAACCTACTGCTTCCCTCACTTTCCCCTCTGCCCCAACAGTGGCAAGCAGCCCCCCCAAGGTCTCCCACGGGGGAATGTGGTACTCTGGCTGAAAAAGGTTTCCCACTCCCGTTCTGAATGCTTGATAAAATGATATCTTTAATAATGATTCCATCACAACAGATGTTATACCAGCTGGCCTGCAGTTCCCTTGATTTCTTTTTAAAAATCAGTGTTCTACTGGCTGCTTTCCAGTCCTCTAGTACAGAGGTCAACCTTAGGGACACATTACATATTTTTGCTATACAGTCAGCAATTTCATATTTGAGTTCTTTAACTCTAGATGCCAGACAGACAGACCTGTTAATTTTTAATTTGTCCATGACATCAAAGAACTTTGCCTCTTGTCACCACTGTTCACTTAAATTCTCCACACGCTCCGCCTGCAAAACTAAGTTCAGGCATCTACATCTTCTGCAATCATAGTAAGGAAGCCATCACTGAGACTAAACAAGGAATGCTTCTGGAAATTAAAGCCTCTTTGCAAGTTTATATTTCTCCACCAACATCTTTAGTGCCTGGAGAATTACCAGTTTTGCAATTTGTCATTCCAACTAGATTAAACAGTCTTGAAGTAGCAAGGCACAGTATGCTGCCTGAGGCTGCAAAATGAATCATAAATGCCACATTCCAAATACTGTATTGAAATGCATTAGCAGTACAGTATAATAGTGGGGAGACTGAAGCTGCTCAAGACAACTGCTTAGATAATGAGACATTATAAATCATTTGTCCACATGGTGCAAGACAAAAATTACAAAGCTTAAGGCAAAGTTATACATGTTTATTGAAATCTTCCATTGGAGAGACAAAAGCATATATTTTAACTTTTAAAAAAATCAGTAATACTTTGAACTGGAAATTTCAAACAATGGAAAATCATTTAAGTGTCTCAGAAACTTAACACTTTGGGGGGGGTGTATTTTCTAAATCACACCTTCCCTTTTCCACAACTTGAAAATGCCAATTTAAAATTGAATGTTGGCAGAAGAATGGTTAGTTGACTGCAATAATGCAATAAAGTTGGACTGTCAATGCAAGAATAACAAAGATCAAGCTGACTTATTAAAGGAGCTACATATTCAAACAGTTGTATAACAATGCAGTGAGCAAGAGCTTTGACTATATAAACACATCTCAGACGTGCCTTTGACTGTCCCCATTTCCTGGCTATTTCGAGGTTTTTAAACTGGGTAATACAAGTCCTAGATACTATTTGAAGAAAGAGCTCTATTTTTAAACACACTGCAGTTTATTGGCTTATGTAGAAGTTATGCATGTTGAAGTTACTGAAACTACAAGAAATGCTGTTACGTGAGCAAGAATACATATATCACATCAGCTTCTGCACAAACCAATATAACACAGAACAAAAAATAAAAATAAAAATTGGAGAATTTCAACAGTTACACTTCCAGCATCCAAAGGTGAATTAAATGACACCCTCAGCTTCCTAGATACAAGTCAGAGTCTTAATTCTTCGTCCTTGAAAAAGCCAAGCAGAGCTGTACTGTAAAGTACTGGCTGCTTTTACCATAAGAAAGGCACTCTTTCTACCTCTGTACCCCACAAGCCTCCTCCAGACTGCATACCAAACTCATTTTTCTTCTATACATACCCTACTCAGCAGCACAATTATGTTGTTGCCAGCTTTATGGCACATCTTATAGCACAACCTGCCTTATTCCTTGAAAAGCTATTTATTCTAAATACAAATACATGGGCACATGCAGTTTTTAATATTTAGGGTGCAAGAACAGGGTCTGAATCTTTCTATGGCTTAGTTAGTCTCACTGAAGTAAGTAGTGCTAGAGTAAAATCTTGAAGGTCTTCCACCAACTGAATTTCTCCAGTTTAATTTATATTCATTAACCTAGAATAACTCATACCCCGATTTGATCATGAATTCAGACTAGAACCAGTGCTTCTCGCAAATGTGCATTAAATGGTGGGAAAACTGCATGTTTAATTTCACTGGTCTGTAAAGAGCTTTCCAGAAATCTAATTACATACTGTACATGTTTATTTGGAAGTTAAATTTCACCATGTTCAAAGGGCTTACTTATGAGCCTTTTAGGCACCTTCACTCTTGAGAAAGTCCCACTGGAGTCTGAAGGATTCAATTTCCTAATAAAACTTGTAAGGAATTGGCCTGTACCTATATCATTAGAAGAATCTAAACAGATTTAAATGCCCCTGAGCACACATAAGATACAGATACTTTTTTATGTGACCACAGACCCAAACAAAATAAAACCAACAACTGTACAAGTAAAATACAATTTTGAGAACCATGCCTTCCTGACCTTCCATGGTCCTCTCCCCTCATCATGCATCCTCAATGTGTCTTCCACAAATTCTCTTGTCACAATTCCAGTTCCTCCCCCCACAAATAGCATCATAACTGGTGTCCCCAAATCCCCATTACTCTTCCCCAGACCACCGTCAAGTAACTTCTCTCTACCTAAGTGTTCTTCCCACTGGACTTCGGTCACCCTCAAGCCACTCATACCCCATAGCATACTACCTCCCAAGCCTCTACCCCTACATCCCTGTTTTTGTTACTTTCTCCCCATAAGTTCTCATTACTTCTTGCCCCTCTCTCCTTCTCTAGCCCCTTTGGTGTGCTTTTATTATGCCACAAATCACATTTTGGGGTCTAAATGACTAGGGATACTCACTTATGGTGGAGATAAATAATTAAAGCTGAATATAAAATGTGTTTTGATGATGATAAAAGACGTGACGGGCGGGGGAACTAAACCCATTAAGCTGATGGGTGAGGGATGGGGTGACAAAGAACTAAGCCTGTGATCCTAACCATGTGTACTCAGAAGTCCTAAAGAATTCAGTGGGGCTTATTCCCTATGTCACAAAAAGGTGCAGGTGAAAAGCGTGAGATTAATGATGAGAGATACACCCTAGAGATGAGCTAGTTGGGCAGGAGAAAAAGCCATGAGCAGGTGAGCATGAAAGGCATGATAGAAATACTTATCTGAGACCAAAAGAAAAGAAAACAAGAAGAGTTAAACTATGACTGTGTGAAATAAAGGAAAGACAAGGAGGGACCTACTGCTGCCAATATCCATTAATTGGTCTCTGCTACTGAGAGGCAGCTTGGTGTGGTTAAAGTCCAAGCTTTCTCCAACTTGGGTCTTTAGAAATTGCTGGACAACAGCTCCCATCATTTCCAGCCAGCATGGCCAGTGGTCAGGGGTGATGGGTGAAGAACATCTGGGGACCCATGGTTGAGAAAAGCTGGGTTAGACTGTTGGACCAGAACCAGGGAGAAAGGGATTTGTAATCCCCACTTAGCTATGAAGCTTGCTGGGAGACCTTGAGCCAGTTACTGGCTCTGAACCTAACCTACCTCACAGGATTGTTGTGAGCAGTGCTTTTTTCTGGGGCGATTTTTTTCTAAGTTTGGCCTCATTGAGGGGAGGAGTCGGAAAATGAGCCTACCCCTCAACATTTTTTTTAAAAAAGCACTGGTTGTGAGAATGAAATGGGAAGGAGGAAAACTATGTACATTACTATTTCATATTTATTCATAGAAATAGAAACGTAGAAAAAAAAAATTAAAAAATGTATCACCTTCCACTCTTTGAAGGAAAAGCGGGATACGGTACGGTATGAAGAAAGAAAGGGGCGGACACAGGCTGTGCCTTTTACACCCCACTGCCCTTTAAGGCCAGCCTTCGCTCTTCTTTCGCCTGCTGGGCACTCGGCGGGCGTCATCTCCACACGGGCGTGCCCCACGCGCATCTACCTGCGACACGTGAGGATGGATCTCCGCGCTTCTGAAACCCGCTAGTCCTCAGTGAGGCGTCACAAGGCTCTTCACTTATTCGAAAAATTAAAGAAAAAACCCCAACCCCCTCACTTTCCTCTCCTCGACCGTTTCATGGTCTCTCTCCTCTCTTTCCCGCAGTTTCCACCTCGGCTCCCCTCAGCCATTGTCTCTCCTTCCCCCTCCATTGTCCCAGACCCACCTTCTTCCCTCTCCGGCGGCTTCTCCTCGCCGCCTCTTTCCCAGCCTCCTGACCCACCCGCAGCCCCTCAGGACCCTGGGCCGACCCGCTCCTCCTCCGCCGCCGCCGCCGCCCTCACCTTGCTGCAGGTCCTGCTGGTCGTACCACGGCTCATCCTCGCGTATCTCGAACTCCTCCACCAAACTGTCGGTGAGCATCGCGGAGCCGCCCTCGCCCTCGCTTCCCAACCCGAGAAGAGCAGCGCCGCGAGCCTCCCGGGACCGACGCCCGCTCCTCGCCGCGCCTCTTTATCCCCCTGCCCGCCGGCCCGCCCGCCCGCCCGCGCGCGCGCGCTTCGCCTCAGCAGAGCGCTCCGCTCGCCGCCGTTTAAACCCGCTTCCGAACTTTCCCGAGCGCTTCCGGACTGCGCCGAACACCCCTCCCGACCAAGCCCGGCATCACCGCCGAAGGGGAAAGCTGGGGGGGGGGGGAGGGAGAGGAAGGACGCCGAACAAGGAGACGGGCGGCTGTAGCAGAGCAACGTGGCAAGAGGCTGGGGCGGTAGCGATTCAAAACACGGAGTCAGCCGGAGCCCACCCTGAGAAGAGCCAATGGCGGGCCGGCGTCCGCGGCTCCTCTGGCTTATCGCGTGCGGGCCGCTCCCGGTTGGGCCAATGGGGTGGAAAGGGAGGGGCCAGGCTCGAAGGCGAAGACCCGCCCTCCGAGTATTTCTGAGCGGCCCAAGCGCGAAGGCTTGGTTAGTATACGCGGGTCGGAGGCGGGTGGAGGGTCGGGTTGGGGTTGTTGCTACGAGGCGCGCGCGAAGCGGGTTGCTAGGGAGGACGGGCAGGCGGGGTCCGCGCGCGGTGGGCTTGAGGGGGGCATGTTGTGCACCCTTACCTGCGAGTAAGCCGCGTGCACCACAGTGGGGCTTACCGTCGGGTTTCGCGTGGTTTTCAGAGCTGTGGGGGAAATGGACGCCTTTGGTCGGGCTCCGGAGTAGGGCTCTATTATCAAATACCGCTGAGGAGGAACTAAACCTTGCAACCCCACCCCCTCAAAACCCCAACAACCTTGTCACATATTATATTTTTGGAGAGGACTTAACTAAAATTGCATTATAAAATCTTTGAGGATGGTATGTGGTGTCCTCCAGTACCTGTTTAGTCAGAAATAAGTCCCAATAGGGCTTTACTCCCTCGTAAATTAAGATTTAAATAAATACATTTAGGGCCTTGTCGTCACAAGGTGGCTCACACAACAAAATTCTCAAAGCCTGTTAACAAAACAGCAGCTTAAGAACAAGGCCAGAGGAGCTCTGTTTAAAAATGTTCATAGAGGTTTTAAAGCAACTCGGCACTGGAGCTTCAGAAATGGAAGAAAAACCAGAGTGTTGTATTTTCAGAAACAGCCTTATGATAGAAATACAAAATGGATTGCTTTCGTTGAAGTAGGCGGATAATGCTGTTTTGAATTGTGGGTGCTTGGTTCACCTAAATTCCTGAGTTGGATAGGTGTTAGAACTTAATCAGTGCTTGGAGTGTTAAAAAAGGCTGACAGACACTGGAGTTAGCAATATTAAAATACAGGCCAAACCAGCTTCCAGGTCAGGAAACCACCTGGGAAATTAGTTAAAGGCAAAGGAAAGGCAACAGCCATTAGAAATGTAAGAGACATGAGACTCTGGGCCAGCCAGCAAACAGGCAGAGCCCCACCCAGAACTCCGAGATAGTTAGCTGAGACAAAATAGTTACAGTCTGTAAAGTGTGGCAAGATGGAGAAAGGGCGAGCCTTGGCTGGTGTCTTTTTTAATCCTAGGCTGTTGTGGCTGTGGGAGAGGCAATAATCTCTTGGAGTGTAATGCTGGGAGCCCTCCACTGCAGGCTCAGGTTGTATATATATATAAATAAACCATATATCGTAAAGACACCACAGTCCCTGCTTTTCCTCATTTCCAGACCCTGGAACCCTTGGGATCTCGCACAGCTTAGAGATTGGGGTGGTGTGTAATGATACAATTACTGTAATTGCTTTTTGAAATGGACTGTCAGGTCCCACTTGTAGATCACAAATAGATTTTAAGTTACAGAGAGTAAAGGGTTGGCATAGTGAACAGTTCTCCAAATGGAGAAAATGGAAAACTATAGAGTTAGGAGTGAGCAGTGAAGCGACTACGTTTGCTGATAAGGTCCTCCCACAGGCGTCTGGTGGGCCACTGTGAGAAACAGGATCCTGGACTAGATGGGCCATTGGCCTGACGCAGCAGTTCTTGTGTTCACTGCTGCTACAATAAATGTTAAGTTTTAAGGTACTGCGAGAGTCATAAAACAACTGTCCCTTTTGTTAGAGACAGCTTGTGAATCAGGGTATATTGTGAATCAGGCCATATTAAAGGAGGAGGAGAGAGGGGCCTCCTGTATCTTTGATAATTGGGTAGAACAGGGAATCACAGCAGCACAAGCTGCACCTGTCAAGCTTTCCTCTTGTATGCAGCTATTAATGGGCAACCTTTGTACCTTCAGGTGTTGTTTGATTACAGTTCCCATAATTCCTGACCATTGGCTGTGCTGGTTGGGGTTGATGAAGGAGCTGGAGTCAGTGGCGTAGCGTGGGGGGTGCAGGGGGGGCCGGCCGCACCGGGCGCAACATCTGGGGGTTAGGGAAATCCACGGGTTAGGGGGCGCAAATCCACGGGTTAGGGGGCGCAAATCCATGGGTTAGGGGGCGCAAATTACTTGCCTTGCCCCGGGTGCTGATAACCCACGCTACGCCACTGGCTGGAGTCCCAACGGTTTCTGAAGGGTCGCAGCTCCCGCCGCCCCTGTATTTAAAGGTTAACGGCAACCTTTTCATTCTGAGAGGGGGCAGCCACGCCTCCTTACAGCAGAAACAGCAACAAAAAAATTGGCATTTCAAAAGCTGGGAAATGTGTTTGAATCATAAGCTTTTACTGGATTAGAGGTCACCTTCAAATAATTCCATTCTTCTGTTTTTATATTTAAATTGCTTTTTCCTGATGAAATTATTTGAACTATTCAGGACTTTTCTGCCGTATGTAAATAGCTTTAAGTAGAGTTCCTTCATCTTTCCAGTGACATTGGAGGCTTCTGCTATTCATACTTTTAATACAAGCCCTTGTTTTATACAATACATACTGTGGCATCACCAACAGACAGAGTTTGAGTATAATGGAGGTTACAGAGAAAACCTGACTAGTGCTCACTGTTCCTTGTGTTGATTATAATGCCATTCATGCTTACCTCAGGCATCTGTTTAAATGGAGGAATCGATTTACTTTAATCAATGTCATTATATATCTACTTCATCTGTTGGAGCTAAATATTGATAAAGGTCACCTTTTCCATCTGATTAACAGTTTTTAGATTGCTGTTTCACCATTCTGTTCAAGCATTTCTAACAGTTTGCTTTATGGTTCAGGTGGATTCAGTATCCCAGTTTTTGTTACAGTATCCTAAAAAAAGATATATTCTTACTCCATCTTCTTCCCCACCCACTGACCCAGATAGGTGGTGTGTGAGAGAGGGAGAGGTGTTCCCCTTTTAGTTCACCACCAGAAAGCATTTAACTACATAGATATGGGATAGAAGGGTTTGATCCTTTCTTGTCAATTGTAAAGTGGAAGCTGTGAGGGCAAAATATTTATTACAATGTGAGACAAGGATAAATAGATGAGAAAATGTTGCCCTCTTGTGGATCATGCGAAGCCACTAATCGTACAGTATTCATTGTCACTCCGACAATATTCATCTTGATCCATGGAAGGCATTTTGCATTTATGGATATTAACTAGCAAAAATAAAAATAGGTTTTTTTACTAGATTTGGAGTGTTCATCTTTGTAACTTTCAAAATATTCAAATTCTGGCAACTGCAAAAAACCAAATAAATGAATAAATGTAAAGCTTAAGATTTAAAAAATACTACGTATATATTCCATCACTTTAATTTTGCCTTGTACCTTCCTTCTGCTCACTCCTTGTGTGCAGGCATATACATATCCATCTCATGACAGAATTATTCCTAAAGGGCATTTCTTATTGTTTACAAAATTGTGGTTAATAGACTCAAAATATGAATCATATCTAACAGTGACTTCCCTCTTAAAGCTGCATTGGAAATGTGGTAATGCTCACAGTTGAATTTGCAAATAAAAATTGAAAACCCTCTTCCATACAGCAGCAGATCACACAAAAGTGTTTCAGTTTATTAGGTACAACTATTCAGCAGCAGAACAGGGATAGACTCTCCACAAGTTGTTTGACTACTCCCAATTGCTTTAGCTGGCAGGACCATGGTCAAGGATAATGAGAGTTGCTCTCTAACATCTGGAGGTCTTTGGGTCCTCTATCCCTGAAACATAGCCATTTGTCTGTGACGCTGTAGTTAAACTGAACAAAAGAGCCCTGCTGGATCTGACCAAAGGCCCATTTAGTCCAGCATCTTGTTCTCACAGTGGCCAACCAAATGTCTCTGGGAAACTTCCAAAGAGGACTTGAATACATCAGTACTCTCCCCACTTGGGATTCCCAGCACTAGTATTTACATAGAGACAATGGAGGTAGCACATAGCCTGTAGTTACCCATAGGCTTATCTGCTATGGATTTGTCTAATTCCCTTTTCAAGTCATTTAAGATGAGCAGCGGGCTTGAGGTATATGATCTGCAAGCTGATTTCCAACTCTAAAATTCTGTTGTTCTGTGTAAATGCTTTAGATAATCTGCAATTTACCTTTCTGTTTCCTATAATAAAGTGTCCAGTCATGTGCCATATACTGGTACTGTAGTGTTGCTTCCAGTATTGTGATTTCGTTGTTTGCTGTTTTCCTCACAGTCCTACAAACATTGCACAGATAGGCAAATGCCACAAAATTATCCAACTTTTCATTGGAATGAAACTACAAAAATCTATACAGTATCTGAAGGCATAAACTCTCCATTGGAACTGTAACAGCCTGTAACTGTTTTATCATATTATTATTTACCTCCTAGGGGAAGAAAAAAACCACCGTGGAAAAATGAAGTTTTTTTCAAGAATTCATCCAAATGCACTGGCATACTCAATGACGACTTTAGGTGCTGGGATGATGAACAGCATCTTTAATTTTTATTATGTTAAACTCTTTTTAAACAAATACAAGATATCTGAATCAGCATTCCATCAAGCACAGGTACAGTCAATGTCAACATTAGTTTTTCTGTTGTTTTTGGGTGTTTCCCAGGTCATTATTTTGAATACAGAATTAGCAGTGTCTTTTATTTAATGTAAGCAATTTCTATACTGCTTTTCAAGTCCTCCCAAGGCAGCATAAAGTAAAAAAAGTCACAGCAAAACAATGAAACCATTAATAATGACCAGCACAATTGAAATGAATACGTTACTTTAATCATTAAAAACAAACCAGCAGCAGATTAAACCATATAAAACACCACTGTCTGCTCCCTCAATGCCAGCTCAGGATACAACTATCCTAATTCGACTAAATGAAAAGCTGGTTGGAAAATAAAAGTTTTATGGCTTTCCTAAAAGAAATCAAGGACACGACTAATTCATTACTGTTTGTATGGTTTATGTGTTAGTTTGTGTTATGTATTCAGTGGTGTGGGACTCAGAGGTGGCCTCATCAGCCGAGAATTGTTGATATGCCTTGTTGAGGGTGCACTTAAGGGGAATGACAATTGGGGTCTCCCATCAAGTGTGCAGAACTGGCTCGAGGAGCCCTTGTTCGATGAGGTGATCCAGCTCTGCATCCATCTTGGGCTTCAGGGTGAATGGCACACGGATTGGTACTACGGCCGGGTTGAGTCTCAGTGCAACTGGGGGATCCTGAAATGTTCTGTGATTGGATATCATGTATTGAATCAGAAGACAGGGGCTCATAATCCTTAGTCCAAAACTCCAGCTCAGACAAACACAGATCACTGAATACATAACACCTTGTACATAGGTTTATGATTAAAAAAAATATAAAAATATATAAACGATTACCGACATTGCCTTGCGACATATGAGGAATGTGGTTAATAAATTATAAATTTTCGTTATGTACTTCTAAGTATTCTATTAAGTTAATTATATTTCTAACATTGTCTTTTAACCGTCTGCCAGGAAGAAAGACTCCTTGGTCCTCATGTATTAGATCACTCATAATTTTTTTAAGCCTGTTGGCCAGTGTTGCTGCAAACATTGTATAATCACAGTTTAGCAATGAAATTGGGCGAAATTTTGTCATGTTTAGGTATCAAGGTGATATAGGCCCCTTTCCAAGTTTCTGGTACTTTTCCTGTTTCCAATACTTTATTCATAATGTATTTCAATGTAAATTAGGGACATGGGAGAGGGCCTTCTTGGTGGCTTCTCCCAGACTTTAAAACTCCCTCCCTAGAGAAGTTAGACTGGCTCTCTCCTTGTTCTTCTGTCAACAGGTGAAGACTTTCCTGTTCCAACATGTTTTTGCGAACTGACTGCTTTTGATGAAAGGGCTGGTGCTATGCTGTTTTTATTGTACTTAATTGTACAGTGGGTGCGTCGGGATGTCTCTCTGTGCAGCATTTGAAACTCCCATTATTCCAGGCACAGAATTTCATTAATGTGAGCAGTTTCTGAGCTCTAGGCACAGTACTGTGCCCAAGAGTTCAGATTAAAACTGCCACTGCTGGAAGGAAAGGAGGACCTTTATTCTGCCTTCCAACTTCCAGCCACTCTGAAGACTGCAGAAGGGACTCTCTCATAAGACTATAAGGGGGGTGGGCAGGGGAAATGCGGCTTGCTCCCCCCCCCCCAGTATTAAGATGAGGACTAGGCCATGTGAAAAATGAATTTAAGATTTTAGCTGCAGTTCGTTCATTTTCAGCTTTGCATTCTTGTTACTAAAAAAGTTTGCCTAGACACTCCATTGCAGTGCCCGTAACCTAGGTTTAAGGTGCCATTCAGCTCCCAGCTTTCATATCTTAGTTTCTAACACTGTCTGTGTCTGTATAGGTGTATTGACAGTTATTTTTCTATGTTTTTAGTTCTTATTTTTATCCATAAGCCACCTTGAGTCCATGTCAAGGAAAAAGGTGGGGTATAAATAAATAAATAAATAAATAAATAAATAAATAAATAAATATTATTATTATTATTAATAGTGTTTAGAATCAGTGTTTTTAATTATAGGTGCAAATGCAGCAAACAGGATGGTACACACCCACACCCACAGCTTGATTTTTGTGGAAGTTTTCCTTGGCAGCTGCCATCAGCACAGACACTAGAAAATTATTTTCTTAGGCATCCCTAAGCCCCAGTTTCCCATCTCTACTCAACTCAAGAATAAAGCTCATTGGGTGATCTTGGACTGGCCATTATCTCTTAACCTAAGTTAGGCTTGTAGTAAAGGCAAAAGGAGTGAGGGATATCCAAGCTTCTTGGATGAAGGTTAAGAGACAAATAGAATGAGTGCAACATTTTCTCCTGAGTGTTAAATCGCCCCTGTTTCAATCGCGTTTTCTTTTCTTTATGTTACTATTGTCGATTTGTCATTCATTTACTGATTTTAAACATTTTCCATTTTATAATCCATGTTATATTTTTATTGATACGATATGTTTTCAGTTGTACAAGCTGCTATGTGATTTCTGCTGAGCCATGAAAAGTGGTGCAAATAAATAAACTGGTGTACTTTATTATTATTATTTTTCTCAGGTTGTTTTTATGATCTGGAATGCCATTAACGACCCTCTCTTTGGCTATATTCAAGACAACTCCAAAGTGCCATGCTGCTCCAGGCGTCAGTTTTCCATTTTGTATGGAGCTCCCTTGTATGCTTTGGCCTTTCTTCTTCCTTGGTTTCCTTGGAAACAATATGAAGAAGGTGACTGGCTTAGCGGACTTCATCTTATCGTTGCTTTGTGCGCTTTCGATGGCCTGCTTACGTTCGTCTTGCTAGCACAGTGTGCCCTCTTTGCTGAAATTTCAACTAGACACGAAAATAGGCTCCAGCTTATTAAGTATAATCAAGTGGCAACTTTGGTTGGCTCCACCAGCATCCTTTTCTGTGGCTTAATTTCAGATAACATGGAGAACTTCACCTATTTTCAAGCATTTGCTGTTCTGGTAGGAGCAGTTGCCACTGCTTGCATGTGCTACACTGGAATGTATAGCACCACTCAGTATGAACAAAAAGAAACTCTAATGGAGGAATTTGAGGAAAATGCTGAGAGATCTCTCTCCTGGTCCTCTGTGATTTTGTTGACAAAACAGATCATGACTCAGAAAAACTTTTTGCTTTTTGTGACCATGAACTTCTTTCAAGTCTTCCACTTGGCCTTCTGCAACAATTTCATGATGATCTTTGCAGATAACCTCATCCCTAAGAACGTTCTATCATCATCTATCAGAAGTATCATGTATGGGGCAGGTTTTATTTGTCCTCAGGTAGGCAGAGAAACCTTTTGTTCTTTTCTCTTAAGACGAAAATATGCTGGTTCTCAGCAGATTTATTTGCTTACACTGATTGCCAAGAATAATTATGCATTACCTTGCAGAAAACCTTTATACTGCAAAACTAACCTTTGGTGCTACCGATTTCTCCCAAAGGAATTCAACTGATGCACATACGGTTTGACTAAAGGGGAAGCTGGCTCTTCAGTGTGTGTTTGTATGCTTTATGGTACTTTTGTAAAAAACAAAAAAGTTGGTAAAAACCTATAAGAACAAGTATGGGATTAAAAATTGTGAGGGATCACAAAGCCAGGTAAATCTATGGTGTTGAACCTGGAGCAGTAGTTCTCAAATGCTAAGGCTGGCCTCTCGAGGGCAGGGGAATTTAATAACAAATGGCCCCTTTACTATTCAGGTTAGAGGGCAACATATTTTACTTACTGATTTCCTTTCATTTTTTCCTATTCATTAGTACTGTTTTTTCCTCTGTTCTTCTCTTCCACATTTCCCCCTCACTAAATTCGGAGATTCCCTATACAGTCATACCTCGGGTTAAAATAGTTTCAGGTTAAATCTTTTCAGGTTGCGTCCCACGGCGACCTGGAAGTAACGAAACGGGTTACTTCCGGGTTTCACTGCTCGCGCATGCGCAGACACTCAAAATGATGTCATGCGCAGAAGCGGCGAATCGCGACCTGCAGACTGGGGTTGCGTTCTGCTCAGGATGTGAACAGGGCTCTGGAACGGATCCTGTTCGCATCCAGAGGTACCACTGTACTTTGAAAATGTGAATAGGAGAGCTGCATCTATTTCATAGGGAAGGGAGGATAAAGTGTGGGACAGCAGTAGTTGGTGGAGAACACCACATGGATGAGGAATTAAGAGACACAAGGGGTTCATGAGCCACATTAAGCTGAGGCGCATAGATGGGCCCTTAGCATGTTACACTGGATATACAAATAAGCTGTTTAGCTAGTACAATAGCTGTGTATTTGCAAGTGACATTTTGATGTGGGTTTATAATTATTAAAATCCAGACAATGCAACACAGTATATATATATATGGCTCGATCTAAAATGCCACTTTATTTTTATTGCTATTTTCAGAATGCAAATAGAACAACAAGAAAGGAACAGCGTCGGCTTCCATTAACAATTTAAAAATCCACCAGTCCTTTGGACAGTCATTTGTCCAAATAGATATCCAAACGAGATATCTAGACATAAGGCATATGTTCAAATGTTGGTGATGTAATGCTGATGTTGCCTTTTTGAAGGATTGGGTGGTCAGGGTATCCTGTGGTGCTTTCATTCTGGTTAGAAATAATTTACCGTATCTTTGGCAGGGTTTTAGTACTGTATTAATGTAGCTTAATATTTCTGTTATATTTCAGTGCCTTGTGCTAATCAGTCAAGCTTTGTTGAAGAAATTTGGTTACTATAAGGTGGTCTTATTTTCCTTCTACTTGGAAGCAATAGCTGCCACTATCATGCTTATTGTAGGTCCAGAACACTACTACATATTGGCTATTTATCTTACAGCAAACATGTAAGTAACTTTAGTTTTAAGAGCATGGCAATTTTGACCAGGATTCAGAGAGATCTACTTCATGTATGGCCCAGGGTTGGGGGGTAGAGGAGAGAGGGAAGAGCAAGATGCCCCTCAGTAGGATCTCCATGTATTATGGATGGAATCAGTAGCGGTGGCTTGCTCACATCTGTGCTGTTCTGGGCCCAGGACAAGCCTTTTGATCCTCCCTTTCTTCCCCTATACACCAACCATGTCAGCCCTAGGACCTAGCACCACTGTTTTAATTCCCCCACTATTCGTATCATAGCATTGTGGAGTTATAAAATGGTCGTGCCTGAGCACTGGGGGAGGTAAAAACGTATTAAAGGAGCCAAAGTCCTCAAGTAGTGTGGGTCATGGAGGCACCAACACTAGGTCTCGTTGCAGAGGTCCTCTTACGTTAGGTGCATGCGGGGGGTTTCATTCCTAGCCCCAATGTGCGTTGGTGGAGCGTGCACAACTCCAAAAATGGTCACTGTCTGTACAAGCAGTAATGTCATTAATCAGGAAAATGACTGGTAGTTCTTTGGGGATTCTTTAAGGCAGATGGGGTCACAGATGATTTGGAATTGATTACATTTTTTATAAGTAATGGCAATTGTCCTAAATTGGAGACTATTGGGAACCACTTATTCTAGTTTCTCAAATCTGGAATGTATTATTTTATTTACATATTTATTTAAATGATTTATATGCTGCTTAATTCTCCCAAAATCTCTTAGGTGTTATTAGAAAAATGAGACAAGTTAACAGTGAGATCTTTGGGAGGAAAGCCAAGATTAAGTTTTCAACAGATGTGGACTTTATTCATTAATTTCTAGAATCCTTATTCTTCTGGGTCCTCATATCCTATTTTCAACTTTGCTGTTTTATTAATGTATTTATGTAGTAGTTCACTACACAAATATTTTATGGTACTAAAAACATCCAAATTTAACTTTTCTTTGTCCAAGGCAATTCAAATCTAAGTCACTTCTCTGTTTATTTATTTAGGGTCATTGTTCAAGCTTCTTTCAGTCTGTTTAATTTGCCTTTGGCCGATATTGTCGATGCAGATTTAAAGAAACATAAACGGAGGTAAGCATGGTTTGTTGACTTTTTATGATATGCAAACTTTCATTGTTGATAATAAATGTTAAATTGTTTTTCAGTTATTATTGAAAAGTCTCAACTCAGCATGCTCATTACACTACATAGAATTATTGTTGATACATTCTATAACACTTTTCAGTGTATGGAGGGCTTTACACTCCCCCCCCCCAAATACCCAAACAATTTGTCAGTGACCTTGAGTTGAGCAGTTTGGAGCCTGATTTCCCCCAATTTATTAAATTATCCCTATAAATTGTATACAAAAATACATATATTAATAGAAATTCACACTAAAATGTTGATGGATTTTCATAAGAACTTTTAAACAAAAAAAAAGGTGCAGTTGAAGTATAGAAAATAGAGTTTAAGATTGGAAAAATTAGAAACTGAGGAAAGCTGAAGTTGACAGATTCTTAGTATTACTATTGAAGAATTTATTATAATCCTAATAGTGGTACATTCCAGCATATATAATGCTTGACTGTGTTTGACTATAACTTTCTGCTGAAGTATTCAATTTGCAATTTAAATAATCACTTGCAGTCTATTAAAATTGCTGCTTAACATTTCAGATTACCACTTTCCTCCATGGTTTTTGGAACAAATGCCTTGTTTACAAAACCAGCCCAGTCTTTAGCCCCTATGCTTGTGGTTACCATACTAAATCAATTTGGTTATGCAAATCTGAATGGGAAGGTTGCTCATCTTGACCCAAGGTAAGTAAGGGACAATTAATTGCCATGGTGATATTTTAATCTGATGAACCCTTTGGTCTATTTGGCTATTACAGCTTTCTTCTTTTATTCTGACATTAAATTGTTAGGAATTTGTGTTCTGAAACACGTTATCTGGAAAGTTGCAATGGTTGAAGGTAATTTTTGTTTTACTATATTCACAAAGAATTTCTCTTCAGTGCATTGCAGTTTTCACTTGTGCTTCTTGAACATGAAAGTTTGCAAGTTTGTCCAGATAAAGCTAGTGACCTTTCCCATGCAATCAGTGTAGTCCAGGCATCCCCAACCTGCGGCTCTCCAGATGTTTTGGCCTACAACTCCCATGATCCCTAGCTAACAGGACCAGTGGTCAGGGATGATGGGAATTGTAGTCTGTACTTGGTTAGATCTTCATTTGAGTATAGCAACAGTGTTTCCTGTGTTTGCAGCAACTGGATGAATATACCTGACAGATCACATAGGTCCAGTTCGCATGACACGCAAAATTGTTCTTAAACCATGGTTTATTGAACAAACCACCCTTAAACTAAAGAATGTTCTGCAGACTATCAAAGTAACTGGTTTGTGTTGTCATCCTCCATCCCGCCTAGTTCCAACCCACAACTGCCTCTCCTTCTGACACCCTTCAAGCCTTTGTGACAACTGCTGGGATTTCCTCACCATGTCTTTGTGCTGATTTTCTACAGCAGCCCTCAAGGAACCACTTTCCTCCCTTCCCCAGAAAAAAAAATTGCCTGTATACCTTTGCAGCTTGTAAAAAACAATTTTGCAATTGCTGTTTTTATATTTACAACTGACAACCACTTTTTACTGTACATTTATGCTTTTAGATTAGTAATCAGAACCTGTGTTGGAGCCACCTTATTACTACTTCCCTCTCTCATAGGAGGTTTGAAAAACTTGCTTTTACAAATGCACACTTAAATATTTTCATTTGTGAGTTCTAGTGACTGTCAGGAACAGAAGCTCATTTTGAAGCCCCTCTCACTCAACACCTGCTCTGTTTCAAAACAGCATTTCATTCACACTTCCATAAACACAGTCCTTAATGTTTTTATTTCAGTGTGTTAAAATGCAAACCTTTCCATCTCCAAAACTTTAAGAATTAATATTTGCTGCCTGTGCTTTTCCTTGAAAAGTTGACAAGATTTATTGAAGGTAATGAATAGATGCTGACACAGTAACACATCCCCCCCCCCCTCGGTAACCTAAGTCCTATTTATTTGTGTAACTTTCGATTTATTGTTATTTTTCTTTTTAAAAATCCAGATAATTATTTTTTTATAAAAGCTGACCGTATTTATCATTTATTCATTTACCAAGCAATAACAGTTAATTATCCTGCAGTCGCGGGGACGCGAGTGGTGCTGTGGATAAAACCTCAGCGCCTAGGACTTGCCGATCGTATGGTCGGCGGTTCGAATCCCTGCGGCGGGGTGCGCTCCCGTTGTTCGGTGCCAGCGCCTGCCAACCTAGCAGTTCGAAAGCACCCCCGGGTGCAAGTAGATAAATAGGGGCCGCTTACCAGTGGGAAGGTAAACGGCGTTCCGTGTGCTGCGCTGGCTCACCAGATGCAGCTTGTCACGCTGGCCACGTGACCCGGAAGTGTCTGTGGACAGCGCTGGCTCCCGGCCTATAGAATGAGATGAGCACACAACCCTGGAGTCTGGCAAGACTGGCCCGAACGGGCAGGGGCACCTTTACCTTTACCTTTATCCTGCAGTCGAAACATCTGCAAAGCAATAGTTTAAAGATGTTGCTGTTCAACTCTCCAGTTCAGGCTGCTGCCATGAAGGGGGTACTGGGTAGAGTTGGGAAGGGAAGAGGATCCTGTTACCAGACAAAAAGTGCAGCAGCAGCAGCAGCTTCAGGAAATGAACCAGTGAGAGCTGAGTACTCAGGGCAGCTTGTCTAGTGTCTCTGTTGCTTGGTGGGTGGTGACAAAACAAATTATGCTTAAACTATAATTATGTGCCCATGTTTTCAGGTAACACTAAGCCATAATTAAGGCAATAAGCCAACAAACAAACTATCTGAACAGACTATAGTTCAGACACTGCTGGGTTCAGATGTACAGCTAAGGCATGGTTTGTTAACTAAGGTTTATTTAAACCCTTGTTTAACATATTGTGCAAATTGGGTTATAGAGAAAGTAGTATCTTTTTCTCTTTTTTTGTAAACTGCTTTGCTGAAGTAGCCCTAAATATAGTTGCATCAGGCTTAGACGTCCAGAGACCTTCACAGAATACCATACAGCCTTTCTGAAACAGTTAGAATGAACAAGACCATTCACAACACGTGCTAGTTTTCAGGCCCCTTCTGGGTACCCCAGCATATAAACAGAATGGTAAAATGCTTCTGTAAAACAGGGTGTAAATGGCATTGTTCAGTAAATTCGCATTCAACACCTTTGATCTCTCATAATCAGATGAAACAAGTTAAATTTTATATAGTATTGGTATTCCACTTAATTTATGTATACAAATGGGGATAGATGATTTCCTAATTTGAATTAAGCATGATCTTGTTGAAGTGCTGGAACACAACTCTGATAAATATATACTGCAATGAGTTTTGTTTTGTAGTGATTGCTGAAAAAAACTGAACATTTAAAAAAAAACCTTACTTCTCTTCCAGCTTGTTTCTCGGTCTCCACGATGCCATGTTCTACATGATCTGCCTGGTTCCTCTTTGCATTGCAGTTATACAGATTCTGACATGGACACCGTTTTCCATTCAGAATAGCCACCTTACACTTTGACACTGAATTGCAAATGTGTGGATCAGGAACCGTTCTATTTTACAGAGGTCAGATGAACAAGAATATTGGACTTCCTTAATTTAGGGGGATCATATGCAGCCTGAGCCAGTAAATTCTTTTCTGTTATATCTGTAAATCATGTGTGTGCCTTATCATCATGCCATATTTCTTTCTAGTTCAACTGTACGCAAGTTAGAGATACCACATAGACTTACTGAGTACACCAAAATGCCACTACCTCACTGGACGCCTAAGAGATAAATGCATAATGGTGTGGTGCGATTCTGTGAACAATAAACTTGACACTCTTTTTAGAAGAACTAAGGGCCCATGATAAATTATAAGAAGCTGCATTTGAGCACCCTCTCTCATAAAATGTGAAATGCTACCTCTTTGCTGCAAGCAAAACAAGGTCATTTCCCCCCATGGAATATTGGAAAATGTATGTTAGATTTCTCTCCCCCAAACTGGTATATGGTCTGCAAAACACAACATGCTTTCTCTACATGGGATACCTTAGCTTTGCAGGGGGTTGGAAAGAAGGGCAATGACAGCATTGGAGCACATTGGATAAATTTGTACGGACTGTTCAGCAAAGAAAGCTTTGGCAGTATTTAGAGGGGGAGGCATGCATATCTGCGCTGTGGAGAGAACATGAACTGATGTTTATGTTTACATACTCATTACTACACGAGTAGTGCTGAAGATTGTCATTGGCAACGGAAAAGGGGGAGACGGAGGGGGGGAACAGTATAGTTGATGCAGCATAGTGGGAAACCCAATTAATCCACATGGTGGAGATGCAGGTGGCTGCCTGAAGTAGAGGGCAGAGAAGCTTGCATGGAAGCCTGTGGCTTGTGATGGGAAAACTTGATAATGAAAGAAAAAGTGTTTGGGCGTCTCCAAAGCATAATAAATGTGATTAAATCAAACTGCTGGGTTTATGGGACTCTGGGAAAAATAAATTTACTGGGTGGCAGGCTCGTAAGCTTTAGATTTCTTGGCTGCTTGATGCCATGCAAAGAGGGATAATCATATGTAAAACTGTACTATAGCCCTTAGAACTTGCATTAAAATATACTATTTGAAATTGTCTGTCACATTTCCTTTATTGTCAAGTAGCTAAATGCAGCATTTTGGATTTGCCCGTTAAAGCCTTTTCCATTTTTCATCTTTTGAAAAGATGGCGATTAATGAAGAACTAATGCTACTTGATATGTTACAAAGTCCGAATTATGCCATAATAAATCCTACCATCCTGTTCTTTATCCAATAGATTATATATAGTAGCACTTTTATTTCTCATAAAGCAGTCTTTTATTTTATTAAGCCAATTCTTTATAGCTCAGTTCTTAATTCAACATTGGAGGAACAGACTTCTTAGCCTGTTTAAGGCGGGGGTTTTTGGCTCTTTCCCAGATTTGTTTTATTGTAGAAAAGAGAATTGTTATCATTTTCTAGCCTATTTCTTACCCCATTCATTAGCTACGGTGACAGATAGTGCAGGGATCTCTAATTCTTCCTCTCTCCCACCCTGTACATTTAAAGTCTCCTCTAAGGCTGCAATCCCGATGTGGGTAGGTGGGAATCTGAAGGCAGCTTAACTGCCAAATCTAGTGCTGGAGGCAGCAGGCTGGAAGTGAGAAGGTAAGAATGCTGCCCCTGTTGCTGTGAATCTTCCCCAGCCCTACCTGTCGATGCCAAGGATTGAAACGGACCTTCCGCATGCAAAGTAGATGCTGTACCACTAAGCCAGGGGTAGGCAACCTAAGGCCCATGGGCCAGATGCAGCCCAATCGCCTTCTCAATCTGGCCTGGGCTATTTGTGGGGCATAGGAATTGGTTCATCCCCCCAAAAATATAGTCCGGCCCACCACATGGTCTGAGGGACAGTGGACCGGCCCATGGCTGAAAAAGCTTGCTGATCCCTGCACTAAGCAATAACCCTTCCCCAGCCATAATGAAGTGCCTGAACATAATGCAGTGCAATTCCCCTCACATCTTGCTACTCTTCTGAATCAGTTGTTTTATTTGAGCCAAGGTTCCCAAGATCTTGGTAGGAAGGCCGGGTCCTCTTAGGAGAAAAAATAATGGGTGAGGGAGCTCTCTTGAGCATGTACAGACCACACACTTCATACCGATTAGAAACCTGCACATTTGGAATTTGAGCAAAGGGGGTTTGGAAATCAGTGAGTGTGGGAAAAGTGGATAGAACAGACAAAATTCATGGGAGGATGAAGGTTTCTCAATTGCCCACCATACCTAAATAGAACTGCAAAGGCCAGAGGAGAGCCACCACCTTCTCAAAGAGGCCAGTTTGGCCACTGGGGGGGGGGGGAAGGATGCTGGACTAGTTCGATCTTTTCAGCCTCCTCTTGATATATTGTCACTCCTGCTTATTAGACTCTGAAGACAATAGCAGACGGGCCGCCACCTTCCTTGCCTGTTTTGTGGGATTCCCAGGGACGTGTGCTTGGCCACTGGGGGAAACGGGATGCCTAACGAAATGGTGCGCTGGTCCCCATCCGCGGCGCTACGTTCCTGCCTTCCTGGGTGCGAAATCTGGGCTTTTATTTAGCCACCCCACGACCCCCGTTAGTCCTCTGCACCGCTTATTCCTATACAATCGGCCATTCCCGTTCAGCATTGGTTGTCACAGCCGTGCCGCAGGGGGCGTCCTCGCCCACCCTCCCGCCTCCGTGTCGAGGAAAGGCCGCCTTGCGAAGTGGAGGCGCCTTCCTCCTCCTCCTCTTCCTCCTCGCCTCGCTCCTTCCCCTCCCTCTGCGCATGCGCCCCGCAGCGGCGGCCATTGTGCCGCCTCTCGTTTTGAAAGCAGCGCCCCCAGAGGCGCTGTCCTGCGCCGCGACCTGATTGGCCGAGAGGGCGGACAGAAAGGCTGCGCGCCCGCCCACCGGCCCGCGCGCGAGCGAGGCGTTCTCTCGTGCGGGTGGGTTGGGTTGGTTGGTGTCTCCGGCCATCCCGTCCGGCCTGGGACCTCGTCCCTGGGCTCTCGGGTTCCGGCCTCGCATGTATGCATGTGTGTCTGTAATGTATGTGTGTGCGTGGATGTGCGGGCACTGAATGGGGAGCTCCGCGCTGGCTGCCGCCGCCGCCGCCGCCGTTGCTGCAGCCATGGAGAAAGGAGGCGGTGGTTGCGGGAGGGGGTGATTGAGCGCCCCTTTCTTCCCTCTCCCACCCACCCCCCACAACCCCACCCCACCCTCATGAGACTCTGCCTGGTCTGGCTGGGCTGCTACACCTTGTCTCTGTGGGTGCTGAGGAAGAGGATGTGGTCTGGGCCTGCCAGGTACCTGAGGAGCCCTTTATCCAGGTCTCTCTACATGAATATGATGGGCAGCCACAGCCAGCCAGCCCCGGGCATCAAGGAAAACCACCAGGTATGGACCCACCAGCAGGAGGAGCAGTACTTCGAAGCCCCCCACCACCCCCACCCAAAAACCTTTTTGTGAGGGGGGGAGGGGCGGCAGGAGGAAGAAGGGGGAGGGGTGTGTTTTGAATGGGCCCCACATCCATCGCCTAACCCGCTCCCCTTCCCCCCAAATAGAGAAGGATTTCAGGGTTTGGGGTGTAGGGTAGCTTCTCTTTTATATTCACCTCTCACTTCTTTTGGAAGCGTGTGATTTGAGGTGAGAGATGATGTTGTTTTGGGGGAGAGAAGAAGAATGAAAAGCTCCTTGAGGAGAGTTAACCTCTGCCCCACTGAATACACTCCATTCCCCGCACAACACACACACACACACACACACACACACACACAGAAGATTGGAAGAATCTCTCCATACTTGGCCTAAGAGACAGAGAGAGAGAGAATATGGACACATCCGGGTGAGAGATCAGGAGAAAGATTTGTGTGTGTTGTGCTTTGTGCATTTAGTCTGTGCACAAAATAAAGGAGGGGAGGAATAAATCTTTTATGGGACATCCTTTGGTTGTCGGGGAGATCAGCGAGCTTCCGCTATTTCTGTGGGTAACAAGACTGGCTCCTTTGCCCCCCTTTGAGTGTAGGGCAGGAGACTTCAGAAGAGCACATGCTACTGGTGAAAGGTGGGGATACAGGGGTGGGGGGAGGCGAAGCTGAAAAGTTGCAAGGAGGAGATGAGGATTTACTTGGACGGTGATGGGACAGGGAACAGGAAACGTAACGTAGTATAATTGATCTATTCCTTTCTCTGCCTCAAAATGTTCTGAAGTACAATCGGGTGAATTTGTGCTGAATGTGCAAATATAAAACATCGGGGAGGAAACACAATCTGTGTTCAAAAACAATAGTTTTGGCCATGAGGCAGCTTTGTGGCTTTTGTAATTATGAGCTAAGCAGGCATGGGGAGTTGCTAGGGAAAACAATGCACAACCCAATTTTTGTATGCTTGTACCTGTTTAGACAAGACTTCTGCACACACTGAAAATTCCAGCAGTTCTGATTGCTGTGCTGTTGCAACTTCCGCTCTCTCATCTTTTGATATGTGATAAGGATTCTCCTTTATGTCCGTTGACAGTATGGGATGGATAATTTAGCAGTCAGTCCCCAAATGCTGCCCTTTATTTAGAACTCACAATAGGACTCCCAAAGTTCGTTTTCTTCTCCCAACTCCAATACATTTGTCATCACTTTGTGTTCTTTTCCTTACCCTTGTGACCTGACGGACTGGAAACTCGTTTGCAAAACCTGTGTGCACCCAACCCATCAATCCAGTTTATTGAACATGACACCTGCCTATCCATATTTCTGTCATTGCTTCCTTCCATCCTGACCGTATATTTATTTATAAATATATTTTTAGCCTGACATTCATCACATGATCCCCAAGGCATTTTACGACCCGATTAAAAATACATCAGTTTGAAACAGTTAAGAGCAGAGAAAAACACAGTGCTAAAATTCCATGAAGTGTTTAGTTACAAATTGCATTAGCCAGCCTCCCATAACACCTGGGTAAATAAACTGGCCTTTGCATGGCACTAAAATGCCAAGATCAGCACTAGACATGCTTCCAGGGGAGAGATGTTCCATGGAGTTCTACCACAGAGAAGGCCTCACTCCATGACAACACCTGTCAGTCTTTCTCCTCTCAGCGTTTTTTCATCTGAACAATCACAGATCTAGCCACCGAAGTTATCTCCCAACCTATACCCGCCTTGGCTCTCATTCCCACCTCTAATAAGGCCCTCACGTTTCCTTCCTTCCCCAAGGACAAATGTTCTGCTTTGAATTGATGCATGTGGCCTCACCCACCTCTTTCCGCTGCTAGCAAAGTGCAGCGCAGTGATACTGAATAATGTTGCAGTTTGACCTCCAAAACAGAAAATGTGAACTTGCATAGTGAGGTTGAAATACTCTGAAATGTATGCAGAGAGAACAGGAATCAGTGAAGCAACAAGATTAAAGGAGCTGTGGAGTGGTTGCGTGCAACAAGTTAGGTACATGTTTGTAATGTATTATGCATGGCTGGAAAGCTCCCAGGCATGCTTCTGGAAACTTAACACCACCTTCCGAAATCTGCAATATTTTTCCAGTAATGTGGTTGTAGGTAGCTTTGGGCTGTCTGTTGGCATAAATTGATGACTTCAGGGAAGAAATGCTAGTTTGATATGCTGGCCCTCAACCTGGAACACTGCATACAGACCACTGTGCTTAATATCTTAAAAGCCAACTGGAAAGAATGGATTTGTGTATTAAAATACCCAAACCATTTAAGATTCTTACTTTTAGCTCTATTGGTAGAGTAGGGTAGCAAGGTTGAGAGTTGTATGGAGCTCATTTCAAGGCACAAGATTTGAATTGTTTGAGATATAAATATAAATTGTGTGTTAATAGTGCCAGTAGGTATTTATATGCATAAGTATTTTCAGGCCTTGAACAGGGAACAGCAAATGCTGGAATGTTGAAGTTTGAGCTGCGAGAGCTTTGTAGATACCACTGTCACACCGGTTAGATATTATTCTGAACACAGTTGATTTTAGGTGAATTTTGCAGTCAAAAGCCAAATAGTTGATTGGGCCAAGAGTGTCTTAAGAGCTGTCTGCTTCTGTACAAGCCTGTCTGACCCTTAGGGGAGGTCCAACTTGAGGCAAGGCAAGTGGTGAGTGAGGATGGGACACTATCTGTTATTGGCACCCCAACTGTAGAATACCGTCCCCAGCTAAGGCCAGTCTCATGATGCCAGTTCCTGTGAGCTGTAGTTTACTGCTTACAGAGTACAATTTTCAGCACCCCTAACTAACTACAGTTCTCCAGATTCTTTGGAGGAAGTCATATATGGTGTGAATATGACCTGAAAGACATTGACACTCAGGGTCACAGCCGGAGGTCCTCATCACCTGATTCTTCTGTTTGCAAAACATCTGCTTTTCAACTAAGCTGCCACCCCTCCCCAATCCGAATACAGTGTTAGAAATTGAGATATGAAAGCTGGGAGCTAAACGGCGCCTTAAACCTAGGTTATGGGTGTAACAATGAAATGTCTAGGTGAGCCTTTTTATAAAAAGAATCCAAAGCTGAAAATGAATGAACCGAATCTAAAATATTATGTTCATTTTTCATATGGTCTAGTCCTTCTGCTGCCTACCCCCCTAATATTCTTATGAGGGACTCTTCACCAGTCTCCAGAGAGTGGCTAGAAGTGGGGAGGCAGAAAAAGGTCCGCCTTTCCTTCCACTCTGCAGTTTTAATCTGAAATCTTAGGCACAGTACTGCACCCAGAGCTCAAAAACTGCTCACACTAGTGAAATTCCCTATCGCAAAATGCGCCGAGAACAATGGGAGTTCCGAATACTGTCCAAAGATTGTTTTCCTTTGCTTAAGCCTGGCTTGGCAGTGCCGACTAGGGCTGGGCGATGTTAGATTTTGAACATCATGATCTATCCCCAGCCAGATATCGTGGTTTGGCTATGTTGAAACAAACTGCATTTGGCCCCAGCCAGCTAGACACAGGGTGAAACGGCTGCTGCTCTCGCCGCTGGACCTGGGGCCCTTTCACCCCAGCGCTTCGCAGGCTAGGCCAATGCAGCTGAGCGAGTCCTGACACCTCAGCAACATCGGGCTTCGCTCCGTTGTGGCGTAGAAGTCGTCTTCCCCACCCCATCTGATGGGATGGGGGGAGACTTCTTCCAGCCCCCAATCTGAGCGATCTGACACCACAGCAGCATTGGGCTTTTCGCAGCTGGGGCGTAGAAGCAGCTTCCCACCCACCCCGGCTGAGCAATCTGATGCTGCTGAGGCCTCGGGGTTGCTCAGACGGGGGTGCAGTTTCACAGAGCCCCCACCTCGCTGTCAGCTTGGGCAAGCTAGCGCAGACTAGGGGCTCTGTTAAATGCTTGGCTGAAGGGAGCAGCAACCGGGTGCCCATCAGTTGAGCAGTTTAAAGATGCGGAAGGGAGGAACAAGCGCCTTGCCGATACAGCTTGTTCCTCCCTCTGCGCCATATGAGGGCAGACCGTAACATTGGTTTCACTCAGTGGTACAAATACAAATACTTTAATAAATTAATATGCATGCCCAATAAAAATACAAAATTACCATTTAAAACAACAACAAACCAGTCTTCATTTGTTCAGTTTGCCACCTTTAACTGGATCTTTACAAAAAAAAGGCATGACTTAAAAGTGGCAGCCACAACATAAAAGACTTAGTGGTATATTCCTGGTGAAACCGCCGTGCTTCCAAATCCCTCTGCTAGCAGCATCTCCTGGATGAAACTGCGCTCCTAGCAGAGGGACTCAGGAGCGGAGCGGTTTCACCAGCGATATACCGCTGAGTGAAACCAGCATCACTGTCTGCTCCTCATACCGGTCCTGGGCAATAGGTCAATATATCGCCCAGGCCTAGTGCCGACATGTGAATAATGATTCTTGTCCCTTTTCCTCCCCCTGCAGTGGTACGTGTGCAATACAGAGCAGCTGTGTGAATCTCTTCAGCCTATCTTTGTCCAGAGTTACCTTGACCAAGGAACACAGATCTTCTTAAATAACAGTATTGAGAAATCGGGCTGGCTGTTCATTCAACTCTATCACTCCTTCGTGTCCTCTGTTTTTAGCCTGTTTATGTCCAGGACGTCTATCAATGGGTAAGTGCCAAGTGGAAAGTGGCGAGGGGGAGGGTGTGTAAGTCTCAAGCTCAAACAGAAACGTCCTTGCTTCTCTTGTGCGGCTTGACTTTTGCACCAGGGAAGTCCACTTCCAGATCCTAGTTAAATGAATTATCTAAGTGTTTTCCTAAGTGGTGTCTTAGGGGGCAGCTATGCCACATGATTGCTCTGGTTTTTGGAGGGGAGCAGGAATTGTCGCTTTGACAGTGCAGCGACAACTTTTCCACGAAGAATGAGCATGCCTCTTCTGATGTGTCCATCTCATTCAGTATCCTGCTTCCTGTATCTTATTTCCAGATGCCTCTTGGGAAGCCCACAAGGAGGACATGAGTCCCTCAGAGACTGATATATTCTGAGAGTATACCGTCGCCATGGCTAATTACCATTGACGGCTGGTCCTAACAGCCATCATACCTTGTAGCATTCGAGATAGCTCGGTTAATATTGCCTCCTGGTATCTTGCTCGCCACCAAGGCTGTTTTTCAGCCGGAACTCTCAGGAACACAATTCCGGCACTTCCCAGTTGGGTGCCATTGCCATTCTAAGAGAGCGAGGGAGGTGTTCGTGGTGGGATCCTGCACCTCTTTTCTGGAAAAATAGCACGATTATGACATTTGCAGCAGGAGCGGCTGGCGAAGAGGGACATTGTCATATACCTGGCCTCCTAGCACTAGCGCTGGTGAAGCTTACCTAGATGGGGAAGAAGAAGAGTTTGGATTTGATATCCCGCCTTTCACTCCCTTTAAGGAGTCTCAAAGCAGCTAACATTCTCCTTTCCCTTCCTCCCCCACAACAAACACTCTGTGAGGTGAATGGGGCTGAGAGACTTCAAAGAAGTGTGACTAGCCCAAGGTCACCCAGCAGCTGCATGTGGAGGAGCGGAGACGCGAACCCGGTTCCCCAGATTACGGGACTACCACTCTTAACCACTACACCACACTGGCTCTCTAAAGAGGCAGGAAGGTGGGCTCTGTGTGGATGTACGAGTGTGAGTGTTGGATTGCCTCTGCCAGTGCATCCCCCCCACCCATCCCCTCACCCCCATCTTCCTCTCCACGCTAGTGCCGGGGGAGCCACTTCTCATTTCTAGAATTCCCCCATAGGTAGCATCTCTACATGAAACATTTAAGTGCCTGCTTAAGACATTTTTGTTCAGGCAAGCCTTCCTGGAGATGTAGAACGCTGAAATGTACTTTAATCTCTTTTTGCTTGCTGTTTGATTTTGATTGTTTTAAACAGCACTTTTAATAATTGATCATTTTAATCCTGTTGTTGTTGTTTTTTGTAAACAGCTTAGAGGTGTTGTTGCAGTTGTGAGTGGTATATCAAAGTTGTGAAATAAATTAAATAAAAAATCCCATTCAAGCCGGAGCATTTCAACCAGAGCAGTTCTCTCTGCTTCCAAATTAAAGAGGAGCGTGCTGTAAAGCTTTTGCTCTCAACTTCTATATATCAGTGTGTACAGATGGAAGCAGGGGGAGTGGTATTCGATTAATAATCAAATGGTTCTCCATTCTCTTCAGCCTAGAAAGACTGAAGATAGCCAAGTACAGAATGGAGTTGCTTATCTTGGAAGGGTCTGTTCAAACTGGTTTTTCACAGGAAACTTGGAGCAGATACTCAGCATGGAGAGAGCTGTCCTTTAGTATCCTTTGAGAAAACACAACGCCAGTTCATTTCTACACATTAAGGCCACCTCCTCTGCTTTGCCTGAGCTTTGCCTGAGCTGACAGATTGAACTAATATGCAACTGGAGCCCTCAACCAAACTTTTCACTGTAGCAAATTTCCTTAGAAATGAGCCTATAACTAAGCATTCAAGCTGGGTGAAGACTTAAAAGCTGCTTTATTGGGGAGAGGGTCTCCAAATCCAATCAGAACAGTGATGCTGAGGAAGAGACCTACCACTACCCAATCAATATTCTTGAAATTACATGTACACACTAATAATACCTTTATTGTCAATGTACAACCTGTGTACAGTGAAATTAACCAAGCTTCCCCCCAACAAACACTCAATCCCATTGCACTCTGTGTGCTTGTCGCACAACACACCAACCCCGAAAGTCAGTTGCACTATATTATTTTCTGTTCAGCAGCCTAACAGCCCAAGGATAGAAACTGCTTTTTAGCCTGTTGGTACGGCACTGTGGGTTAAACCACAGAGCCTAGGACTTGCCGATCAGAAGGTCGGTGGTTCAAATCCCCGTGATGGGGTGAGCTCCCGTTGCTTGGTCCCTGCTGCTGCCAACCTAGCAGTTCAAAAGCACGTCAAAGTGCAAGTAGATAAATAGGTACCGCTCCAGCGGGAAGGTAAATGGCGTTTCCGTGCGCTGCTCTGGTTCGCCAGAAGCGGCTTAGTCATGCTGGCCACATGACCCGGAAGCTGGACGCCGGCTCCCTTGGCCAATAAAGCAAGATGAGCACCGCAACCCCAGAGTCGGTCACAACTGGACCTAATGGTCAGTGGCGTAGCGTGGGTTGTCAGCACCCGGGGCAAGGCAAGTAATTTGCACCCCCTAACCCGTGTATTTGCGCCCCCTAAGCCTAACCCCCAGATGTTGCGCCAGGTGCGGCCGGCCCCCCCTGCACCCCCCACGCTACGCCACTGCTAATGGTCAGGGGTCCCTTCACCTTTTACAACTGATTATACTTCTATATCTCCTGCCCGAGGGTAGAAGATTAAAGAGGTGCTGGCCGGGGTGTGAATCGTCCATGAGAATTTTTCTCGCTCTCCTAAGTCAACGATCCCTTGCGATGTCATCTAGCGGGCTCAGGGGACAGCCCATGATAACATGTGCTGTGTTCCCCACCCTCTGTAAAGACTTTCTGTCTGTGGCGTACCACACTGTGATACAATATGAGAGGACACTTTCTACTGTGGTCATCAAGAAGGAGGTCATCAATTGTTGTTTAACGTTGTTCTTTTGCAAGACCCTGAGGAAATGGAGTCTCTGTTGGGCCTTCCTAACCACCTGAGTTATATTTGACCTGCCAGGGTGGTGTGCCTTGCCCAGCGCCACCTTCAGTAATATGTTGGCAGACAGCTGCTTGAGAGCTATGCCTCCTCCATCCCAGTCATAGATGCAACCCTGGCAGTCCTTCCTATGCATTTGCACCCAGCTGCTCAGTTTCCTTTAGTGCCAGGCCCTCCCAAGGACCCAAGGCTTTATGTTTTCCTTTGATGCATGCTTGACTCTACATCCTCTTTAACTGAGTGAAGGAAATACCACAACTTTTTTTAAAAAAACGCACCCTTTTACATGTTATCCTGCTATACAGTTTGATCTGAGCTGCTGTGTTTTCAATGAGAGAGAGAGAGAGAGGAATTATGTCATGAGCCAATCACATTTCTCAGCTAGACGTTTCCTGTGGGGTGCACAGTTAACTGCAGTGCCTCGCTGTATCCCCTTGTATCCTCGCTGTTTTTGCTCCAGTCCAAAAGGTTTCTGTTGCTTTGAATGCCTTCTTGCGGTGTCTTTAGGAATAATGCCCTTGAGCCAATTTATGTGAGGGATGCTCAGATGTACTGCCAGGGGGCTGGTCTTTGAAAAGTGAATGCCACTTGCTTTCATGTTTTTCTTCCAACGCCCGTTATAAAAATGGCAGTTCCCTCTGGACCATTCCATTCCACGCACATTGGTACGTTTTTACTTTTTCCACTTTTTATCTGCTCTCATTGTCTTCACCAGCCGTTCTCTCTCCTTCCCATGTCCTCTCTCTTGATCATGATTCTGCTCTTTACAGCTGGGACTCGCTGGCACAGATCACCTTTTTACCCTTCAGCTTGGGCTCCTTCCTGTGGTTGACCTGACTAATGCATTGCTTCCCTCTTGTGTCTCTTGCTAACCAATTATTTTCTTTCCCCCCTGGATTCTCCCACTCCTTATTCTTTCATTCACTTGCACCTCTGGCACAACTACTGTAATCTTACAATATAGACTTCAAAGTGGGACAAGCAGAGATGCCATTGATACAATCCACAGAGACCCCAATTGTCCCTGCTGCAGATTCCTTAATGAATGGCTCATTTGCCATTCCACGTTCTTTTCTATCGCACAAGGAAGCTTCGGATACCTACTGTGGTCTTTGCTGCTAGTTTATACCGTTTTAAAATATTAATCTCCTTTCCCACTGCTCTAACGATGTCATCTTCAGCATCTCTTTCAGTCTGTTTCTTCTTCTGTTCTTTTACATCTTCCTTGTCACTCTTGTCTTTTTAAAGCTAACCTTTTTTGAGTCCTCTTCTCCTCTAATGCCTTTGAATCTAAAGTCAGCATGTAAGGCAGGCAAGTCCAAAGTCCGCCGGTTGGTTTAATCGGGTGCCTGTGGCAGTTTATTTCCTGGGGTAAAATAGTAAAAAAAGCTCGACAACTTTGGTTGGCCCTTTGGTCGGCCCTCACACATGTTCACTTCATCAAATCTGCCCCTCTTTGAAAAAAGTTTGGATACCCCTGATAAGGCTTCATGGCATTGCAAGTTGGATGTCGAGTAGGTGGAATGTTGACTCTCTTATTGGGCCAGGGAGCTTGTTGTAAAATGCTGCAGTTCTTCATTAGGCAACTTTAAATGCTGGTTAAGGGCCAACCCAGGTCAAGCCCTATCTGCACTATTCATTTAAAGCCGTGTCATACCACTTTAAACAGTCATGGCCTCCCCTAAAGAAACCTAGGAACTGTAGATGTTAACGGTGCTAACAGTGGTTAGGAAAACCCATAGGGACTGAATGTTAAACCACTCTGGAAATGGTTAAAAGGTTTCCCATCGCTATGTCTGCACTGGTTTGAAATTAAAGAAATGTTGTCTCCACTTCCTAAATTTGCCCACTTTGTTCATAAACAAATAAAACCTCGTTGTCTTTTAACATTTCAGGTTACTGGGAAGAGGTTCCATGTTTGTGTTTTCACCCGAACAATTTCAGAGACTGCTTAAAATAAATCCAGACTGGAAATCCCGCCGGCTTCTCGATTTAGGAGCAGGAGATGGAGAAGTCACAAAAGTCATGAGTCCTCACTTTGAAGAAACCTATGCTACCGAGTTGTCTGAAACTATGATTTGGCAGCTTCAGAAGAAGAAATACAGGTATATTGCTTGCTAAGTGGGCTGTGTGCTACATCAGTGATGCTACGTTAGCTATCTTCTCCCCCAACCTTGCCATGGTCTATCAAAGCTTACAGGCTGTTACAAGATTTCTATCTGATAACGATAATTATTTCTGCAAATTAGGGAAGATACAATCTGTTTGCTTTTTTTTAAAAAAAAATCTCCTTAGGATTTACAGTTGTACATTGGAAGTCAAACGGAATCCGTTCTGGAAGTCCGTTTGACTTCCAAAATGTTCGGAAACCAAAACGCGGCTTCTGATTGGCTGCAGGAAGCTCCTGTAGCCAAGCGGAAGCTGCACCAGATGCCCGACTTCCAAAAATTGTTAGAAAACTGGAACACTCACTTCCGGTTTTTGATCGGGAGTCGAAACAAGTTCTAAGGCGTTTGGCAACCAAGGTACAACTGTATATCCTACCTTTCTGCAAAATATCCAAGGTGGTTTTTCAGACATGGGGCAGTGGGGTAATGTGTGCGTTCCCCTTGCGCTTGCTGAAGGGAGGAAAGCTGAGCAATAGCCGTGTTGTAGTTGTAGTAAAAAAGGTAAGGTAAGTAAAGGACCCAGTTAGTCCAGTCAAAGGCGACTATGAGGTGCGGCGCTCATCTCACTTTTCAGGCCGAGGGAGCCAGCGTTTGTCCCCAGACAGCGTTCCGGGGTCATGTGGTCAGCATGACTAAACTGCTTCTGGCGCAGTGGAACACTGTGACAGAAACCAGAGCACCCAGAAATGCCATTTACCCTCCCGTCTCAGTGGTACCTTTTTATCTGCTTGCACTGGTATGCTTTCGAACTGCTAGGTTGGCAGAAGCTGGGACAGAGCAATGGGAGCTCACCCAATCACAGGGATTCGAACTGTCAACCTTCCAGTCAGCAAGCCCCAGAGGCTCTGTGGTTTAGACCACAGCACCACCCTGCTTCCTTTGTAGTTGTAGTAGTGCAGCAGCTGGGACCTTGGTGCCACGAGGCTAGTAGCAATCAAGACTCTTGAGTCACAGGCTGCAGAATCCCCAGCTAAGGAGCCAAACAAGGAACCAGGCCAGCTTTAGGGCTCTAAGTCTGTTGGTGGAGACCAGGAGTCCACTAGGCCTGAGGCTGTCAGACAGGAACCCCCAGAACAACTGTCAGGGCTTGTATGTCCAGAGCCAGGACCTTCACAGGTATCGGAGCCTGAGAAAACAAAGGCTTCCCACAGTACCTCACCAGTCCATTGGTACAGGGAGCTAACAAGGCAAGAGGCTATGGAGAAGTGCCAGACGATTGGCCCTCTAAGAATCCTAAGGTTTTCCACCAGGGGTGGAGCCTTCAGACGTAGTCTAGTGGCAGAGGCTTAAAGATGTTCTGTCTGCTCTCAGCCTTCATCAGAGCAAGTTGCTCACCTGGAGCTACCTGTGGTTCTGCAGCTCCTGACCTGCCTTGCTGCTTTGAGATCCAGCTTCAAACCACAAGAAGACACAGAGGCTGCTGACTTACTGCAAAGGAGATCTCTAGTGTCCAATTTAGCCTGAATTACATTTGTGGGTCTCTTAACTTACAACTCTTGAAATGTTTTGTTCCTCCTTCCTTTCTCTCTCCTGCCCCTCTGCCCCCTCCCAGAATTAAATACAGTGCCTGCAGTTGGGCAGAAGCTATAGCTTGTGTTTTGCAGGATGACTGTACCATGATGATTTCTTTCCTTTTTTAAAGTAGCCCATTCTTATTTTTCTGAATGAATATAACGAAAACAATGAACATTTACGAAAGGTATCTTCAGCCATTTCAGACCCAGGATCTGCTTTTAACCCAAGCAAGCATTCGGAGACCCATTTCTTAAACCTTTACCATATATTTGCATTGTGGTAGTGCTCCTGCTGTGACCCACTTTGGATCAGGCCACGACCCACTAGGACAGGCATGGCCAAACTTGGCCCTCCAGATGTTTTGGGACTACAACTCCCATCATCCCTAGCTAACGGGACCAGTGGTCAGGGATGATGGGAATTGTAGTCCCAAAACATCTGGAAGGCCAAGTTTGGCCATGTCTGCACTAGGGGGTTCCGACCCACCAGTTGAAGACCAGTGGTTTAGAGCACATTAGAAGTATGGCCATCAGAATGCATCAAGCAGGTTTCCTTTCAGATACTTTGGACCAGGGGTCAGCAAACTTTTGCAGCTGGGGGCCGGTCCACTATCCCTCAGACCTTGTGGGGGGCCGGACTATATTTCTTTTTTGGGGGGGGGAATGAACAAATTCCTATGCCCCACAAATAACCCAAATTATCTGAAGGACTCCAGATTGGGTAATGCTGATTAACAAGTGCAAAGACCTGTTTGGCTTAGGTGAGTTTCTGGCAAAAAGATGCTTGTGACTCTGCGAAGTTGTAAGCCATACTCCCTTTTCTTTACAAATGAGAGAAATTCATCTCGTTTTGATTGTCCCCTGACAAAGGCTTCTGTTATGTGTCAGCTTCTCCAGCCCCATTATTTGCCAAGTTCTGCTGTATCAGCTGTGGCTGGTATAACCTCTTAAAGTTTTCTAGGGTCTGGCGATTTCAAGACAAGCTGCAGCTAACAAAGCTAATACAAGCCCTTTGTATAAAATTGTCATTTTAGAGTTATTGCAAACAGATAATAATGCTAACACTGGCTCTGATGGAATTATTGACTGTATTACATCTGCGATCGTGACAGACACTCTAGGCTGCAACCGTTCTGCAAACTGACAAGTTCCTCTGCGGAGAATATAAAGGTCCTGTCTGTTTATTCCCTCTTCAGCATGTACCCAGCAAATTGCTGTTCATGTGATGAAATCTTATTGGAGTAAGACGTACAATGTTGATTTGCAGATGTCCCACTGCAAAATAGATGCTAACGCTATAAAGCCCACACTCGTTTTGCGGAATCATCTGCATAGTGGCCTAGACTTAATGAGCAGAGGTTAATCCATTATTTGCCTACTTTGCCTCACATCATTGTAGGCAGAAAGAGAACAATCTCTCCTTGTCTGGTTGTAACCCTCAACACTTTCCCCTCCTACCTATACAGAGTGCTCGGCATCAACGAATGGCAGAGCACAGGGTTCCAGTACGATGTCATCAGCTGCTTGAATCTGCTCGATCGCTGTGATCAGCCATTGACTGTATTAAAAGATATTAGAAGTGTACTGGAGCCTACGAGAGGCAGAGTCATCCTGGCATTGGTTCTGCCCTTTCATCCATATGTGGAGAATGGTAAGTGTTTAACAGCTGATTAGTGGGGGTTGGGAGGGAAGGAAAGGGGGACTTCCTCACTCCTGCAATTGCATGAGAATCTGTTCTGCAGGGGTTTCCCAAGAGCTGTTTGCAATTGCAGACAGCCTGCCTAGAATCCATGGGCGCTTTATGTCTTGATTGGAGTGAGATGGCTGGCCTCACTTCCACAGTTGCTCTGAAATGTTTAACATGTACACCAACAAGTGCAGCCAAACCACATTCCCAGAGCTGTATGGAAGCAACAATGGCTCCACGTATGTAAAGTGCCTCTTAGGAGGACTTATTTAGAGGCTTCAGCCAGTCATAGCCTGTAGTCAGAATAGAAGGCTGGACCAAGTTAATTTTTTAAGGAGGAATACCTGGTTGAGGTTATGTCTCCACACCCAAAGGACTCTGGTTGTAGTTGCAAAGGAACTACTCCACCCATGCTCCAAGTTGACTTTTATAATAGTTCATTTTTTCCAATACTCTCTCTTTCTCTGTGGTTTGTGTGTGTGTGTGTGGTTCTGAGTTTTTGTTTTGTTTTGTTCTGTTTTTTTAAAAAGTTTATTTAGTCTTAACTAAGTACAAAAACTCACACCTCCAGCATTTTGTTCAATAATGCCCACTGTACAAAGCAAATTTAAAACAACCAAAGGAAGGAAACTAACCTTACAGCTCATACCAAGAACTGACTTAGTTGGTCTTTAAGGTGCTACTGGAAGGAATTTTTTTTGTTTTGACTATGGCAGACCAACACGGCTACCTATCTGTAACTGGAACCTTACAGCCTGTTTGTCATGCACAAAAGCTACAAAGACAAATCTTAATTTGTAGGGAGTCTGTTCTTCTGTGGAAATAGATACCCAAACCTCAGCATCATGCCCATGACAAATTGCAAGAAAGTACTTTGTATACATTCAAATTTTGGCAGTCACGTTTTGCTGTGGGTGGGGGGAGTTAACATGCAAGAAAAAGAGAAATGAGGTAATGAGAAAAGACTTGTTCTGGCTTTGAAATCCAGTCATTCGTCTTTACAAGTTCAGTTTCTGCATTACCTTCTATTCCCACCCTTTGTTGTCACACCATTCTCCACCATGGACCAGTGCTGCTTTTTCTGGTCCATTTAGGGGGAGCCCCTATAATGTAGCATGCAAGACCTAGGCCCCAGAATCTGTGCTTAAGCTGGCCTGAGTTGTGAAATGTTTGTCGTCCTTGCATTTTCCATATCTTACTTTGCAATTCTACAGTTCTGTTTCTTTCTCTCTGGTAAGCTTGTAACTTCTCAGGATTTCCAGGGTGTTGCTGTTTCTCTCCCACACCTTTATGTCCAGGATCCTGTTTGGTAACTGTACAATAAAACTTAACGCAACTTCCTGGCATGGCAACCAAGCACATACTGGCATTTGTTTCCTCATGGTTCAAAGACCAGTATTTACTTTGAGATCCAGATGCTAGATATGTGGGCCTCTGAAGTACAAGATGGGCTTGCCTTTTGAAGAGGCACAGGCAGCTCTAAAACTAAGCAAAGAAGGGTGAGGGTGGGAGAGAGAATGTGGGGAAGATGGAAATCAATGAAGGGAAAAGGAAGGAACACCACTAAAAACTCAAGGACATTTCTGATTAAATAGATTGTATTCCCTGTTAGCCCCTGCTCAAAGTAAAGCCACTGAAATTAATTCCAGTTCTAGGCAGCTCCCGGCAAATGTGTAAATGCTACGTTTTCATTTAACATTCTGGGTTAACTATATTTCAAAAAGTAAAAACCAAGACACCTTGAAAGTTGTTGAGCTTTTCTTTTCTTTTTTTTACAAAAACACCAAGAAAAAGTGATTTTTCAATTGACTCGCCTAAGATCCAGGACAAAGCGCTGCCTTTCAAAAAATTCCCCCCGGACGTCAGTTCTGCCTTTGAGATCCCGGTGATGTCCGGGAAAATCCAGACATATGGCAGCCCTAGCTTGGTATGACACAATAGGAGCTTTATGCTATATGAAGCTCACTTTCCCCCCTTTGGATATTTAATGTGTGAATCACGTTTCCAGTTCTACCGAACCCATGAAAGTGCATCTGCTATGATAATTCATCCATTTTGTGGCTTTTATCCAAATGTCCCTGCAAGAAAAGAAAAGAAGCATGTTCAGTAGTTTGCTAGTGTGCAATAAAACCCAAAAATACTTGATCTCAAAGAGTTATGTTCACTGTAATGGTGCACTTCTCTGTCTCTTGTTGCTTTTTAAAAATACCACATATACATAGCTATCCATATACCAGCAGAAGAAAACGGCTGGATCATAAGCTTCCCAAACAACTGCAAATTCTCTGAGAGCTTACTCAGGGAAGGGAACTCTATACCATACTGGCATCCATTGGCAAGCTCAAAAAGATTAGCTTTCTATGAAATATTATTCTGTCCGGAATCTTTATGTGTAAGACTGGGTTGTTTGTTTTTTAAGCCTACTTTCTGTAGCTTGTTTTTCATTGCGACATTCCCATTTATACAAGATACATTTTTGTGTGAGCTGCAGGAAGAATCATGCCATTCTCAGAACAGCTATGCCACCTTCTCCAGGTTGAAATGGATAAGGAGGGACGGGTGCCAAGTCACAGCACAGACAAGATAATAATAATTCTTTTTGCATTCATTGCTAAACTTAGAATACTGGAGCAACATTGGCATAGCAGCACAGCTTATAACCCGGCCTCTTTGCTGCCGCCCAATTGGTACCTTTCCCCTTCTGTCACCGATGCGCTGCGGTTGCCCATAAGAACACAGTCCCTGCCCCCTTTCAATGCTCCTGGCTACTTACATGCCTCTGCTGCCTGTTGTGCTTCTTTTTGCCAAACTCCTTTGCGATCGCTCGACAAACGGCTACTTTGTTTCCCCCACCCTGGAAATTCAAAAACAGAAACTGAGAAAATGACCCCTTCTGACACTGCCAATGCGACAGGAAACATGACTGTTACTAACAGTTGTGGGGTGGGGTATTTATCAGCTATAGGCCCGTAGCCTTATACAGAACCAGATCAGACCATCCCAACCATCCCTCTCTTCCTTTGCTGTTATATTATGGAAGAGAGCACAAGTTGGTCAGTGTGCCCTGGCAAATAGCAGCAAGGCAATTATTATTATTATTATTATTATTATTATTATTATTATTATTATTATTATTATATTGCTCAGTGCCCAAATAGACTTCCAAGCGATCTCCAAGTATAAAAACCAGTTACACAAATCTTAAAATGCAAACGTTCATAATTAACTACAGAGCCGTGTACGTTAATGGCACGAAATCACTAAATAATAAAATTGAAATACGCAATGAAAAGTACCATTTGGAATACCAACATCTGTAAATATATCATGCAATGAAAATGATCCCATTTAAACATGGCAGCAATTAAAAGAGGAAACGTGGCTCGAGGTGCCTCTGAAAGAGAAGGGGCGGCAGCTTTAGCCAAGCAGAGGCCCAGGCCTCTTCCTTGCATTGCTTCGTTCCCTGCTGGTCCCTCTCTCACTTTTGTTTTGGTCTAGCCAGGCATCCATTTCCACAAATGCAGCACACCTGAGTGTCAGGTGCCCCCCTGTTGCCCATCACCTGCCTGTTCCCCATGGAGCTCTGCCACCAGTTGGTTACAAAGGCAGACACAACAAGGAAGGGGCGTTGCTGTTCCTATTGCTAGCCATGCAAACTGGCTCCCTCTTGAGCTGCCCACTCAGCATGTGCTCCCTTTCTCTTCCCCGTAACACCACAAGAGGAAGCAACCCAGGCAGAATTCTGTCTTTCCATCTCAGCATAAAGTGGTGCACTTACTTTTCTGGTCCTCCTTTCTAAAGCAGAAATGGATTAGGGGAAAACTTTCAGTTCTTGGATGTTGTTGGACTCCAACTCCCAACTTCCCTGAATACTGACCACGCCTGCTAGGACCGATAGGAGTTGGAGTCCAGCAGCATTCAAATCGACCGCAGTTTCCCCACCTCTGTTCCAGATTGGCAGCAGTCATAGTCTGGCTCCATTTCCCCAGCTGGAGAAATTCAGTCAGGAGATGAGGCTGCGCACATCTGTTTTCAGGCATCATATGCAGCAGCAGCGGTTCCCTGCAGGCTTTGGATTAACTCGCCATAGATAACCAAACTGTTGTGTAACCTACAAACTTTGTGATCTTCCAGCTGCTAAGTGTGTATAAGATCGCAGGGTTTTTTTAGGATTGCCACATGCCAGCCCACTGCAGATTTGAAATGCAACAGGCTGGACATGCAGCCAAGTGTTGCCATGTGGAAGGCTCCTATTCAGGGTTCCAGCCAGCCATGTCTTCTTTCAGGATAATCCCTCTTCCCCCAGTTTTCTAAGGGGGTTTCTCTCTCAAGGGTGGCTACTGAGCATGCTTAGGCCTCACTGAGTAGCTTGGAAGGGTGCATCTCTTAAGAACTGGAGTTTTAACTAAAGTTTTTTGTCCCTCTGTAAACCTCAGGGTTTCCCCAAGCTTGCTGATACCTCCCTCCTTTGCGTGGGTAGTTCCTTTTCCTGCTCATATAAAGATTCACCTTTGGAGAATGCATTAGCTACCTTGTGTACAGGATTGCAAACACTTACGCAAACATTGACATGCCTCTCTGTTTTCTTGAGTTTAGGCTGTGGAAACAAAGGTGAACAATGTATTTTAGCAAAGGGGATTGGTAGCTCTTTTTTTTTTTTAAGCAAACATTACAGAGATTAGGGATGATGTGGTAATGGGTATTTTTGCTGTTGCGTTCAAGGAACCATAATGATGGGAGCCACCTTAGTGGATACAAGGGTATTGCATAAAATTTATTTATTGATTGATTAGATTATTAAGAATATTTATGGTATATCCTGCCTTTTCAAAAGTGGCAAACAAACACTGAATACATCAGTGTGCAAACACATTTTAAAACTGCCCCCCAAAAATCATCTACAGTGGTACCTCAGGTTACATATGCTTCAGGTTATATTTGCTTCAGGTTACAGACTCCGCTAACCCAGAAATAGTACCTCGGGTTAAGAACTTTGCTTTAGGATGAGAACAGAAAATGTGCGGCAGCGGCGCGGCAGCAGTGGGAGGCCCCATTAGCTAAAGTGGTGCTTCAGGTTAAGAACAGACCTCTGGAACAAATTAAGTACATAACCAGAGGTACCACTGTACAAATGAAATAAGCATAGTACCATAAAAAAATTCTAGCACTAAATGATGTATGCAAGCAGCAGAAAACATCCAGTTAAAAGTGGCCAACTGCTAGACCAAAAGCCAGGCCCAAAAAAAGAGGGTTTTGTCATCTAGACAGAATGCCATCAAAGAGGGGGCAATGCAGACCTTCCAAGAGAGAAAATTCCAGTGCTACTAAACTGGACAGGAGAAAGAGAAGAGGTTCACCTGATACAAGTTCATAGTGGAGCAGGTATCCCTTGAGGTACCCTAGTCCTCAGCTGTTTAATGCTTTGAAGGCTGAGGCGAGCACTTTGAATTGGGGTTGGAAGTGAACCAGTAAGTCAACAAGTTGTTGTAACAAGAGAGTCACATGCTCCCTATAACCTGCTCCACTCAGCAGAACCACCGAAAATTCAGGCCAGCTGCAGTTTCCATAACTTTGCAAGGCAGCCTTACGTAAGGACTATTGAAATAGTCCAAATCAGAAGATTCACCAATTGTATGATTCAGCTTAAGGCAGCTTCCTATGCACATTCCCAGTTTTGGGGTGTTTTGTTTTTTAAGAAGTGGATGTGGCTGACATCATATCTAGCTAGGCACCAACCGAATTTGCAGAAGTGGTGAGGGTGTCATAATCACATGCCCTCTTTTTTCTTTTTCTTTTATAAAAAAATATTTTCACAGCATGCAGATAGACTTGCAACCCAAGGCTGGTTGGGTTCATTGAAAGCACTGTAAAGCTACTAGGACCTGCAACCCAAGGCTGGTTGGGTTCATTGAAAGCACTGTAAAGCTACTAGGACCTGGTATGGGAGAGAGATTGAGAGAGAGGAGACACAGAGATAGACGAACATACCTTAGTGAATAACTTAGAAACTGCCAACAAAGCAACAAGGTAGAGGAACAGCACAATTGAGATGGCCAGCATGCTGTACTCAACTCCTCGGCTGTATGTTCCACTCTCTTTTTTAAAATAAGAACAACAAAAAATTTAGTTTAGTTTCAGTTTGCATTATTGGCATAGTATGAATGATGATTTTCTTGCGCTTTTTAATGATTTTATTAATCAAAAGAACACGTAACAATCAGCTGAGAACTAAAAACCGTGATAACGCAGCATAAAATAAGGAAACCACCAGCTCTTCTATGTAAGGAAGGGGATAGGAAGGAGAGAAAAAGTAGGTGTGGAGGAGGAAAAAGGAGCATCTAGACCTGGGTGGCAAGAGATCGCCATGTAATCCAGTTGAAGACCCAAAGGCACAACAGGTTGTGCAAGTTGTATATAGAGACCTATGTAGATGTCACAAAGAGTTCCATATAAAGTTATATTTTGCAGGTACAATGTTCAAATGGGAACGATTCATATATGTCCTAGAAGTCCACGAAAGAGCTGCAGAGTCCCCAGGTTCTACGTTTCTAGTTTCTTGTTCTGATTCCACCTTGAGGAGTCTAGACCATCAGAGCATAAGAAGAGCCTGCTGGGCCAGTTCAGATGTAACGGTTCCAGCTTTATATGCCGCTTTATATGCCGTCAGTTCTCCAAGCTCCTCCCCTTACTCCTTCCCTGAAACACCAGCTTCAGCACTTCAGTCAGGTTCAAAGCAAATCACCATTTCCCATTACACTCAAACCTTGCTGCTTAGGACTGGTTTCCTAACCAGGATCTTAAACTAAGATCAAACCATGGTTTTAGAAACCTGGTTATCAAACAAACATTAAAACATAGTTTTCTGTTTCTAAGATAGCAAGACACTCTTCAAATTGGGCTGAAGCACCAAAACAAGGGAGGAACACGCAGGACTAAAGCCCGTTCCCAGCTTCGTAAACCGTAGTTTGTCACTTAAACTATGGTTTAAGAACAAACTTAGTTGGTCTCTAAGGAGCTACTGGACAATTTTTGTACATAGTTTATCATGTGTGATAAGGTTGTCACGTGTGAATCAACCAACTGAGTTAGAGAGAGTTAGGCTTGCTTTGTATCTCTCTGGTTCTGATTAGTTTGAATATATGAAAATTCATATGCAGAGCCAGAGCATTAGTCCAGCAAACCTTGGGAGTGTCTACCCTGCCTGTCTACCCTGCCTTAGCACTTTTGCTTTACAGTTTATTAAAATAATATTCGCAGGGAGCAGTCTTTGACCTGCAAGTGAGATATAAACAGTCCTTTTTTTTTCCTGGGGGGGGGGGACGCAGGGGTACACATACCCCTAAACATTTTGTCAGTCTAAGTCTGGCCTCATTGAGGGGCAGGATTTCAGTATGAGTAGGAAAATGAGAGTACCCCTAAACATTTTTTTTAGAGAGAAAAAAAAAGCACTGGATATAAATCTCCTTAAAATAATAGAGAACCCTTCACCCTCAAAAAAATAAAGTATCAACCAACCTCTTATCACTAACACTGTTCCGCTTCCAGTCTGCTTGGAGGTGGAGGAATTTGAACTTGAAATTGCTACCCCACAAAAATAGATTGCGCTGTCTTCTTCATTGATTTCGTTGATCCCAAGCTGAGCCTGGTTCTTAGATGTTAAGTGAGACACTTTGAACTTGGTGCTGTTTATGCAGTTGGGAGTGCACAAGGCTTCGTGGGTATGCGCAAGATATCGAAACCACAGAATGGTCGGAGTGGATGTGGGGCATCCCTGAGCAGAAAAAGTACATGGTATAGCAATATATTTTGATGCAGGGTAGCCTTCCATGAGTGGAGGTTGAGACACTGTCACTTTGCAAAAGTTGGCACCTATTGAGGAGGATTAAAGATACCCTGATGAGAAAGTCAATCGGAAAAGGGTGAGGAGTCGGTTCTCTGCATATTACAGTCTAGGAGCTTGCTGTTACCTGTTAATTGCACAGTTTCCACAAGCCGTTTGAAGGCTCCAGTCATCACCTCCACTGGTGTGACTTACAACCCAATCCTGTGCATGATTCTGCAGAGATAGAGGAGGATTAGTTTCCCCCTGCCCCCGCTGGGTTTTTTGGGGGGGTTTTGGCCATTTGCCTCACCCCACCGCTGCCCGAGTTTTTCTCAAATAAATCTGCTCCTGATGCTTTCTGCAAGAGCTGTTATTTTTAAAGCTTAATGACAACAGAAAGGAGAGAGAGAGAGAGAGAGAGAGAATTCCTTACCTGCATAATATGTCACCCAGGTAAATTGCAACCCCAGAATCAGAACCCATTGCTTGAATGTTGCCATTTTGCCTGCAAAGTTTCCTCTGAAAGGGTTTCAGCTCAAGAAAGTGGAACTGAGGGGAGCCTGAAGTGGAAACGGAATGGGAAGCCCTTGTCAGTTACAGTTCTTCATATTGCACAACTGAGGAAGTTCCTAGCTCTGTATTTACATGATGTAAAATAAAGCACAGGGTGTCTCTCTGTGCAACTGTTTTCGGCTTATTTGATGGGTGCTGTTTAGTAGCTACCCCTCAGGAACCTTTAAAAAAGGAGGGGAAAGAATTATTTAACTAAAGTAAATGGATGGTTAAGTCCAGTCAAAAGCAACTATGGGGTTGCAGTTCTCATCTTGCTTTCAGGCTGAGGGAGCCGGCGTTTGTCCGCAGACAGCTTTCCGGGTCATTTGGCCAGCATGACTAAACCGCTTCTGGCACAACGGAACAAACACTGTGATGGAAGCCAGAGTGCGCAGAAATGTCGTTTACTTTCCCACCGCAGTGGTACCTATTTATCTACTTGCACTGGTGTGCTTTTGAATTGCTAGGTTGGCAGGAACTGGGACAGAGCAATGGGAGCTCACTCCTTCATGGGGATTCGAACCGCTGACCTTCCGATCGGCAAGCTCAAGAGGCTCAGTGCTTTAGACCATAGCACCACCCGCGCCCCAAATTATCCTTTCCTGAAAACAGCAGACTCCTATTGTTACATCTGGTTCAAGCAAATGGGAAAGACACTCACAGAGTTGACAGATTATAATCATCATGCTTTCTTATCCCATCTTTCCTTCAAGGGGTGTGCATAGTTCCAACACCTTGGTTTCTCTTGCCCTTCACAGGAAGCCCATCCAGGGTCCCAGTGGTGCAAGGCAGCCCTCTATGGAGAGGGCAATATGAGCAACAGAGTTTAGGGTCACATCCACACCAGGCATTGAAAACGCATGGCTCCCCCCCACCCACCCCCGTTTTTCCTCTCCGTCTCTCATAGCACTAGAATCTGAGAACATCCAGCAAAGCTGAATGTTGGAAGAAAGTGCATGGTTAAGATGGAAATTGCAGTGGTGGCTGCCAAGCTGCATGGCTTTTAAAAAACAGATTAACAATCCTACTCTTATCAGTACTAATGCCGATTTTAATTTTAAGCTGGGAAAGAGGAGTACATGGTTCACACCCGCTCCTTGGTTAATCTCTGCGACGACCCTATGAGGTAGGTAAAGAGGCTGTGACTGTCCCAAGGTCATCCAGTGAGGTCCAAGACGGAGTGGGGATTTGAACCCTGATCTCCTAGGTTCTAGTGTGACACTCTAACCACTACACCACACTAGCTTCCTAGAGTTCTTCTGCTATGGGGCAGCTATAGAAATTAAGCAGGTAAATATATGTGGAAAGCAATATGTCTGAAATACTTAAGGCCCCCAACCCTACAGTTATAATTGTGGGTAGCCATCTGAGTATATTTTGATTTTAAGCTGATTTTAAGCTGTATTTCAGTCGATTGCTGAATTTTTATTTTAATGTATTATATATTTTGCTGAGCCTGGTTGTGGCCGGAGAGGGTGAGATATAAATAAAATAAAATTATTATTATTATTATTATTATTGTTATTGTTATTGTTGTTATTATTATTACTACTACTACTAATTAAAGCTTGAATTTGTTTTATTCTGGATTGTTTTATTTAATGTCTTAATGTGCTATAAACTGCTTTGAGATTTTTTCTTCAAAATATAAAGCAGTATAGAATTGAGATTAATCATCATCATCAATGGAAAAAAAAAAGCACCTAGACATCCCATTGTGGCAACCATAACCTAGGTTTAAGGAGTCATTTGGCCATTAGCTTATCTTTCTGAGTTTCTAACACTGAGTTTCTTCGGGCTGCAAAAGTTTTACCGCCTCTGTCTTAAGTCTTCACATGGTGGCTCATATGGTCCCCACACTTCCTTTCTCTTGAAGATTGGGAATGAGGTGTCTCTCGCCTAAACTGCTTTGCCACTTCCCTCACAGAAACCACACTGTGTGGTGATGAAAGAGCACTTTGAACATTGGCAATACCGGAGCAAATTAGACTGAGGCAGGCAATAGTTTACAAGAGCCTTGAAAGTGGTTTGAGAGAGGTATCGCTTCCCACGGTTTATGTACTCATTTTGTCCCACAATTTGAAAATAAACGTTTTGGAGTTTTTCATTTACATATATATTTAAATGCAGAAGCACATGCATAAAAGGAAATAGATCCAAGCATTGGGGAATAACTCTCCTACCTATTGTTACAAGATAGTAGAATAATTTGGAAGAAACCAAATGGTTAAAATTATCTGGTACTTATTACAATAACCACTAAAATAAAGGAGCAGTATATATTTTTTCTTTTAATTTTTTTAATTGATTTTCATTATAGACAAAATGAAGTGCTCATGACATCAAACAAAACCACACCACCCCTCAGTTACATTCATTAAAGAAATATGGAGAATAGTAATAATAAGATTTCAGGGAGACACACTGTTTAATTAATCTGTTTTGCAGTATTGGGATAAAGAAAAACACAGACAAGTGCATAAATGGTAAAAAGGGGGGGACCTCATCATGAGTTTCAAACTGAGGTAGATTGCAGTGGGGAATTAATATCATTATATTTAAGGAATTTGTAAATTGGAAAGGCAAACCAGGTTTTAATAAAAACCTGAAGAATCTGAAGAAGTGTGAAGAAGTATCTGAAGAAGTGTGCATGCACACGAAAGCTCATACCAAGAACTAACTTAGTTGGTCTTTAAGGTGCTACTGGAAGGAATTTTTTTATTTTGTTCAGGTTTTAATAAATTTATCTGTTTTAGAAATTCCATCAAGTACTCTCAGTTTGTGCACAAGTTTTTCCATATACCCATCAATGTTTCAGCGAGGGGAATTTGCATTTCTTAACCTAATAGGGAAAGGAGGTTTCTTTCCCCTTTTCCCGGTTTTTAGAAGATGGATTAAGATTATTCTCTTTCACCTTTGAATGCTGTCTGGCTGTTTGGGAAGAGCTTGCTCTGGACTTTATGGCTCTTGGCTGCTCATAGGATTTGTCCATTATTGTTCTTGATTCGTTGTTGTAATTTCTGCCTTTCCTAATGGATTCACAGCCTGCCTTGTTCGAGTCATTAGGCCAAAAAGCAGGATAAGTGAAACAGATTTAAATAAAGATAAATAACTAACGCGAACCCCATGTGCTTTTTCAGTAGGTGGCAAGTGGGATAAACCTTCCGAAGTTTTGGAAATCAAAGGACAGACGTGGGAGGAACAGGTGAACAGCTTGCCAGAGGTTTTCAGGAAAGCTGGCTTTGCCATAGAGGCGTTCACCAGACTGCCATACTTATGTGAAGGTGACATGTATAATGACTACTACGTCTTAGATGATGCTGTCTTCGTCCTCAAACCAGTGTAAATGTGTCTTCTGAGTCAAACCCAAGAAGCAGTCTGTGAATGAAGCATTTTGATTTTGGGGTTTTTTCTCGGTTTTTATTAATTGCAGGATGGGAGGAAAAACTATTGTGGTTATCCATTCTAAATCAACATCATGTATGAAGTCTAAAGGTCAAAATACTAATTTCTTTGTAGTATGTTTTGGAAGGGGGGAAAAAAGGAACTCTTTCTTTAAAAAAAAAAGACAGAACTCTTCTGTTGATGATTTCTTAACCCCCACGATGCACCTGCAATCCAACAATAAATCGAAGATATTTTTATACCTAACTATGGATAAGGATCATGATCCAGCCATAGCCAGGAAGCTACATAAACTGATCCAGTGCAGCTGGTTTTTCAAGGACATGCGAGAATACTGGCAATAAAGCTGTCCGTCCAGTATAAAAACTGGATTGATTATCAAGTGTTGGGATGGATTTTCTTCCATGTTGATGAAGTTATTTTATCTGTTGGTCTTCAGCACATGTTTTTAATCATGCTAATAAAACTTTTTTTGAGATGACTCGTGTATCCAATCTTCATTTATGCAAACGGAGTCTTGTTTAGCCTTAGATAACTTGGGTGTGTGCATGTAAACATAGGAAGTTGCCTTGTGGTCCGTATCATTCAGAACTGTAAACCCTTAACTTGCAACAACCTGGGATGAACACTTTCTCAGCTGCCTACAATCCTTTAACACAGGTGGGGGAACCTGTGGCCCTCCAGTTGCTGTTGGACTCCAACTCCCATCAGCCCCAGTCTGCTTGGCCCAATGGTCAGGGGTTATGAGGATTGTAGTTCAGAAACACAGGTTCCCCACCTCTTTCCTCAGCAGGAAGTGCTGGAGACATAATCTTCACCAGTCTGCAAAGCTTGGCTGCTCTGCCTGTGGAGTTAAGGCATATGAACAAACGACACTGCCTTATTCAGAATCAGATCGTAGGCTCAGTAGCGTCTATTCTGACATGCAACAGCAAACCAAGGTAGCATGTAGGTGCTTTCCAGCCCAGTAATAATAATAATTTTATTATTTGTACCGCACCCATCTGGTTGGGTTGCCACAGTCCACCTGGAGATGTCAGGAATTAAACCCAGGGTGTTTGTGCCCACAAAACAGGCGTACTGCTATGGCCAAGGTTCTTGTTGCTATGCAGTGAGAAACGCACACCTAAGATGCTGATTCATCACAAACCGATGTGGAGAACAGATTGCCAGCTTGGAAACATGAGAAGCTGGCATTGCAGAGATTCATCCATCCCTGCATGCAAAGCTGGGAATTTCCCTGTTTTCCGTTTACGATTAAAAGACCTTGTTGGTTTCGTTGTTCATTCGTTAGAAGTACATTTGTCCTGTTAAGCGTTGTTCTCATTAGGCCTGTTGCCATGTGTTCTCATTGTCATGGACTGCTTGGCATGGTTTGGCAGCTCCAGGCAGAGGAGGAGCAGATGGTGAGGAGCTAGAGGGCTGGCAACCAGAGATGATGTCTGAGAGAGGGAAGCAGATCTGTTGGTTTTCTCTATTGCCTCTCCTACCCAGAGTGCAGAGCCTCATCAGGAAGTAGGAAGGACTCTATAACCAGGCAGAGGTGTCTGTGCAAATTGCTATCATTTGGGGTTCCTTTTTCAGTCCGCAGACTCTCCCAGCAAGTCTTCCAGAATCATTTTTCTCAGTTTAGCTCATCTGTTGGTGAATTCCCATGTGGGAATAAACACCTCACCCATTCCAGTTCTGCTTAAGTTATTTACTGAAGAATTAACATTACAACTTCTACAACTACTGGTCTAAGGAAAATAAAGTAAAACTATGTACAGAGACTCATTCCTCCCCTCTGGGCAGAGCAACAGCCCATTCCTTCCTTCCTGAGCATGTCGAATAAAGAAGTCTTTTGCTGGGGAAGATCTATTGCTGGGAGAAAACCTGTTGCTAGGGGCAAAACTATGCAAGGATCATTTAAAGTCTATTTATAGATTACACTAACAAGAGGGAGAGGCTGAACAATAGGAGGTGGCAGAGGGGCAGAACATAGTCATGCCATTGAAAGCACGGCACCAAATTCATAGGTGAAGTCAGATGCATCCGCCCAGACAGATCACATGTAAGGGGAGGGAGCATATCAAGGGGAGAAGAAGGCTGGGAACTTTCTCCATAACATCTAGTGTTATCTCTATGAAGATTTTCCCCCTTACGAGCCTCCAAACTACCTTGCAGTCTGAAATGGTACAAAACATGGACAAGTTTACTATCTCGTTGAGGCCAGCTCCCATCAGATGTCAAGGAAATAAGCAACTGTCCTACTTTTTAAAAGGCATCTGAAGGCAACCCTGTTTAGGGAAGTTTTTAATGTTTAATGCTGTATTGTGTTTTTAATATTCAGTTGGGAGCCGCCCAGAGCGGCTGGGGAAAGCCAGATGGGTGGGGTATAAATTATGATTATGATTATGATTATGATTATTATTTTGGCCTGAAATGACTCAGTAGCTGCTAAGGATATAAGACAACAATAGCAGCAAGTTGCCTTTGGGCTCCTTTGAACTCTACGACCTGTGAGAGGTCTGTTTTGGGAACTATTTGGGGATCCATTCTTTCAGACATTCCTTTTATATAATTCTCCAGTTGCTTCTCTCCAAAGAACATAAGGCAGCATAATCCTTTGAGTTTTCACTCAGAAGTAAGCACCACTGTACTCCATGGAGTTTCCTCTCAGATGTACATTGGACTGCAGCCTATTATTCTATGAATCAGTTAACCAGGAGCAGGGAAGCAAAAAAACCCCTAATGTTGAAGGGAACCTTGTTGTTCCCCTTCCTTCTACCTAGATGGCAGTGCAGCTCATGCTTTCTGATCTTTCTTCCCTGAAGGTTACGTTTCCCTGTATTTCAAACATCAATAATTCCTTTTCATATATGCGATAATCTCTAAGGAGAGAATTCGAAGAATGGTGGTTGTCATAAATACTGTAAAGGGGGAAGCATTCTTAAACTGAACAGGAGTAAAAGACTTTGCGTTTTACGCATTTCGACAAAATAGTTTGAAAAGAATGAAAACTTATATTATTTTGGCTACCAGAACCTGTGAATTTGTACTTCAGTCTTATAATAAGACACACAAACACTCCAGGGTTGTAGCTACAGGTAGGGTGGAGGAATCCAGACTATGGGTGCTTGAGAAAGTCATTTGCTACGCATTTTGGAGCAAACTGATCTGATCTGCTCCTCACGGATCTCTGTGTGTGGTTTTGTGGCGCAGTCTCCAGTTCTCTGGACTTTTCTGCTGAATGTTTCCATTGCTTACAGTTTTTAAAACGTTTTCCGAGGGGTGACGTTCAAGTTTTCATAGGTAGCAACAGCTGCTCTAAGTGGGAAGAAAGCACAGCAAATACAATCTGGCAGCTCATTCTCTCAGGAACTTGGATGAAACAAAAAAAAGATGGCTGCCACAGGCTACTTCAAGGAACTGTTGCCTGAGGCAGGTGGATGAGAATGTCAAATCTGAAAGGCAGGCCTTGAACTACCTTGTGAAACTAATGAGTTTTCTTTTTTTGTTTACAAAATTCTCAGCTTGCAGGACAGCCAAGACCCAAAAGCGATGCCATACCCTCCAACATCTCTCTGATGAAAATAGGGATGTCCCATTCCATAATGATAATTTACTATTTATACCACACACATCTTATTGGGTTGCCCCAGCACTCTGGACAGCTTCAAACATACATAAAAACATAATAAAACATTAAACTTTTTTTTAAAAAAACTTCCCTATACAGGTTTGCCTTCAAATGGCTCGGGGGACTGGATAACTCTGTACCCTCCAACATTTCTTAAATGAAAATAGAAGAAGAAGAAGAAGAGTTTGGATTTGATATCCCGCCTTTCACTCCCTTTAAGGAGTCTCAAAGCGGCTAACATTCTCCTTTCCCTTTCTCCCCCACAACAAACACTCTGTGAGGTGAGTGGGGCTGAGAGACTTCAGAGAAGTGTGACTGGCCCAAGGTCACCCAGCAGCTGCATGTGGAGGAGCAGAGACGCGAACCCGGTTCCCCAGATTAGGAGACTACCGCTCTTAACCACTACACCACACTGGCTCCCAAAATAGGGACATCCTCCCAAAATAGGGACATCCTAAGGAAAAGCGGGACATTCCAGGATCAAATCAGAAGCTGGGATGACTTTTCTAAATTAGGGGTGTCCCTGGAAAATAGGGACACTTGGAAGGTTTGCAATACTGATATCAAACAGAAATTGGTTTTCATTCATCCCTAGCCAGGAACCGTCAGAGACAATATTGGCCTCCCCGTTATATTTTCAATTGTCATGCAACACTGGTCTTGAGAGATCTGCATTGGCTCCGAGTATATTTCCAAGCACAATTGAAAGTGTTGGTGCTGACCTTTAAAGCCCTAAATGGCCTCGGCCCACTATACCTGAAGGAGCGTCTCCACCCCCATCGTTCAGCCCGGACACTGAGATCCAGTGCTGAGGGCCTTCTGGCGGTTCCCTCATTGCGAGAAGCGAAGTTACAGGGAACCAGGCAGAGGGCCTTCTTGGTGGTGGCGCCTGCCCTGTGGAACACCCTCCCATCAGATGTCAAAGAGATAAAAAATTATCTGACTTTTAGAAGAAATCTGAAGGCAGCCCTGTTTAGGGAAATTTTTAATGTATTATGTATTTAATGTATTATGTTTTTAATATTCGGTTGGGAGCTGCCCAGAGTGGCTGGGGAAACCCAGCCAGATGAACGGAGTATAAATAATAAATTATTATATAACATATGAGGAAAATATCTGTAAAAGTAGTATAAGGGTTCTCATGGGCATCTAGTTCACCACAGCAAGAACAGGATGCTGAGCTATATGGGCCACTGGACTGATCCATCAAGTTCTTCTTACCTTCCTGTGTTCCCCTCACACAATTGTTAATAGTTTGGAAGCGATCACCTGAAGTCTGCAACATCCCCACACGCAGACAAGCCAACAAATTCTCAGAAGAAGAACAAAAATCATAAAAAATATGTCCATACAAATAAATTGCAGAGGGGCATTCCTTACTAGTACCAATTCCATTACTCGTGCTACTTTGCTCAGCAATTTTAAGTCCTCATCTGGATACTTTGTTCAGGCCTGGGTCTCCCATTTGAACTTTGAAAGGGTTAAGAGAAAAGAAAACTTACAAAAATGACGAGATTTTGAAGAAAAAGACTGAGGGAACTCAGGATATTTACCTCATGGGAAATAAACAGATGGGAGTTGTGAGTGGAGAGAGAAAAGGCACATCGGCAATTCCCCAAATTTTAGAAATGCTATCAGAAAACAAAAGGAGAGGAAAACATTCGTTTATACAGGACAGCTCCATGTGAGATTATATTTGTGTGTATTGCTCAGCTGAGTGGATCTTACACCCAAATAAATATCCATATGTGTCTACTCAGAGGTAAGGCTCATTGAGTTCAATGGAGCATAGTGCCAGGCAAATGAGTATCATATAGAATTGCAGCCTAAAATACTCAGTTAAAAATCATTAAGGGTGTTAAACTATTTCTAAACCTCATTTAGAAGTAGTAAAATGGAATTATAATGTTGAACTCTCAACTTTACACTAGGGTTGCCATATTTCAAAAAGGTGTGTGTGTGTGTGTGTGTGTGTGTGTGTGTGTGTGTGGCTTGTCTTCTCATTTTTGCCCAAAGTTGCCCTTTGCTGTTGAAAACCAAACACCATAACCAACTTCGATACTACAGCTTTGTAAATACAGAATACCTATTAACTCTTTTGAATGTGCCCTTTCAAAATAAGTTTATAAAAGTATATGTTGTTGATGGAAACTGTTAGGGCACTTCCTGGCAATTTGATATTATGAGCGGGCTTTCTGGGTTAGCATTGCCCCCAAATCTCTCGAACCTTAAATGCAGAGAGTAGTCCTTGAGAATATTTTGCCCCTGTTTGTAGGGCAGTCCTTTTCCATCTCTCGGGTGACCGACTGCCTTGCTTGGAAGCTAACAGGACACTGAGCTGCAAGCCCCAAAGGAACAGTAGACAAACAGAGTCAGGTCAGTTTTCTTGTTTCAAGTCACTTTTTCTTTGACATTCAACCCCTCTCATGTTCTTTCCCTTTTTCTCTCTTTTTATAGCCTCTCAGCTGCCTTTTGACTTTCTCTTCTGTTCTTCTGTATACCTGAGCCTCTTTCCCAGTCTCCTTGTCTGTCTTCACCTTCCAAGGGGCAGAACTGGCGTTTCGTAGCAATCTCTTTTTCCTAAAAAAGTAAACCTCTTAGAATTCGTGGTGGAGCTGAGAAAAATAGCTACTTGCTATTCTCAGAACTTGACCTTCACAGATTTTCCATAAGGTAAGTCACAATGTGAAGTTTGCCTTTTCATTCCACTACCATTGCAAATAGAGTAATACCTCTTTTTTAAACGCTTGCAAATAATGTTTGGGTTGTTGTTTGGTCGTCTTTATTGCTTTGGTTTCTTCCAGTCAAAGTTTCTGAAGTAAAACAAGGTGTCGCTTTTCCCCCTCTGATGCTGAGCTGCTCAAAAGGAACAGAATCAAATCCTTCCGTTTCCCATTCTTTTAATTTTTATTTTGACATTTGGCATCAAATAAATAAGGGGCTTTCTAACATACAAGGACATAAGTTTGTGTGACATAAATGAATATAATTCCAAATGGTATTCATTTGTCAGAGATGATGGAAACAAAACCTGTGGTTGGGGAGAGAAATCAGGAACATACAATATATTTTTTGGGGATGCTTATAATCCATGAAAATGCCAGAAATTCAGCTAACAAACTTTCAAGCTGGCTCAGTACGTAGGGTGGCCCTGTGCCCTGCTTTATGGAGGACAGCCCTCTATTTGCAGGTATCATTTATTTATCGGTTTGCTTATTATTTATTTGTAGCATTTTTAGCCCACCTTTTTCTCCAGTGAGCTGAAGGTGATGTACATGGTACTCCCCTCTCCTCATTTAATCCTCACAACAACCCTGTGAGGTAGGGCAGGCCCTAGAGGCAGTTGCTGGCCTAAGGCCACCTAGTGAGCTTCATGGCTGGTTGAACACTCTAACCACAACACCACACTGCCTCTGTTTGAGGTTTGCCCAGTACAAGCCTGGCTTGAAACTAAGGAATCATACAAAGGAGGAGAAGGAACCATCGTAATTGTCCATCTACAGCCAGCAGACTGAGTACGCAAGCCGCCTGGTGCCTTTTCCACTCAAATGAGATGCACTGTACTTCAATTATAGAAATTATTAGTTTGCAATATGCATATACAAATTTCATGCAAATTGATGCCCTATTTTTTGGGTGAAACAAACCCTCTTTTTCAGCCCTGGGTGTCAAGCCACCTTATCGTCACCACATAGGACAGCGATGGCACAGTTTCCCTTCCCAACTCTCTCTCTCTCTCTCTCTCACATTCCCTAGCACAGCAGTTCCCAAACGGTGGCCCATAGGTGGTCTGCAAGCATCATTCAGACGCCCCATGGTGTGTCTGTGGTTTTGTTGCTGGTGACAGGCTGGACAGCACGTCAGTCACATTAAATATTCATATTCATATTTTTCATTGCTCCTTTCGGTTCTTCCAGGTTGCGTTTAATTGCATTGCAGTTTGGATTCTAATGCAACAATACACGATGTGTAAGAAATAAAAGTAGCGCAGTTCATCGCAATTGCTACAACAAGCAGGAAAATCGTTCTGTGTGCTAGGGCAGGACCTGCAGCAATTTTCAGGTGGTCCATGGTGGATGGGGAATTTTGGGAAACATTGCCCTGGCACAGATATATGGGTGGGACAACCTTGGCTGCAAAGCAGAACTGCTACTATTAAGTACAGCAAGTAGTCCTCTCAACTGATCTCTCCCCCCACCCTCCACTCCCTCCATCACCCCAGCCCTGCAGAATTTCGAGAGCTCCTTCTCACTGGCAATCACATCTGGGAGACGCTGAGGACAGGTATCTCTCTGTGTGCACCTTTATCGTTGCTTCTGGGTTGTAATGCCAACTGGAGATCAGTGCAAAGGCTTCCACCGGGGCACTGTTTCACTCAAACAATCCAGCGATAAGGCTAGGAATTCATTCCCACTGCTGCTTTGAACTCAAAAGGCAAATAAAAGCTTGCAGTAGTTTTACCTTCTTTGTTTCAGGATCTGCTATCAAAATAATCGCCGAGAAGAAACCTGATAGGTCTTCTGAGTACAAGTTGGATTGTGTGTTGTTCTTTTTTCCTTACTTTTTTTTTTTTTAAAAAAGAAATTCCCCTGTGTATTCTGCGATTTGGAACAGCCTCGGGATTTCTTCTGTGATGCACAGTTTTAAAACAAAACAAGATTCTAGTCCTCACTGTTGCAAAAGCGAAAGAAATAAGTGTGCGAATGGGGAGCAATGCTTGCCGAAATCTTAGAGGTGTCAATTGTTTGTTTTGTTTGTGACATTTGGTGCCACCCCCATAACATAAAGTTTTCTGGATGGCTTACAACTATTTGCCTCCCACTGTTGTGCCAATAGAAGCTTTCATTCTAACGCAAACAGCAGGCTTGGAGAGGAGTCAAGGTGGGTTTGAAACCCCATCAAGAGGCAAAGAGTTAAAGCTCCCTCACCCAGTTCAGAGACTATTTACTATAATAAATTTAAAAAATGTTAATTGAAGGAATTGTGTCACATCTACAACCCTAAAAATTATATTTCAAGCCCATTTTTTATTTATTGTCGCTGGAAATTTTATACAATGAAATATAAAGGAAAACAGTAGATACAGGGTGAACAAGGGAGGCTACCATCCTAGGCTTGCTTACTTGGAAGTAAGTCTCTTTGGACTCAGTGGAACTTAGAAACATGCATAAGTAAGCATGCATAGGATTTCAGGATTGCTTTGAAAGATGAGTCCACTCTGACCACTTTGATCTGCAGAATTGGCACTTTTACAAGCACCATGTATGTTTGTTCTGCCCTTGAGAGGTATCAGTCATTTAATGTGGCAGTACTTATTCTCTGGAGTTCCCAGTCTATTGATATTAGCCTTCATTGCACCATTTTTGACATCCGCTCAAAACTTTTTGGTTTAGGCAATCCTACAGTGGCATGGCATGCCACTTTTATGAAGCACATTTGCTTCCAAAACTGTTGATTTTATCCATATTTCGATAATGTCTAAAAGCAAGTCTGGTGATTCTATTGGTATTTCCTTCTGAATATTTTATATTATTTCATGTAAACCACTTAGAGGGCTATTGTTGTTTTATTAAGTGGTATGTAAATCTGGTTAAATAAAAATTTAAAATGCAGAAAAGCAGGAAAGGCAGAGGACTGAATTTGTCAGTGGAGGACTGGATTTGTAAGCCATGCCGTGCAAATTAATAGGGCAAAGGAAGAAACAAGTACAACTGAGTTCATTGTAAGAGAAACTGAATACCTATGAATGACACAGATGTACTGGAGAACTCCCCATGGACTAGCGGAAAGGGGAGTACAGGTAGCTTTTCCACACAGCGAAGATGGATGGGTCTAATAAATCAAGCTGGTTCCCATGATCAGATGCTCATAATCTTCAATCACACTATTGTTGAGGTTATTTTATGCTCCTTGATGCATGGGACGCAGGTGGTGCTGTGGTCTAAACCACTGAGCCTCTTGGGCTTGCCAATCAGAAGGTCGGTGGTTCGAATCCCCGCCACAAGGTGAGCTCCCATTTCTCTGTCCCAGCTCCTGCCAACCTAGCAGTTCAAAAGCACGCCAAGGCAAGTAGATAAATAGGTGCAGCTGCAGCGGAAAGGTAAACGACGTTTCCATGCATTCTGGCGTCTGTCACGGTGTCCCGTTGCTCCAGATGTGGTTTAGTCATGCTGGCCACATGACCCAGAAAGCTGTCTGTGGAAAAACGCTGGCTCCCTCTGCCTGAAAGCAGGATGAGTGCCACAACCCCATAGTCACCTTTGACTGGACTTACCCATCCAGGGGTCCTTTAAGCTCCATGATATTTTTGATCCTGTTCAGGGTGGCTTGCAGGAAATGGTAAAACTGTCTTATTCAGCTGTTTAATTTTTTATGATAGAGATAGATGATAGATAGATAGATAGATAGATAGATAGATAGATAGATAGATAAACTTTCCTGGGCAATTTGTTTGAAGAGTAGTGGCAGTAATTTATGAAACAAATAATAGGGTCAGCCCACATTTGGAAAAAACAATCAAGCCAGGTGAATTTGGTTTAGGCTGGGATCTTACACATACAAAGCCAGGGGCAGGTCTTTGAAGTACAATTAACTCACAAAGAAAACGGGGCTGGAAATTGATCCTTATATCTTTTTTCTTTTTTTTAGTTGTAGACTGGGCCAGCCCACACATGAGGCAAGGTGAGGCAACTGCCTCAGGCAGCATGATACACAGGGGAAGCAGATCCTGATGTGGATCATCCTTTGCCAATTGTTCCAGACATATATTTTCACTCACTCCTCCTTCCCTGGCAGGGAGAGAGGTGCCATTTTGTGGTTCACCTCAGGTGCCAAAATGTTTTGGGCTGGCCCTGGTCGTAGTAATACAAGTTCTTGTTGCAGGTGGCCAGGACCATTTTAGGAGAGACATTCCCTCTAGTTTGAGAGAGAAAGGGGTCGTGGTGGCTGGTGCCCACCGGGGCTAGTAGGACGAGAAGAGGGACCGGTTGTTAAACCACTCTGGGAATTAAAGCTCTGTGGGGGGAAAGGTAGTCTCCAGACAATGGCCGGCACCTTTAACAAACTACAGTTCCCAGGATTCCATGGGGAAGCCATGACTATTGAAAGTGGTACGATACCGCTTTAAATGTATTGTGCAGATGGAGCCAGAGTAACATGTGTTAACATCAAACATCAAAAGAAAAAACTGTGTGTGTCCAAGCTCTTAAATTTGCTGCAATTAAAAAAAAAAAAAAACTACCAAAATTTTACAATCAGGCAACACTACAATGGCAACAAGCAATGCAGATATTATTTTGTTCAAATCACAAAGCTGGGTGAAACCTCTTTCTTCCTCTTTCTTTTGTAATCTGGCTATCTCAACACCATAAGGCAACAGGGAAAATGACCCCAACCCTGAGGATATTTTTCTTCTTGATGTTAACAAATCCTATAGAGGCTTCGAGTCATCAGAACATCAGTCAAGGTAAGATGAAATACTTTTGTGCGTCACAGAGAGATTCTGTCTGTGAAGAAATTTACGGCCTATTAAAGTGGAATCCAGTAATACTGAGGAAAATGAAGCAAGTTTCCTACTAAAATAAGGGCAGTGCAATCCTATTCATGAAGTAGGAGACAAACAAACAAATAAATGGTGGCAATTCCACTGAACAGACCGAGGGTTGAACTGCCCTCATTTAAAAGACTGGATAGTGTTTAAGAGATGAGATGTTCTTTTGAGCAGGAACATTTAAATGTGTAAATTACGGTATATGTCTTTTTCACAGAGCTAATTTTCAAAAGAATTATTTCCTGCTAGCTAGGAGTTACAGTGGTACCTCAGGCTACATACACTTCAGCTTACATACGCTTCAGGTTACAGACTCCGCTAACCCAGAAATAGTGCTTCAGGTTAAGAACTTTGCTTCAGGATGAGAACAGAAATCGCATGGTGGCGGCGCGGCGGCAGCAGAAGGCCCCATTAGCTAAAGTGGTGCTTCAGGTTAAGAACAGCTTCAGGTTAAGAACGGACCTCCAGAACGAATTAAGTACTTAATCCGAGGTACCACTGTACTGGCACTGCACAGTAATTTGTAGAAACCCCAAAATACTGTGGTTTTTTTAACAGTATAATTTGTGAGTTTGGACCCGTCACACCAAAGTCACATTTTGGTCTGCCATCTTGATTTAAAATGGCGCCTGGCATGCAAGCAACAATGAAGACTGCCACCCCTGCCTTGTGAATCCTCATGCTGAGTTTGACAACAATATCCAGAGAGCCAGTCAATGGGAGAAAGCATACCAAATTTGCATTTCAAAATAGCACCGGGTGCCCAAATGGTAACAGTCCACCTTCCCCATATCAGGAGTCACTGGGGCAAGTTTGGTGATTATATATTTAGAGGCAGACAAACTTATAGAGGACAGGAAGACAGACAAACTACTTTCCAAAATATATATAGTAGATTGGGTCTCTTTTTCTATCATTAAAAAAAATTGCAGAATCTTTTGCAAAATGATCTAATTTCTCTGGCCCACCTTAGACTCCTTCCCAAACTTTTACTTGAATTGCATTGTACTGTATTGGCCCGAATATAAGCTGCACCCGCAAATAAGCCTCACCTTTAAAATTTGGCGGCTTGGGGGGAATTTGGGGGGAAAGTGCGGCTTATATTTGGGCCAATACGGTATTAGCAGATATCACTAATATATACTGTACAATGTTCATGATGCCTTAGTTTCTGTGTTTCTGGCAGCGCAGTTCTATACCTGTCTACTCAGAAGTAAGCTCCATTGAGTTTCATGGGACTTGCTCCCAGGTCAATATGCGTACAGCACTGCAGTCAAAGCAGTTTCTATTAACATTTTTTTGTACTGTTTCCTCCTTCAGATCTGCCTCCACAGCTGCAAAGAACCGTGGTCAGTATTTTTACGGTACTTGATATTTTTAGCTACATTCCACAATCCCTGTTACTGCATGCATTTTGTCCTCTTCTATCTCTTTTTTTAAGGAAGAAGTCATAGCTGGAAAGTATCTAAATGGTAATTGTGGACTATATTTGCATTTATTTTTAAAAATCCACTTTATAATATGAAAGAGAGTATTAACCTTTTGGATTATTTCCCCCCTTTTTAGCTCTCCTTGATATACTTCACTTTCAAAGGTAACATAAGATTAGTGTTCTTTACTGTATAGTAGAATAGTGGAAAGTGTCTTGGGCTACCTGGGAATTTGTAGAAACAAAAAAAATGTGGTATTTACTGTATTTTTCTGTGTATAAGACTATATTCCCCTCAAAGAAATTGTTTAAAATTGGGGGTCGTCTTATACACGGAATGTTGCAATTATTTATTTTGGGCTCAAACAACAGGGGTCGTCTTATACATGGAAAAAATATGGTAAATGGATAGTGAGGTTTGTGAGTTTGGCCCAGTTTGGCCTAAAATGGGGCAAAGTCACACCAAAATCATGTTTTGGCCCACCATGTGGATTCCAAATGGTACTTGACATCTAAACATCAATGCTGTTAAAGGTAAATAGTAATGCAAACTATATAGCTATGTTAGTATGAGGATGTACTAGTTATAGAAACTACAATTTCAGAACAAATGATTAAATATACTTTATTGCCCCTGTTTTCTTCTATAGCACTAACATGTGGACAACTGACCTGCTTGACCAAATCATGGCAAGCCTCCATGATCAGGATATTGAAATTACAGCTAGCAGCCTACAGGTTTGCATCACTCTGATATCTCTGCTACTAGAATAGTTCAGTAAGGTTGGGTAGGCTGCTGCTGCTGGTGAGTGGTGGAATAAAATAAAATAAAAATTCCTAAACGCCAAACCTTGAAGTTGGGCAAATACCTGTATGATGACGGATGACAATGTCACAAATTTGTAGGAATCTTTTGAGTTCTTCAGATCTCTTCATTGGAAGAACTCATAGCACAGCAAGGAGGGTAGCCAGCTACTTTATACTGAGACAGACCATTGACCTATCTAACCCAGGGCTGTCTACACTGACTGGCAGTAGTTCTTCAGAATTTTAGAGAGGGGTCTCTCCCAGCCCTGCCTAGAGATGCCAGGGACCTTCTGCACGCAAATTCAGAACGCTTGTCAGGATTTTGTGACAATTGGTTGGACTTTTGGAACATAACTACCTTTGTTTTGGATGTACATTTAGGAATGAAAAATTGTTGAGTTAGCTATAGAGATGGGGAAGAAATTATATTAATTTCATGTTAAAAGCCAAATCTATTGAATATGCACTTTCCTAATGCATTATCACAATTCAAGGATAGATACCAGGTAGGCAAAAGCAATCAAAGTAGGGCGCAGAGCAGGGCTGGTGATGGGTCACAAGGGCCACCCAGAGATGCCTAGAGGGCCACATTTGGCCCACAGGAATGAGGTTCCCCACCCCAAGGCTGGAGGGGGCACCCAAGGGTTTCATTGGGTTTTGAGCCTCAGTTGATGTGGTCCTCAGCCTAATGTCAAATGCCAATGAGATGACAATGAATTTAAGGTAGATTGGAAGGACTTTATTGCATATATACAGAAGCAATGTACACAGGTTAATACATTAGCAGGGTTTTGAAAATACTTGTAATTTAATTATGAATGGACCATAAGCAATTCAAATGATTTATAAATTTTCAATGGACACATACAATGATAAACAATGGAACCAAGGAAGGGACTAGGGGGAAGTCAATTTGTTTTGTTTTGTTTTGATTTTATATTGTTATTGTTTTTATTTTTATTATTGTTGAAAATTAATAAAATGTTATACACGGCCTAATTTCAAATGCATGGCAAGGAGAGGGAAATTGGATGAAAGCGGGTGGCAGAGAGAGAGAGAGAGAAAGAGAGAGAGAGAAAGGACTGCAGAAAAAGAGAAAAAATGAAGGAGTGCCCTGCCCATTTTTAGCTCTAATATGTAGCCCTTTACAGATGTGGACCTGGGCCTTGGCAGAAAAAAATTGATCCTCGCCCCGATCTTTGACCGTGTCTCTCTTCAGTGTGCAAGTTCATAAAAAAAACCCCAAGGTGAATCGTATTTGAATGAGTTATATCCATCCTCTCCACCCGTCTACCCTGTTTTTCAGGTGTCTGTAAAAAATTACCTGGGCAACCTCTTATACCACCCCAAAGTGCTGCTGTCAGAGTTTCAACAGATGAATCATCCACATTTTCAAACAGCAATGAAGTATCTCTTCGGCAGCAAGCAGGAGCATTTGGTAAATCGGTTTTGGTTAAAGCATGCTGCAAACTGGAGCAGTCTTGGCCTAGATTCTCTTTTACAAATGCTGGTGCCATCACCGGGTGCAGAAGAGAGGTGCTCCCCTTGTGACCCTACATGTCAGAGATGGAGGTCCCAGCTCCCTCCTCTGCCCCTCCAGCAGAGAGCAGAGCCTCATCATGGAAGGAAGAGGGCTTTGGCCAGCCAGATGGAGGTCTGAAAAGGTGTAGGTGGCAGCAGAGCTGAAGGCAGGGAGACTGAGATGCAGGCAGAGCCTTTGGATGTGGGATCAGGTGCATCTGCCCAGAGGGAGTGCAGGTGTGCACCTGGAGTAGACCCATAGGGTGAGAGAGTCCCGTGAATGAGCTCACGCTACAGGCCTTTAAAAGCTTGGCTGGAGGGGGCATGTCAACTGTTGGGACATCTTTGTAGCTTCCATTCAGTTATGAACCTCCTGGCTTGCTCATATACCTCAGAATCTTGACTTCTGGACCTTGTGCTTGCTGATGAACCTGTGCCATTATTAGCCTGATCTCTTCCTTACTTGCAAGTCAGTGTTGATGTCATTGTGTTTTTTTGGGGGAAGCCTCATCATTACCAGCACACCAGTGCAAGTAGATAAATAGGTACTGTTGTGGCAGGAAGGTAAATGGTGTTTCTGTGCGCTCTGGTTTCTGTCACGGTGTTCCATTGCACCAGAAGCTGTTTAGTCATGCTGGCCACATGACCTGGAAAGCTTTCTGTGGACAAACACTGGCTCCCTCGGCCTGAAAGCGAGATGAGCGCCGCAACCCCAGAGTCGCCTTTGACTGGGCTTAACCGTCCAGGGGTCCTTTACCTTTACCTTTTTACCCATCTAAAGAGGTGTGTGTGGCAAAAGATCTTGACTAGCTGGAGCACCTGCAATGGTTTGTTGCATGACCACGTCCTATGACTAATAGCCATTGATACAGCTGCACTCTTTGATTTCAGGAATTGGGAAATATTGTTATCGATCTGGCCGGCATAAGAGAGAGGATTTTCCAAAGTCCAGGAGGAAACAGGACATTGTTCCTCGTTACTCTGGAAAGGTGCTTCCTGATGCTGAACGCTGTGGAATGTGTGGACATATTAAGCCAGGTCCTTCAGGCATCATCAATGACTTACCTGCAACGCCACACCATAGCAAGGCTCCCAAACGATCTGCAAGAAGATGCTTTTCGAAACCTGTAAGTTACTTTTCTGGCTGTAAATAATTCAAGGCAGCAAGTGGTTTTATTTTATAACATCAGGATAGAAATAACCTATATGAATAGCAAGTCAACCAAAGCAAACCCTCAATCCTATAAAAATGTGCTGGGTGATTTAATTCACAAATATAGAATCTTTTGACTAAGGGTGAGAGCAGGGTGGGGATGGAGGGAGAATTTTGGCTGACAGGCTAATGAAAGGAAACTCAGTCAAATCCATCCATCGCGTGCCGCTTTTCTCTTTCAGATCAACTGTGTTCAGAGACCTGTATGACAGAACAGGAGCCAATGCGCAAAAGGCTCTATACGACTGGATGACACAAATCCTACAAAAATCCTACAATACCAGTGGTAGGTTGAATACCAGCAACCAACAGGTGCCATATACATCCCTTAAGGCAGTGGTTCCCAAGTGGTGGTCGGAGGACCACAGGGGTTTTGTGTAACCCACCCAGGCAGTCCGTGGCACCGTTCACACAACAAAAACTACCAGAGAGATATAAACATTTTCAAAAGTAGGGGGTCCATGGCTTGACTCTTGAAAAACAGGGGTTCCACAGTACTTAACTAATTGGGAACTAGTGCTTTAAGGGCTTACCAATGAGGCGCCCATATGCCCCAATGTACTCACCTGTTCCTCATATGGTGCTTACAAAAATCACAGGAAATACCCCTTCAAAAATTTATAATACACAGGTGACTGCTGCTGAGTTTCTGATTGCATTGGCCCTGCCTCTTCTGCATTGACACCCCCACCCTGCTTAAACATGCTCAGATTTCATTGGATGCCAAGTTTGGCCACCCTCCCACTCTCTCTCTCTCTGAGCAAAGGAAGGATGAGAAGAGCTTCTTGCCATGAGTGAATGTGGTACATTAGAACTGATGTAGGTGCCTTTTCCCCATCTGAAATATACTCAGAGTCCTGCAGTGATTTCATGGTCTTTACTGCAGCTTGTAAAACGGTGACTGAATTTGCCCCCAAACCTCAGGCTTTTATATACAGTACATTATTTACACAATGAGTCCCGTCTGATTGGCTGATTAACTTCCTCCTGGAGCCTGATTGGTCTTCTCCTGCAGGCCAATCAGTTGTTGCTTTCTACGATCCTACCAGCCTAATAGGCTGATTAACTTCCTCCTGGAGCCTGATTGGTCTTCTCTTGCAAGCCAATCAGTTGTTGCATTCTAGGATCCTACCTGCCTATTATTCTAGGATCCAAGCTTAGTACATAACACCATCAATGGGGATTGACTAGAGGGCATTTTGTCTCTCTCTCTGCTCTTTTAGATACAGCAGCCATTTTGTCCCCTGAACCTGAAGATTTCACCCTAGTCTCTCAGTCTCTAGGGTTTAGCTGTCTCCCATTGAGCCATCAATAGGGTTGCTGGGTCAGGAGCACCCCAAACCCTAAGATTTTGGCTACTCAGAGACAAATCCTCTTGTTTATCTTTCTGGGGGAATAACCATGTCTTTCACGCCATGGTTTATTGCAGGCAATTGTCTAAGAATTACAAGATAGCAATGAGGTAGAAGATAATCTGTTATTGGGAAATATGTTTCCCAATGGACATATGGATTCTGGACACTGTTTCCTGGGACGGATCGATACAGCAGTCTACACAGCATATCTAGATCAATGCTAGGAGCTATGGCAGGAAGAACTGCACATGAATCCAGCAGAGGGCTCCAGAGCAAAAGCTATAGATCACTGCTGGTTGAAATCTGCCCTTGGAATCAATCACCCTGCCTCCAAAGAAATGAGTAGATCTGCTCAGTTGGATTACAGTAATCATGTGGGACTGCCTTTGAAGGAAGTTCAAAATGCAGCTGCCCAAGTTTTGACTTTAGGTTGGGTATTCTGTATATTAATAGTGAACTAATTATCTAAGGGTTGTGTCTTACGCTGCCAAAATGATACCATCCCCATCAGTGCTAGGTTTACGTATAAGCTAAACAAGCTATAGTTTAGGGCCCCACTCTCTTGGGGGCCCCCCAAGAAAATTTAAAGGAAAAAAACCTGGATGTACATTTCCAAAATATAAAATAAAAAACAAATAAAATAAAACCTACATACAGCAGCAGTGTTTTGCGTTGTGTAGGCTCCTATGATGTAAGTAATGGGCCCCCCAATCATTTTAAATTAGAGCTTAATAATTATTTCACTATTAATATACTTCTTCTTAATTGTATTTCACTATTAATATACTTCTTCTTAATTGTATTTCAGTTCAACAATTACTTTGATAAAATGCATATTTTGTTATGTGCAAATGGCTTTAGATACCTATTAGGTCCGTAAATTACCATATAGCATATATTCAACACAAAAAAACAGCGGCAATTGGTTGTTGACAAAGGACAGCTGGACATATAAAGGGCTACCGTCAGTAGCTTAGGGCCTCATCAAACCTCAATCCGGCCCTGATCCCCATGCACAAGAGTGTATGGCAGGTATCAGCAGGCTTGTTTTGGGAGTGGGGACCCCAAGGTTTGCAGAAGTACAATGAATTTTCTCCCCCTAAAAAATCAGAGGGGAACTGAATAGGTCATGCACAGCAGTTGCAGAATGTTTACTGACAGCTGGCCAGAAAACTGGGAGGAGAGGGCACTGACATGGCATGGCTGGCTGGCTAGAGCCCTGAATAGAAGCACTTTTCACTGTAACATTTTGTTGCAAGGCCAACTTGTTCATTTATAATAGTAATCATGCTCACTTGTCTATGAGCATTTTTCTTTTGTGGTGTCCCAGAACCGGAGAATTCTACTTCGTGGGTCAGTGCAGACAACCTATGGATCCTAGGAAGATATATGGTTCACCTCCCACTGGAAGAAATCACAAAAATTAACCCTAATGAAGTAAGTAATGATGAAGTACTCACCTGAATATTGGTTTTGGAATATATAAGGCCGGGTTTGTGTCATTCTTATGGCTCTGGATTTCAATCACAGTACCAGTTTGAGTTCTGAGTACACACACAGAGAGAGAGAAAGAGAGAGAAAAATATAGATATATCACTCATGAAAGAAAGCAAGATTCTAGCAGTAATCAAATCCACAGTACTGTAATTATCTCTACTTTTTAAAAAACAGTTCCTGAAGCTATAATAGGTCAAAACTGGCTCTCACACACTTTTATTGTTTAATAAAACAAACATTGAACAAAAGTAAGATCTCCTTAGGAAAACAAAATATAAATGTAGATATTTTATTTTTATTATTAAAAACAGTGTTCTGTTTAGAACATATAAGTTGTTAAATCCAAGTAGCCAAGGCAACAGGTCTTATCAAGAGCATTCTAAAATGCAAGCCTCTTCTTTGCTGGGCAGAAATTGAGGGAAATGGGAGCAGTGGAGGGGATGTAGATAGGTGAAATTTAACAGGGAGAAATGTAAAGTATTGCACTTGGGCAAAAAAAATGAGAGGCACAAATACAAGATGGGTGACACCTGGCTTGAGAGCAGTACATGTGAAAAGGATCTAGGAGTCTTGGTTGACCACAAACTTGACATGAGCCAACAGTGTGACGCAGCAGCTAAAAAAGCCAATGCAATTCTGGGCTGCATCAATAGGAGTATAGCATCTAGATCAAGGGAAGTAATAGTGCCACTGTATTCTGCTCTGGCCAGACCTCACCTGGAGTACTGTGTCCAGTTCTGGGCACCACAGTTCAAGAAGGACACTGACAAACTGGAACGTGTCCAGAGGAGGGCAACCAAAATGGTCAAAGGCCTGGAAACGATGCCTTATGAGGAACGGCTGAGGGAGCTGGGCATGTTTAGCCTGGAGAAGAGGAGGTTAAGGGGTGATATGATAGCCATGTTCAAATATATAAAAGGATGTCACATAGAGGAGGGAGAAAGGTTGTTTTCTGCTGCTCCAGAGAAGCGGACACGGAGCAATGGTTCCAAACTACAAGAAAGAAGATTCCACCTAAACATTAGGAAGAACTTCCTGACAGTAAGAGCTGTCTGACAGTGGAATTTGCTGCCAAGGAGTGTGGTGGAGTCTCCTTCTTTGGAGGTCTTTAAGCAGAGGCTTGACAACCATATGTCAGGAGTGCTCTGATGGTGTTTCCTGCTTGGCAGGGGGTTGGACTCGATGGCCCTTGTGGTCTCTTCCAACTCTATGATTCTATGATTCTATGGTATCATATGGGATATGAACATTTAGTGTATACTGCTGAGTTCAGTCCTGATAACACACCTTTAATCTCTCTTCTAATTAGATGAGATTGTTCATCAATTATGACAATGCAACAAAACAGCTTGATACCGTGTATGATATCACACCGGATCTTTCGCTGGCTTTCTTGGAAAGAATAAATGCATCAGGATTTGATATGAGAAACACCTCAACTCTCTATAGGCAAGTCATATTTCTCAAGGTTGTATTTTTTGCAAGTTGAGCATGGTGGTGAGGAGGAGAGAGATGAGGCTAAGTGTTTCAAGGATTGTTATCAAGTCATGGAAAAACTGTTCTCTTCTGGACTCCACAGTGTTATATGATGGGTCCTATTATTTTTATTTTATTTCATAAAATCTATACACTGCTTGACAACAGCAGCAACCTCAATTTATTTTACAAAAATATACAACAAGCAAATCAAAGGAAAAAATGCAACAGTGCTTTCAAACATAGAAAAGTTAAAATACTAAGAATATAATTACCTCAACTTTTTAAGCACCTGGGTAAAGGTAAAGGTAAAGGGACCCCTGACCACTAGATCCAGCTGTGGCCGACTCTGGGGTTGCGGCATTCATCTCACTTTACTGGCCGAGGGAGCCAGCGTACAGCTTCCGGGTCATGTGGCCAGCATGACTAAGCCGCTTCTGGCGAACCAGAGCAGTGCACGGAAACGCCGTTTACCTTTCCTCTGGAGCGGTACCTATTTATCTACTTGCACTTTGACGTGCTTTCGAACTGCTAGGTTGGCAGGAGCAGGGACCGAGCAACGGGAGCTCACCCTGTCGCAGGGATTCGAACCGCCAACCTTCTGATCAGCAAGTCCTAGGCTCTGTGGTTTAACCTGCAGCGCCACCCGTGTCCCAAGCACCTGGGTAGGCTTGTCTAAAGAAGAATTCGTTTTTCGCAAGTGCCAAAAAGAGTACAGTGAAGGCACCTGGTTGATATCAATAGGGATTTTCAAGTGTAGGTGCTGCCACACTAAATGATTGAGTTCTTACAAATGTGGAATGGGTATTATGTGGTATCTGTAGTGGTGCCAATTCTGCTGCTCAAAGAGATCAAGTGGCCGCATGTGGGGTAAGGTCATTTCATAGGTAAACTGGTCCGAAGTTGTCAAGGGCTTTGTATACTAAAGTGGGAGAGCATTCAGCCAGCCAATTGTCCCCTGCTATATGTCCTGAAGTGGTACAGTCCCAGAAAGGCTGTGTCATGTGATTTTTCTGGACATGTTTCTGGTACTGTTATATCGGGCAACCAATCAAAGCAAATTATTTTGAATCAAATTACAATAATTTGCTTTGATTGGTTGCCCGATATAACAGTACCACTTAAATACAGTGTGTTTAGAGTATGGAAGGCACGTTGTGTGTATTATACCGTCTTATGAGCCTTAAAGTTAAAGGTAAAGGTACCCCTGACCATTAGGTCCAGTCGCGGACAACTCTGGGGTTGCGGCGCTCATCTCCCTCTATAGCCCAAGGGAGCTGGCATTTGTCCGCAGACAGCTTCCTGGTCATGTGGCCAGCATGACTAAGCCGCTTCTGGTGAACCAGAGCAGCGCACGGAAATGCGCTTTACCTTCCCACCAAGGTGGTACCTATTTATCTACTTGCACTTTGATGTGCTTTCGAACTGCTAGGTGGGCAGGAGCAGGGACCGAGCAATGGGAGTTCACCCCGTCGTGGGGATTCAAACTGCCGACCTTCAGATTGGCAAACCCTAGGCTCAGTGGTTTAGACCACAGTGTCACCCACTGTTGTATGAGCCTTACAACATCTCTAAAAGAGAGGGCAGCATTATTAACCCCCTTTTACAGAAGTCAAACCGGTGACGTTCTGGTTTATAACTCAGTCTCTTAACCACTACACTATGCTACCCAGCCGCACTGTAGTGATGGGCATTCAGTAGGGGATGGCTGCCAACTCACTTCCACATTCTTTCATGCAGGTTAGGCTTGCTGGTTTGTTTTTACAATAGCCTGGAACAGATGGATGCCAATGTGGCCCGGGTACTGCTTCATCAAATGATTAAATGTAACCAGCTGAGGGGTTTCCAGGCTGATGTTCAGAAGGTGGGTATAGACTTTATTCTTGCTAGAATGATTGCATCACTTTGGAAGGACTTTGGAAGCGACAGAAATTTGAGTTTAGTGCCATGTCATGATAGCCAGCCTGCTGGTCATTTGGTTCTGTAAAAGACTGTCCATTCGGGCACCTGAGAATTTTGGTGGCACAGGGTTCCGAAGAACATGGAGCACAATGCCCAGACGTGATAGCTGCCGGCAAACCAAGAATCCACCCAACAAACTGCCTAGGTTGTTACATCTCTTTCCAATTCCCTCTTGGATTTAGAATAGTATATCCTTGGATATTGTCACAGATCTTGCCCTACCAGGTGGGCACAGTACATTCCTGGTAGTGGTGGACTTGTTTGCAGAAACGGACCATTTCATATCTTGCATCTTGTTCACCAAGTAAATCGCTCACTTGTTTATCAAGCATTTTATTCCACCTACATGGGCTGTCAGAAAGTATTATGTCTGATTGAGGTTCCCAGTTTACTACATGGTTCTGGCACAGCTGCTTCCATTCTACTGGATGTAGGTCTTTTGCTCTCCATAGCATATCACCAACAAACCAATGGCCAGACCACATGTACCAACACTACTCTGGAGCAATATCTCTGCTGCTCCATTAATTACTAGCAGGACAACTGGGTAGATCTATTCTCACTTGTGTAGTTTGACTACAATAACTCCCAGCAGTCTTCCACACAGCAAACATTTATTTATTTAGCGAACTACAACTGCTATGGTTCAATGTGGTGTGCAATGCAGGCCTTTATGTGTTTACACCTGGTGAGAATGTCTGTTTAGAAAATGTTGCTATTGATCAGAGAAACAAAGGAAAGTTAGCCTCAGAAAGCATACATGTTTTAGCTTCTGATCAGCTTCTCATCAGTTCTTTAACACACTTTTTAAAAAACTGTTTCAGCTCAAATCCCAACTTCTTGACATCGCCATGCAAAACCAGACGTTGAACGACACTCTTGGGTCACTCTCAGACGCAGTTGTGGGACTAACTATCAGCCAGTTGGAGTCTCTCTCACCTGAGGCTGTGCACAGTGCTATTCCAACCTTAAACCAAGTCTCTGGATGGGCCAAAAGCCAGATCATGATTTTATCCAGCAAATACTTGATGTATGAAAAGGTACTTTGTGGGATTTTGTTGTAAAATGAATCTAAAATGAACTATTCAGAACTGCTCTGCATTGTACCCAGGCAATGCCAGGTAAAAGACTGCTAGTACAATATAAAGTGCAAGTGGCTCAAAAGCCTTCTGCCCATGGTGTGAAAAAACAAGCTTGGAGATTTTACATATAACCTATGCATACTGTCCAAATGCGGTCTTAAACTCTGTTAATCAGCTGCTGTTCAATTCTTTTGCTCTTCATGCAGGCTTTGTCGTTTCATAATATAAGTCAAATGGGTGCTTTGGCGACTGGGATCAGCACCCAGGCATTCTACAACATGAGTCCCAAAGAGCTCTCTCAGGTTGTCAGAGGCGCACTGGTGCAACGTGCATCAGATTTGTCACCAGCACAGCACCAAGGGATCCTCCGGAAGGTATTTGCAGATCTTTGTGTGGGAGCAGTAGAGTTGGGGGAGAAATCCAGTTCACTTGACATTTTGCATGTGGGTTCGCACTTTCCAAAACGATACACTATGGGTAGGCAAACTAAGGCCCGGGGGCTGGATGCGGCCCAATCGCCTTCTAAATCCAGCCCTCGGACGGTCCAGGAATCCGTGGACTGGAACAGCCGATTGGCCTGATTCATCAGGACTCTTCTTAGCATTGCCTCTTGTGCTTCTTCTGTAGATGATCGAATCCACGGAGCTGATATCAGTGATTGCCGATATGCAAGGGGCCTTTTTTAAAGAGGTGTCACTTGTTACTTTGTGGATGGAGGAAGGTCTGAACTCTTCACTGGTGAAAGACAAAGAATTAAGGCCAAGTCAGGTAACTAACAGCACAAATATCTCTCAGGTATTCCCAGGGCTGGATTTAGGTTTGATGAGGCTCTAAGCCAGTGTTTCCCAACCTTGTGCCTCCAGCTGTTTTTGAACTACAACTCCCATCATCCCTGACTAGCAAGACCAGTGGCAAGGGATGATGGGAATTGTAGTCCAAAAACAGCTGGAGGCACAAGATTGGGAAACACTGCTCTAAGCTACTGAAGGTAGCCCTTTATATGTCCCGCTGTCCTTTGTCAACAACAAATTGTCGCTGTTCTTTGTGTTGAATATATGCTATATGGCAGGCATGGGCAAACTCCAGCCCTCCAGATGTTTGGAACTACAATTCCCACCATCCCTGACCACTGGTCCTGTTAGCTAGGGGATGATGGGAATTGTAGTCCCAAACATCTGGAGGGTCAGAGTTTGCCTATGCCTGCTATATGGTAATCTATGGGCCTAATAGGTATCTAAAGCCATTTGTACAAGTTGTCATGCAACCAGTCCATGCAGAATGTAGGTACCCTATATATAGAAATGAGCAAACCAGTGATATTTTAGGGAGCAGGCTAGCAGGCAGGGTCCATTACTTACATCATAGGAGCCTACACAACACAAAACACTGTTGCTGTATGTAGGTTTTATTTTATTTGTTTTTTATCTTTTTTTTTGGAAATGTACATCCAGGTTTTTTCCCTTTAAATTTTTGGGGGGCCCTAAGCTATAGCTTGTTTAGCTTATACGTAAATCCGGCACTGGGTATTCCTAAGTGCAGACCAGGTATGCAGAAAAATCCCAAAACAGCCTGGCAAAAACCTGCAAGCTTCTGGGAGGTACTGAATGTCACAATGTCAGCTAAGTGTAGCAAGGGAAGAAAACTGAAGTTGGGAGAGGAGACTGAAGTGATGAAAAGGGGCATTCCTTTAGGGACTGGGGAGGCCGTTCACCATTTTGTTGTAGATCCCATGTGTGTGTGCAGCTAATTTGATTTCAGTACTTTCATTTCAATTTATAATTTAATTTCAGGCCTTGTTTCTGTATGAATTGTTGTCAAAGAAAACCCCTCCTCCTGACCTCTTAAGGTATGAGTGCAAATTTCACACTGACCCTTCCATCCTTATGGTGCCACAACTGCAAGTATTTTCTTGCTCTTTTGAGGTTCAGATGCCTGAAATTTCTATAAGCAGAGCAACACCATGGATGTAACAGCACGCGGGAAGCAATTTTCCCTTTGTTCGTCCCACACTGTTCAAGTGCATTTAACTGTTAATTTCCAAACCACAAAAAGTCCAATTTTTAAAAAGTGGATTTGTTGAGCTGGGCAACTGAGCACTTTAATGTATTTTAATCAGTGCTTTTTTCTGGGGGTACGCAGGGGTATGCATACCCCTAAACATTTTGTGAATCTAAGTTTGGCCTCATTGAGGGGCAGTATTTCAATATGATTAGGAAAATGTGAGTTCCCCTAAACATTTTTTTAAGAAAAAAAGCACTAATTTTAATTACCCAACCTAAATTTACGCTATGCACTTCAGTCCCACCTACAAAATAAAGATGGTCTGGATACACTTCTCAGCACACTTCCTGAACGTTATGGGACTTACATATGAGTAGACATACATAGAACTGCACTGTAAAAGGTGCCAAGTCATGTTGGGTCATATAATTACTTAACTATCTATGCTTTCTTCAAATCAGCATCAGCCAATTGGTCAAAGGAGTACCATGCAGTCAGCTTGAGAGTATGAGCACAGTCTCTTTTTTAAACACATTCAAAGTTTTTGAAAAGAATCTTCACCTTCTGTCGCCTTATCAGGTAAAATGTGAAAGCACTGTAATGATTATTCTGTGTTCAACAGAAGCTAGCGCCAGGGTGGGTGGGTCTATTTCAGGCTAACACCACCTTCTGAAGCTTTTACCATAATTCTTTTACGTTTCTGCATTACTCTGATATTTATTTATTTATTTTTTTAATGCCCTCAAAATAACATTTATATGTTTGCCTTCTTTCAAAATATATTTGACTATGCAATTCAAATAGATTTTGAAAGAAGTATGCAATTTGGTGTGCTTAAACGGACAAGAATCGTGTTGCAACAATAGAAGGAATGCAAAAATCTGGTGGATAGCCATATTTGGGTTTTGCACACTAGTCTAATTGTGCTTCCAGGTGGGACTTAATTTGCAAGTGAGTCGTTGAGAAATTGCAGACCGGTCATTGGCCACAGTTTGTATATGGATGTGTGACTTTGGCTGGTATATTATGTGGATGTGATGTCATGTTATATTACAGGGGTCTGGTCTTATGACCCACATCTTCATAGCAGCACATCTACACATTTGTGGATGTTATGTGCTGCTATGTTATGTGGATGTCATTAAGTGCTGTTATGCTACGTTGCATGAAGGTGTGGTATGGATAGGTACATCTGGATATTGTCTGGAAGTTATGAGCAACTAACTTATTGAGGATTATAGCTGCTGCTGCTGCTGCTGCTTTTTCCATTGCTCCTTGACAATCACATATAGCTAAAAATGATTTAAGGATGTCTTTTTTTGCAGATCAATTGTCTGGCTTGGAAATTTTGGATACTCTCCAATGCATCTGTGCCTCCCTATCTCTTATCAGTGCTTCCGTAAGTTCTCTCTCTCACACACCTATTTTAATAAAAAGCAAAAGTACCCTTGTTGGTCCATTAAAAAGCAAAAACACAGGGTTGTTGTGGGGGATTGAATGAGGTGCAGGAGAGCCATGTATGCCACCTTGAGATTGTAGGGGGGAAAGTTGGAATATAAATGGACCACAAGCTTAACATGAGTTAACAGTGTGATGCAGCAGCAAAAAAAAAAGCCAACACTATTCTAGGCTGCATCAACAGAAGTATAGTGTCCAGATCAAGGGAAGTGATAGTACCACACTATATTCTGCCTTGGTCAGACCACACCTGGAGTCCTGTGTCCAGTTCTGGTTGCCACAATTTAAGAAGGTTGTTGACAAGCTGGAAGGTGTGCAGAGGAGGGCAAGCAAGATGATCAGGGGGTCTGGAAACTAAGCCTTACGAGGAACACTTGAAGGAGCTGGGTATGTTTAGCCTGGAAAAGAGGAAACTGAGAGGAGATATGATAGCCATCTTCAAATATCTTAAGGGCTGTCATATGGAAGAGGAAGTGTGCTTCTTTTCTCCTGCTCTTGAGGGTAGTACTCGAGGCAACTGCTTCAAGTTACAAGAAAAGATATTCCGACTAAGCATTCAAAAAAACTTTCTGACAGTAAGAGCTCTTTGGCAGTGGAACAGACTCCCACGAGAGGTGGTGGGCTCTCCTTCCTTGGGGGTTTTTAAGCAGAGGTGGATGGTCATCTGCCATGGATACTTTAACTAACATTCCTACATTTGACTAAATGACCTTTGGGGTCCCTTCCAACTCTACAGTTCTATGATTCTATGAAATGCAATAAATGAATGAATGATAAATAGTTCCAAGATGGCAATGGCAGACTGAAAAAAATACCTCTCAGATGCTATAGATTTCAGGTTACACTCATAGGATTTTGAGATAAAGAATAAATGGCTGCTCCACATCTATAAGAGAGTGTAAGCTTTGCTTGTCACTCAGATCTGACCTACACATTAAAGAAACACAAAGGCTCCTGGATAGACAGAGAACAGAAGTAAAGATTTCTGCTCTCTGCTGTGAAGCTACAATCCTATATATCTACGTTCACACCAGGGTAGGGGGAACCTGTTTTCCTCCATGTGTTGCTGGACTCCATCTCCCATCATGCCCAGACAGCATCACCAATGGCTAGGATTGATGGGAGATGCAGTTCAACATCATCTGGCAGAACCAGACGTTCTTCATCTCTGGGCTATAAGAACCCAATGTATGTCATACAGTGCCCTTCAAGGGAAAAGTGGGATACACTGCTAAATGAATTTTAGTATGTAGTGCTCTAAAGATCCTAGTTTCTTCTTCCCCAAAACCGATATTTTAAATCTTTCCTCTAGTGCTGAGTATCTGGAATCCATTTCAGGACCTCTCTGTGCCCCTTTTGTGACCAGCCTGGGAAAGCTTGAACTTGACCGTCTTGTTTCAAATAGGCAGAAGAAACAAGCAATTCTGCAAAAAGTGCAAGACTGCCTGGTAAGAATATGACACTATTTTGTTTCGTTAAAATGTGTATGTCCCACTTTGGGGTCTGCACAGGCTCTCCAAGTCTTTTATGGGCAACTCTATACAAAATAACAATTAAAAAAAACATAATATAGTGGTACCTCAGGTTACATATACTTCAGGTTACATACGCTTCAGGTTACAGACTCCGCTAACCCAGAAATAGTGCTTCAGGTTAAGAACTTTGCTTCAGGATGAGAACAGAAATTGGGCTCCGGCGGCACGGCAGCAGCAGGAGGCCCCATTAGCTAAAGTGGTGCTTCAGGTTAAGAACAGTTTCAGGTTAAGTACAGACCTCCGGAACAAATTAAGTACTTAACCCGAGGTACCACTGTATACAAAACAACCCAAACTAGCTCATTGAAGCAGCAGCAAGCCAAACAACAAAGAAAACCAGGAAGGAAGCTGGGGAAAAGGAACTCAACATAATACCCAGAGGAAAGAAACCCTTAGGGTTTCTTAACTGTTTTTAATGGTTGTTTTCTCTGTGTTTTTAGCGGTTCTTCAGAACTCATTCCATCCTGTAGCTTGATCACAATTGCGCACACACACCCCAGCACTGGCTTCTTTATTTCAGAATGGCTCGGCCATCGATGAATATGATGTTGACTTGCTTGGAAATCTCATTTGCCATCTACCCCCGGAGTTTATTTGTGAGGGAATCTCGCGGGAAGCGATGGCAACAGCCCTTCACCAGTTCGGACTATGCCATCATCTCAGCGATGATCAGAAGACAGAAATCAAGCGCAGACTTATTGAATTGCATGGGTAAGAGAATAATCTGGGAGGGTTTTGCTCTGAATCTTCGTGTAAAGGTAAAGGGACTCCTGACCATTAGGTCCAGTTGTGACCGACTCTGGGGTTGCAGCGCTCATCTCGCTTTATTGGCCGAGGGAGCTGGTGTACAGCTTCCGGGTCATGTGGCCAGCATGACTAAGCTGCTTCTGGTGAACCATAGCAGTGCACGGAAACGCCGTTTACCTTCCCGCCGGAGCGGTACCTATTTATCTACTTGCACTTTGATGTGCTTTCGAACTGTTAGGTTGGCAGGAGCAGGGAACGAGCAACGGGAGCTCACCCCATCACAGGGATTCGAACTGCCAACCTTCCGATCGGCAAGTCCTAGGCTCTGTGGTTTAACCCATAGCGCCACCCGCGTCCCGAATCTTCGTGTAGCAGCATATAAATCAGTCTGACACTTAAAAAATAATAATTCTGTTGTATTCATTTAACAACACACAGTATATAACCATTAATGACAAAGGACTTTCACCTTAAAGTTGATCACAGGAGAATCTCACAATTTACAGTAGAGGCATGCGGGGAAGTGGTGTCCAAAGAACACATGTCTAAGTAATAATTTTAAAAGATCTTATGTAAAGAAAGCAACAAAAGGGCATTTTTGCATAGATATTGGCTGTGTTCCAGCATATGGATTTTATTGGTACATTTGCTACATCATTTATTTTGGTATTGTGACATGCTCTGAGATTTCTTTGTTCACATCATGTTCCAAAATGTATTTCCAAGTTCCCCAAGAAACTGGACAGCTGAAACCACGCGGGATGTTGGATCATTCATAGCCCTTTTGCCAAAAGCTGAATTAAACATCCTCGTGGAAAAGGTACTGTCAGAATTCTTGCTGGGGTGTGTGTGGAGTGCTTCTGTTCTCAATTCCAGCTAGCCAGTGACGACCTTTTCCAGGATATGCCATTCCCTCCCCCCTCCCCTCTACTTTTCATCCCCTTCCCCATCAGGCAGTGTTCTATAGCCACTGAGCAAGTTTATCCTCACTGGGCTATTTGAGTCCCACCCCCCGTACTTCTGAAAACCTTGGGGTTTCACCCAAGGCTGCTACTTACTTTGACAACACTTTGCCACACACTTGTGTTATGTATTGAAGTTCTCACCCTGGGCCAGCAGGGGGATACTGTAGATAGTTATGCAAATGAAGGATCTAAAGTGACGTTCAGGGATTGGATAGTTTGTATGCAAATGAAGGATCGAAAGTGACGTTCAGGGATTGGATAGTTTTAGAAAATGGCAACAGTTACATTGTTCTGGAGCTCTATATAAGCAGGCTGACTGAGCTCCTCAGTCAGTTCTGTTCCAGCTTACAAATAAAGAGCTGCTTTGGAAGAATCGCTGTGTCGTCTGCTATGTCTACCCACAACTTAACAACTTGTGTTTCAATTGTGCCATTTTGGCTTCCAAAGGACCCACCCTCAGGTGAGTTCAGTTAATAGTACAGTATATATAGAGACCTTGCAAGATGCAACATTTGCCTTGAAAATAAAAAATACTTGCCTTTTTATTGTAATAAAATGATACATAGTGCAGAGACAGCGGATAGAGGTATGTACTGTATTGTTTCCTCTATAAGACTCACTTTTTCCCTCCTAAAAAGTAGGGGGAAATGTGTGTGCGTCTTATGGAGCAAATGCAGGCTGTGCAGCTATCCCAGAAGCCAGAACAGCAAGAGGGATTGCTGCTTTCACTGTGCAGCGATCCCTCTTGCTGTTCTGGCTTCTGAGATTCAGAATATTTTTTTTCTTGTTTTCCTCCTTCAAAAACTAGGTGCGTCTTGAGGTCTGGTGCGTCTTATAGAGCGAAAAATGTGGTAGTTCTCTCTCTCTCTCTCTCTCTCTTGAACTACATTAGAACTTGTGGGGGATCACCCAATAAAATGAGTGGGCAATAGATTTGGGGTTGACAGTAAGGAGTTGCTGCTTCCCATAGCACATCATTTATTTGTGGAATTCACTGAATTTGGATGTAGCGATGGCGGCTGACTTAGATGGTTTTAAAAGGGGGTCAGACAAATTCATGGCTATTAATCATGACAAGCTGGACCTGCAACAAAATGTTGCAGCATATTGCTATCTAGGGTGGCCTAATGCAAAAGAAGACAGGGGTCCTTCACCTTTCATAGTTGGCAGAATATGTCGTTTCGGCCAGTGCACCTTGCATGATAATAATAACCATCTTTAGTTTGTCCTTCCCTCTCCTTAAAGTTTCCTGATATCATCTTGGAAATAGCATCAAAGACGACTGGGCCAGTTCTGCCAACTGAGGAGCTGCTCTTGGCTCAATTTGAATCTATCCACAACTCCAGCATCCCAGGGACAACACCTGATTTGACTTCTGGTAGGTAGAATGCACTGCTGGCTTTGTATAGCAGAAAAAAATGCTGCTGAGTTTGGCTCCTTTTGTCTATTGTCTCAAATGAATATTTATACAGTGGTACCTTGGTTCTCAAACTTAATCCATTCCAGAAGTCCGTTCCAAAACCAAAGCGTTCAAAAACCAAGACACACTTTCCCATAGAAAATAATGCAAAAAACCCCCCCTAAAACAGCAATTGAACATGGATTTTACTATCTAATAAGACAATTGATCCATAAAATGAAAGCAATAAACAATGTACTGCAGTCACACAATTAACCAATCAGTAGCTGAACTGGGTGCCACACAGTCACAAAAACAAAACAAAAAGAGCCACAAAAACAAAAACGCAAAATAAATAGTGAAAACAGACAGACCTCAGCGTAATATTCAAAACAGAAGTGTGGCACTCAGAATAGAAGCATAACACTCAAAATGGAGCATGTTCGGCTTCCGAAAAAAGTTAACAAACTGGAACACTTACTTCTGGGTTTCAAGTGTTTGGGTTCCAAGTTGTTTGAGTACCAAGGCGTTTGAGAACCAAGGTACCACTGTTCTAGGTTTCATAAAGAAAAACAGAAAGGAAGGAGAAGTGGCTCACCAGGTAGGGTGGAGCTGCAGTATCGGCCTCCCAGCAGGTGGGGCGCTGTTGCTTACTGAGAGGGGTGAGACAGCAGGCAGGTCAGTGAGAAACCAACACTGACAAATTTGTCCATCCTTGCCTCTTGATGTGTATTGTTTACATCAAAGAGAGAGGATTGCTTCACACTTCTAAAAATGTGAAGCAATTCCAGTTTGACAGATGATGAATGGATTTTTGCTAGTACGACATCAGATTTACTGTTTGTTTATTATTGACCCTCCCTCCATTGGCCCAGCAGACACAATCTTGTTAGAATGTTTTGCTGGCTTCTGTAGTTCTGTTTGATTGAAGCAAATCCTTCCTTTCGCTTCCGTTCCAAGTACAAATCTCTTTGGTACATCCTCGCTGTAATTTGCTTAGTGAGGGAAAACTCGGCTCCTAATCAGCATCTGTGATGCTCTACTTTATTACAGGAGATAGCCCAATGCAAAGTTGCTTTCTTTTTTAGTTAAAATTGCAAAGCCACACTTTTCTAAGGGCTCGGACAGATGTTAACTGATTTTTTTTATTTTTTTATTTTTTTTAAAAAAAGATGTTGGCTGATGCATCCCAGTAAGTGCTAGTGCTTGGAAGCTTTTTAAGCTCAAGGGCCACATTCCCTTTAGGGCAAGCTTCTGGGGGCCATATGTGAGAACAGGTGAGACCAGAGGCAAAAGTGAGTGGAGCAAGGAATGTAAATTTAACCTTTTTACAGTAGCCCAGTTTTTACACATACACACACACACACACTTCTTTATCTTCCATGCATGCAAGCATTATCAGAGTGTAAGGACACGTTTCCAGCCAGGCAAAATTGTTGAAGTACATTACAAAGCTGGACCACTGAAGGGTGTGGCTTGGAGAGAGTGTGTATTGCAGTTATTAATATTGCGCTTTTGGAAGCAATAGGATAAATGAAAACTGATTCTCCTTGAAATAAAAATTGTCCAGTCTAAAAAATATGGTTCAAAAGCTTTACTAACGGAACTTGTTCCAAAACAGACACTCAAAACGACGTTACATCCAAATAGTTGCATCATATCGTGTTGTTATGGGATAAGGGGGCTGCTCGTGCGTAAATGGTTAAGCTCTCAAATCTTTGCAATCAGTTTCTAAACTCTCCCAGTCCGCGGAGCCATGGGTGCATGGCTACCTCAATCGCTGGCAGAATCCGTCAGTGGGCGCTTCCGGAATTTGCGCCAACATAAGAGTTCCTTGACGGAAACTCTCCTTCGGGATTCTCGGCATGACAGTTTCCTGCGCGGAGTAGGCGTCCCCAGCGGAGGTCCTGAGCCCTCCCCGCTGTTCTCACTGGAAGCATCTTGGAGCCATTCCTCCGACTGAGTTTCTGCAGGAGCTCTCCCTCTCCCCCTGCTGGTTCCTTCCTCAGCATCCGAGGGTCTCTTAGCCTCTGTGAGCCCTTCCACCACCTGACTCTCCGATGGCAGTTCCCTGACACATGTGCTTGTCCAAGCACAGGTACAGCGTCTTAGAAATATGAAATTACTTCATCCAGAACTGCAAAACCAAAGCTCTGTCCCTCTGCACACAGCCGGCATTCCAGCCTGAGGCTGTGTTCCTGGAGAGGGAGTCATTAGCACAGAACAAAGACTGACTTTAGATCAGATGAGAAAGATATTCAGTTGCAAATCACCATTTTGTGTGAGTTGAACACTTCATGACGGAGGAGCAGAGATAGGTACATTCTTAGTTACTGGTAATTATTAGTTGTAAGGGTCTCTGCTGCCCTTGCTTAGCTTCAATCACTCGTGCTGCCTTGCCCCTGTGGTTGAGGGGGCCGGAGTTGAGCCGCATCAGCATGCCATGTGTGCACCCCCCCCAAGCATGCACGCATGACATCAGCACGCCCTGCAGTGCGCTCACATACCCCATGGCGTGCTGATGTCCCTTGCACATGAGACAGTGTCACTTGTGCACAACCACCGCAGAACTTTGAGGGGGCCCAGCCCCTTATTGAAATTTTTCACGGGGTGGCCCCCTAGCTCCCCTCCTACTTGGCATGCCTGGCTTCAATGGACTTTTACAATGTTACACCTTGTGCAATACACATACAAAGTTATTTTCCATTTCAATGTACAATTATACTTAATGGTGTGGCCTGGGGAGAGTCCCAAGGGCCAGGTAGGGAAGCCTGGAGGGCCAAATTTCCCCCTAGACCAGAGGACTCCCATTCCTGGCCTAAGCTGTCTCAGCCTAACTTATTCAATGTAGGCGATAGCTGAAATCCAAATGCGCTTGGGATATCCAAGGCAAAAACCCTCGCACATGGAGCCCTGGAGCCCTGTAACAGGAAGTTTAAGGTGATAAGTCCCTCTCCCCCCCCCCCAGAGAAATAGAAGTGTCAAATGAAACATCTGCACTGTGGTAGTAACCTGCCTTGTAATGGAAGTTGTTGTTGCTGCCCCCCACCGCCTGCCCAACATGGCAGTAATCTTGCAAAAGATTAGCATTACGATCTAATTACCGCTTAGCATTACAGTCAATGAGTTTGTGTCGGTGATTAACCTCTCTGCAAATATATCTTCTTCAGTACCAGATTGCGCAGACGTCATGGCACCTTCCTCAGAGGAGATTATGAAATTATCAGGAGCCAACATGTTCTGGTCAGCTCAAGAGCTGGCCTGCATGGATCCGGGCACTTTCGCCAAGACTGTGGAATTCCTTGGCTCTGTGGTTCATTTCGATACCTCTCAGCTTGCTGCGCTGAAAGAGAAAGCTAAGGAGGTAGCTATCAAGAGTTGTTTTTTTTACCAAACTTCCTTAGATGTGCATTTACCTCAAGTAAAGGGTAGTTAGTGGGGTCAAGTGATTCCCGCTTTGAGCAGCAGCAAGATTCCATGGGGTTCCTGGCGCTAAAACCAGGGTTGTGTTTCAATGGGAAAATCGAGGCACACCAGAATCTAGCGTCTTTGGGAAATATGATTTATTGGACACATATTTACTCCTAAAGCTTTCGATGGAGGGAGGGTGCAATGGCGCATCGGCCCTCTCTCTCCCTAGCACCGCTGCGCCAGGCCTCTGTTTCCCTTTCTCTTAGGTGAAATCCCCAGTGGAGAATGAATCACGAGCGGCAGTGGGTTTTTCTTTTGGGAAAACAGGTTGCAAACAAACTTTATTATAACAGATGTAATCAAGGAGTTTTGGTTCTTCTTCTTCCACAGAAATGGAACAAGCAGTGCTGTTGCTTTTTATTAAAACTTTTCTGTCTCAAGTTATAGGCTGTATGCTGTTCAGGCTTAAGGTTACTTTCTTCCATAGATCAGACTTCTCCACACACACTTCAGGAACTTAGGTTTTTAACTGGGCTGTTTCCCTTACATACCCCCAAATCCTCCTTGGAATAACACTCGGAATCACTACTGCCCTTTCCTGCCAGAGTATTCCCTCTGAGGATCCTTTTTCCTGTGAACATGGTGTAGGACTGTGTCTTGTCTATTTTTAACAGTGTTCTGGAGATTCAGAACCTTAGAGCATATACTGAGAGTTCTCGGCTCTCCTCAGCTCTACCACCTGTCAGAACAAACCCTCCTGACAGAATCCCCCTCACAGACCCCATGAATCTCTCCCACAGTCTCTCACTCCCCTCCAAGATTCATGGGGTCCATAGCAGCAGCCAGCCATTGCTCCCAGTCTCTCAGTACAGCCTCCTCCAGCCAGTGCCAAGATGGTTCTGCCTCCTTCCTCCTTGTTCCCAAAACACCTTTAAATTTCAAAAAGGACAATTTTTCCTGTGACATCACATCACCCCATCACCTTGGCAGCCTCCCAAACCTCCTGTCTCTGTCCACTCCTCGCAACAGGCGGGGAATGATAGCTATTGCCCTTAATGGCTCCCCATTGATCCTTAATTGTTTTGAAGTTAGCTAGCCTGGCCTGGAATTCCTTGTCTGTCCCAGTTCTGCTGCTTGTATTGTCCCTTCATATCCCAAATATTATCTGAATACTACCATTTATTCATTTCTGCCATTTCCTAACAGACTCTGGTATCCTAGATCTATGACAATAGGTTGAATGTCGGCTTAAAGCCAAACGAGGGCTGGATCTACACCCAGGGGGAAAAGCACACTATAAATAAGTCATAAATTAAATCGTTATAACAAAAGAAAAAGAAAAACTCTATGTAAAATTGCATAGACAAAGTTTTGTGCTCTACAGCACCATCTGGTGTTGCATGTTTACAACACAGTTATAGTGTAACATGAATAATGTAGCTGAGTCCTAGATGGGGAAGGGCTGTAGCTCCGTGGTAGAACATCTGCCTTGCATGCAGAAGGTTACAAGTTCAATCCCCGTCATCTCTGACAGTTTTTAAAATATTTGTGATTTGTCTCAGAACAGATTACACTCCCATGTGAATTTGGAGTTGCATGTATAGGAGAAATTTGCACTAAAATGCTGGTGACTTTTCATGAGGATTTTAAAAAATCACAAATTAACACGGAAATGTGGAGAGCTGGATTTAAGATTGGAAAGATGAGAAACAGAGAGAAACCAAGACATATTTGCCCATCTCTAACTGGCAGTGTGAAGGTCCTATATGGGGTGTCCTAATCTTCCTCCTCCGAGGAAACCACAGATTCCCAGGGCTGCACAGTGCTTACAATCTGACAGTTTCTGCTCCCACCCCAATGAAAGAAAAGAAAAAAGCCAGTGGCTGCCACAATTTACATGCGGGGAGGAACGCTGCAACCATAGAACAAGCCAAAGCCACTTCAATCTTAACAGCAAGATTGATCCGATGATTTGCTGTCATGAGTCAAAAGCTGCTTGCTGAGTTTTTTTTGAAAAAAATTCCTTAGAGGGAGATCTCTCCAGCCCATAGAAATTACCATCAAGATTAGCATGCGCCAGCTGTGCTCAGCTGGAAGATACGTGCTTACTTCTGTAATGTACTAAACCATGCATAATCCTTCAGGCAGCAGGTATTTTTAGCAAAACTACATTGTTAAGCTCAAACCAAAAGACAGCCATAGCTCTGAAATAATTTTTGCAGGAGAACTTATTTTGTTTTGTGTTTTTAATATTATTATTATAGTTTTTTTAAAAATATATAATACAAAAACAATTATAAACGCACACCTCCCCAAATATCAACTAAAAGTAAGGGGCATATGTGCATACTTGACATTTTAAATTCTTAGCAGTTTTCATCAGATATTTCAAAAGGTGTAGATTTCTTGTTATATTCTTAGAATAAATTCCATTAATGTTCCAAAATATGGTCTGAAGCTCAACATCAAAAAAACGAAGATCATGGCCACTGGGCCCATCACCTCCTGGCAAATAGAAGGGGAAGAAATTGAGGCAGTGAGAGATTTTACTTTCTTGGACTCCATGATCACTGCAGATGGTGACAGCAGTCACGAAATTAAAAGACACCTGCTCCTTGGGAGAAAGGCGATGGCAAACCTAGACAGCATCTTAAAAAGCAGAGACATCACCTTGCCAACAAAGGTCCGTATAGTTAAAGCCATGGTTTTCCCGGTAGTGATGTATGGAAGTGAGAGCTGGACCATAAAGAAGGCTGATCGCCAAAGAATTGATGCTTTTGAATTATAGTGCTGGAGGAGACTCTTGAGAGTCCCAAGGACTGCAAGAAGATCAAACCTACCCATTCTGAAGGAAATCAGCCCTGAGTGCTCACTGGAAGGACAGATCGTGAAGCTGAGGCTCCAATACTTTGGCCACCTCATGAGAAGAGAAGACTCCCTGGAAAAGACCCTGATGTTGGGAAAGATTGAGGGCACAAGGAGAAGGGGACAACAGAGGACGAGATGGTTGGACAGTGTCCTCGAAGCTACAAACATGAGCCTGACCAAACTGTGGGAGGCAGTGGAAGACAGGAGTGCCTGGCATGCTCTGGTCCATGGGGTCACAAAAAGTCAGACACGACGAAACGACTAAACAATGTTCCATATGTCAAACCAGCAGATAGGAGTAACCGTTGTTTTGATTTATTTATTTTTTAATATAAACTAATGTTACTTGTTTTACCCCTTATGTGTGGCTGTGATCTTTGTTTACTTTATGCCACATTATTAATTTTAAATGATAATTTGTTTTTAAAAAGTTATCTTTTAAAAAGTGAGGTGTCACACCTTCTGCCCTGGGAGAATTTCTGGCTAACCCCAATATATTGTTGTTGTTGTTTTAAAGTCTTGGGGGCCCCTGACAAGCTGGAAGAGCTACCACATAGTTTCGCTTGGGCACATTGCTGCAGTGCTAAATGAGACTGAAATTGGAATGCTGGATTTGGGTTCTATTGATACCGTTGTGGCACTCAGCCAGCAAACAGAATGGAGCCCTACGCAGGTGAGTGCGTCCAATTGGTGAATCCACTGTAGGGTGGTTGCCATCAGTGCTGGATTTACGTGTAAGCTAAACAAGCTATAGCAGAGGTCAGCAAACTTTTTCAGCAGGGGGCCAGTCCACTGTCCCTCAGACCTTCTGGGGGGCCGGACTATATTTTGAAGGGGAAAAAGTATGAACGAATTCCTTGTAAAAACACGCTGATTCCCAGACCATCTTGCGGGCCGGATTTAGAAGGTGATTGGGCTGGATCTGGCCTCCAGGCCTTAGTTTTCCTATCCATGAGCTATAGCTTAGGGCCCCACTCTCTTGGGGGCCCCCCGAAAATTAAAGGAAAAAAACATGGATGCACATTTCCAAAATATAAGATAAAAAAAACCAAATAAAATAAAACCTACCTACAGCAACAGTGTTTTGTGTTGTGTAGGCTCCTATGATGCAAGTAATGGGCCCCGCCTGCTAGCTTGCTTCCTCAAATATCACTGGTTTGCTCCTTTCTGTATATAGGGGGCCTACGTTCTGCATGGACTGCTTGCATGGCAACATGTGCAAATGGCTTTAGATATCTATTAGGTCCATAAATTACCATAGGGCAAATATTCAACACAAAAAACAGTGATGTTTTTGACAAAGCTGGACATATAACGGGCCCCATTACCTTCAGGACAGTAGCTAAGGGCCTCATCAAACCTAAATCTGGCCCTGGTTGCCATGTAGAAAAACTGGCAGCTGATTGGGAACGGGCAGGGGGGCGGTTGGCTTCCCCTTTGCTGAGCCAGAGATGTTAGCACATTCCTAGCTAGTGGCTCTTCCCGCTCTACAGCAGCTCCATGTGGCAGAAAGGGCTGGGAAGGGCGACATTGCAAAACCCCCCACCGCTTTTAACCGCTTTTAACTGAGTTAGATCTTCGTTGTGTTTGTTTTTCAGGCCAGGTCGATTTTACAGGTCTTTCTGGAAGACTCAGGTCAAGGAATGAACACCCTGAAAAGCTTTGATTTGGCTGGACTAGGCCATAATCTTTGTGCTCTGAACTCCACAGAGATCGAATCTATAAATGCAGTTGAGTTCAGGTACAGCGCCACATTTCTTCCATTAACAATGCACTTACGAAAGATAAATTAGAAAAAAGATAAAGTTGTACGGCTTTTATTGTGATCTCTGATTTTATTTTGCATGTTGAGCTAATTTTTTAAAAAAGTTGCTTAGAGACTCTTCATGTAGCAAGCAACTAATAAACTGAATAAATAAATAATAATATTAAAAGTAAAAATCATAAACTTTTTTGAGAAATGTTCCTTACCAAAAAAATAATAATAATCCCCAGGCTTACAATAAAGAGTACTAAAACAGAATACAGTTAAAACCAATGTGTGAAATACTAATAGTATTAGCAACAGTAGTAAAAGCATATTAGCTCGAAATCTAGCAGCTCCGAGGGCCTTCTGGCGGTTCCCTCACTGCGAGAAGTGAGGTTACAGGGAACCAGGCAGAGGGCCGCCTTCTTGGTAGTGGCACCCGCCCTATGGAACGCCCTCCTATCAGATGTCAAGGAAATAAACAACTATCTGACTTTTAGAAAACATCTGAAGGCAGCCCTGTTTAGGGAATTTTTAAATGTTTGATCGTGTTTTTAATATTCTGTTGGGAGCTGTCCAGAGTGGCTGGGGTATGTATGTATGTATGTATGTATGTATGAATAAATCAATAAATATCATTAAGAAACCCTGACAGTTAAACATTAAAAGGTCTTGGGACTAGTGGAAATACGTATGTTATGTGCACCCTGAAGTTCAGGAGAGGACCTCTTCACACAACAGAGAACTGAATTATGGAATTCGCTCCAACAACAAGCAGTGATGGCCACCAACTTGGATAGCATTAAAAGAGGATTTGACAAATCCATGGAGGACAAGGCTAATAGCCATGATGTGTATTGTTCTACCTCTGTTGTGGCAGGCAGTCTGCCTCCCATTGCCAGTTTCTGCAAATCACAAGCGAGGGAGAGGACTGTGGCACTCAAGTCTTGCTTATGAGCTTCCCATTGAGGCATCTGACTGACCACTGTGAGAGCAGAATGCAGGACTAGATGGGCCATTCATTGGCCTGACCCAACAGGGCTAGGGTTGCCAGACCTCCAGTCTTGCCTGAAGTCTCCAGGTTTGGCTGGTCCCCTCCAAGTGACGGATGGGGAGCCTGAATCTACAGGTGGGCAAGATTCCCTTCGAAGCTTCAGCCCAGCAGGGGCTGGCTGCAAATGATAGCGTAGGTACACTTTGGGGTGTCTGCCTTCCTCTGCTCCTTTTTCTTAATTAACCTCCATCTCATGGGGTTGCCCTATGATGTCACCGAGGAATGCCTCCATGACATCATCACCAGGGACCACCCCAAAGTTCCAGGTTTGGGCCCTGCAATCTCAGGGTCTGCGATACTCCTGACCTGAGAACCCTAAGCAGGGCTTTTCTTATGTTAAGCTATGAATCATGAACTAGTGCCAGGTGCAAGCCCACTCAAAAAGAAAGAAAGTGCAAATTATTGCCTTGATCAACATATTAAATATTATTTGCTATCTCATCTTTTTTCATTTGATATGCAGCTCATGCACAGAACAGCTTCACACATGGCTTCTTCCGCCGCCGCACGAGTGTCAAAATTTTCAGGTGATAATTGCACATGTATATATGGAAGCCGTGGGAAGCAGCAAAATAGATACTCATCGTGCAAACGAACGTGATATTATTATGATTCCTTACAGCTGTCTAGGAAGAATCTCATGCGTGAAGCGCCACTAAGTCTACTTTAATAGTCAGGCTTTTCCAACTGTGTAAAATTACAGTCCCCTTTTTGCCCTTTCTGCAGTGCTGTTGTTTCAAGAATTGGCTCTCTGCCATGCAGCACAAACGTTCTGAAAGAGTTTAAGAAGAAGGCAGAGTCTGTGTTTGGAATTGCTACAGGGTGGGACAGATCTATCCTGCAGGAGATTGGCAACATTGCAGGTAAGGAGGCTTGCATCCATATCAAGGATGTTCTAAGAGATGTGGTCCACCTTGTACCCTATATCTCTGAATCAGAAGACTTTAGGGGAAATAGGGAAAAGATGAATTGAGATTCCTGGAGCCTAACAACTGCTCGCCTGTATCTGGTCACCATTAACCTTAGATCCAATATTGGTGGGATGTTGTGGTGGCCTACAATGTAACCAAGTTAGGAGCAATTGACCCCATTGAAATAAAAGAGTTTTAAAGTGCAATCCTATGCATGTCTGCTTGAAATATGTTCCATTGTGTTCAATGGGACATGTGTCAGGGTGACTGTGGGATGTATCCAACTAAGTTTACTCAGCTGGGATAGCTCAGTCGGTAGAGCATGAGACTCTCAATCTCAAGGTCATGGGTTTGAGCCCAACGTTGGGCAAAATATTCCTGCATTGCAGGGGGTTGGACTAGATGACCCCCGTTGTCCCTTTGAACTCTACAAATTCTATTATTCTGAGCAGTCCCACCGAAATGAATAAACCTAACATATATTAATTTCAGTGTGTCTGCTCTGAGTTGGACTGCTGTTGGATACAACCCTATGGGTTGTGTCATTCCTTCTGAATAGACCCATTGAAATGAATGGGCAGGACTCGCTCGTGTTCATTAACTTTAGTGGGCCTACTCTGAGCATGGTTAACATTGGCAACTATGCTATGGCGGATTGTGCGACGTTGGCTTATAATATGTGTTTTATATGTTCCTTATATGAATGTTTTGGGAGATGGGAAAGAACACAAGCAGAAATGGCAACTTCTGCCCTTAAAACAGAAACAAAAGGAAAAAGAAAATTGGATTAATAAGGTGCACTTTTACAAGGGCTGCACATCGAACGTTTCATTTAACTGCAGAGAAGCGCCTTGTTTTCTTAAAGGCCTGATTTCCCAGAGGTGTCTGAAAACATTTTAGAATCAAATATTGATCAGCTAAAGCATACAGAGGCTCTGAAATGTACGTTTGCCCCAAATTCAGCCTAATCCACCGTGGTGTGCACTAAGTAAGCTGCATTCTGATCTCTTTTTCTCACTCTCTCAATCTTTTCCTCTCTCTCTAGCTGGCTTAAATGGGGAAGAATTAAAAGCTCTTGATAAAGAATTGATGCCCTATTTCCATCCAACAGCAATAAAATATATCCCTGATGAAATCTTCAAAGTAAGTGTTGTGGATGTTTTGATTCTTTCCCCCATTACTTCTGCTTTGTTATAAACAGTGACGTGAATGCATATCTTCATTCGGAGAACACTTTGAAGGGCTTCTTCTTAAGTCGCTAGAAATAGTAAAGTAGGGTGTAGTGGCAGGGGTGGGGAAATTTTGGCCCTCCAGATGCTGCTGCACTACAACTCCCATCACCCCTGGGTATTGGCCATGCTTGCTGGGGCTGATGGGAGTTGTAGTCCAACAGCATCTGGGGGGGACCAAAGGTCCCATACACCTGGTTAGAGTTTCAGACGACTAGGGTCCAAATCCCCATTTTGCCACGAAGCTTACTTTGGGACCACGGGCCAATTATTACCTCTTAGCCCAACCTACCTGACAGGGTTGTTCTGACATTCAAAGGGCAGCGTAAACAAATAGTCAATAATAGGTAACAATGGCCATGTTCCAGCAAAGCTGATATCTCTCTATATAGTTGCATTTACTCCATGGTGAAGCTAAGGACATAAAAGAGTTCCCCTGGGGTTTGCAGCATATTCCGGTAGCTTGTGCATGCTCGATTTTTTAAGTCCAGTGAATGATAGCAATGTGTTATGCACATAACATGAAGTAGATATTGAGGAGATTTTCATTTACTCTGCGTTATAAAAGCGAACCCAATGTAATTTGAAATTCCTGGACTTATACACAGGTCAGAACACGGTTAAGCAGGATCCACAGGCAAGTCACAAGGCCATCCCAGCTGGGTCACAGCAAAGCTGTTGCCACCATATTGGTCTCTAGCTAAGGCTCATCAGACCACTGATAGTCCATTAATCCCGTCATTGGGGTTCCATATATGTAGCAGAGCTATTTCACTAAACTTTGGCGTCACCCCCTCTCCACCATGTTGCTTGTTGATTTTTTAACCAAAGAGAAATAGCTTTGTGATGCAACCTCTACTGCAAGGGTTGCTGTTTGAGAAAGTCCAAAAAAAGCTCCTTTCCTCTTGATGAAAGTCAATATCTGGGCTCTCTCATCCTTTTTATTTTTGTAAACTCTAAATGGGGAAAGAGAATTTTTTTGAAAGATGAAGAATGTTCTACAAAATCAAGGAGAACTCAGAGGTGCTATTATAGGTGTCAGTCGCACAAATTGCCATCTTTGTTCTACGTGGAAAGATAATTACTGTGCAATTATAACAGTAGCCGGTTTTCAAAGAAGGCTTAATAATATGGCCTCACTCGACAGATTATTTTGCACCTGAAGAAAAGATCCGACAGCCGAGGCAGTCGATGACATCTCTTCGGTTTTGTGGATCACATTGATTGCATCATTGTTTTTCCAGTGTAACATTTTGCAAGCACAAATGAAGACAGACGGTTGACTCCGAAGCTGATGATGTGAAACGATGGAGCAGAAACCGCTAGGAGGATAAATTGTCATATGTGGGAGATTGCTTGGTGCAGGTGTATTGTCTTCTCCAGCTCCTGCATCTGGTTTACCATCACACAACAGCAAGATACACAACCTTCTATGTTGTATAGATGAAAATGCAGATACTCCTGGATTCTTGTGATCATACACACGATAGATAGATAGATAGATAGATAGATAGATAGATAGATAGATAGATATAGATGATAGAAGATAGATGATAGATAGATGATAGATAGATAGATAGATAGATAGATAGATAGATAGATAGATAGATGATAGATATGATAGATAGATAGGAAGGATTTTCAGGAATAATTAAATACATAAGCAGAGGATGTTATCTGTTCAATAAAGTATGTTGATATAACTGCATTACACTGTTATATTTCCCTCACTCAGCAAACAAACATACATAGAACCACTAACAAATTAACTAAATGAAACAAACTAAATCCCCCCAGTGTTAGTCATGTCCATTTATTTCAATGGGTCTACTCTGAGTAGGGCTAATACTGCTTGCAACTCTTCCTCCAAGTTGTTCAAGGTAGCATATCAGCTTCCATTTTATCTAGTTCAGCACATGAATCGCTACCCCACACTGGCTCCTATGTGCTGTACTGTATACTGAATGCATTTACTCTGCAATGCCCTGTGTGCTGCTCACTTTTCAATCATCTGGTGCTCCTGTACAGGAAAATCCTTCAAGAGTGCTGATGTGGGGTAGTGGTCAGAGTGCTGGACTAGGACCTGGGAAACCAGGGTTCAAATCCCCACTCAGCCATGAAGCTCACTGTGTGACCTCAGGCCAGTCACTGCCCCTCAGCCTAACCTCTCTCACAGGGTTGTTGTGGGGTATTAAAGGAGAAGGGGGAGAACCATGCACACTAGCTCCTTGGAGAACAAGGTTGAGATACAAACGCAATAAATAAACAACATGAAAATCTGGTTTTGCTTTGTCCAGGAGCTGTCCCCGGATCAAATAGCAAACCTTGGTCCTGAAAATGCTGCCGTGGTGACAGAGTTGCAGCGTCAGCATCTCAATGGATTGCAGCTTCAGAGTCTTCAGCTGGCGATGGATGGAGCCAGAGCAAGCACCCAGGAGCTTCCGCTCCATGAGAGCACGGTCAGACCGACATACACATCAGTTCAGAACAGTGAGTTAAAAATAATAACAACTCTCAGGCCATATTCATGTTGTTGCATGTATTCCAGTCACTGAGCACTGAGAGGCGTTCCAGCACTATGTTTGGTTTCCTTGGAATGAAGGTCAGTGGAGTTGTTGTTGTCTTTAGGATATATGGGTTTCTTAACACAAATATGCAACCTGAGTATAGGATGGAGGGGCTCACAGCATTAGCACTCCAGCAGGCTTTGCTTCCCCTTTGGGTTCCCAGCAAAATCATCTAGCCATAGCTTAAGGTCCAGCACAGAGCAAGACAAACCTCTGTGTCTCCAGCTTCCAGCAGTAGCCAAAACTTACACGCAAAAATTCCTGCTTGCTCTCTTGTTCTTCATCCTAGAATTACATGTCATCCAGCCAGGTGAGGTGAGGTGGCAAAAGGCCCACCCACTCATCTTTATGGCAACAGGACAACCTCTTTGGACATGTAACTGGACAGCTAAGGCTATGGCTTCCAGCTCACTGGATGCAGAATCACAGGCCTGGAAGGGACACACAGGTGTCACCCAGACTGACGCCCCACAAAAAGCCCTATAACATTAAGTTACATCCTTGGTCCTGTTACATCTGCTTTCTTTGACCCTAAGAAAAGGAGTAGGCCAAAGGCCCATCTAGTCTAGTATTCTGTTTCCAACCAGTACCAGACCACAGAAGAATAGGCAAACTGCAGCATTTTCTGTTTTCTTTTCTGTTTTTGTCTGAATTCTCTGACATCCATAGCACAGAGTTCTGCTCAAGGTATCTGGAAAAAACACAAAGCTCCACATAAACACAAAAGGATGCTTTCCTTTCTGTAGTATCATGCAGCCTGCTGTATACAGTACCAGAGTGCTATCCTTTCCTTGTTGCATGCATCTCATTATGTAGGACCCATATGGTAGCAACACCCTTTAATTAACACAATGGCAGCTGTAGCTTACCATCAGAAAGCAAAATTCCAGTAAGAACAATTGCTGAATGATGATTCCTTTGGTGGAGACCATGGTTTCTTAGCCCTACGTAACTTAGCATACCAATTTCTTCTTCTTCTATTTTAAAATATTGCCCCCTCCACTAAAAGTGTAAAACATAATGGTATGAAACAGACTGCAGTTTAATAAGTGATGTTTCTTTTGATTATAAAAGTTAAGGGAACCAGGCAGAGGGCCTTCACAGTAGTGGCGCCCACACTGTGGAATGCCCTCCCATCAGATGTCAAGGATTTAAATAACTTTACAACTTTTAGAAGACATCTGAAGGCAGCCCTGCATAGGGAAGTTTTTAATGTTTGGTGTTTTATTGGAAGCTGCCCAGAGTGACTGGGGCAACCCACTCAGATGGGTGGGGTACAAATAATAAAATTATCATCACCACCATGGCAAAAGCAATCAAGGATGGAGGAGCTCTGCAGCAGGATGGCTGAGCTGTTTAAAGCACTGCAAACAGGTTACAGTCTCCCCTGGAGGTAGAGGTTTGAATCCCACTTCTGGCCAGGTTACGTTTTGGGGAAGGGCCATAGCTCAGTGGCTGAACACCTACTTTGCATGCAGAAGGTCACAGATTAAATCCCTGGCACCCCTTTGTGAAACCCTGGAGATCCACTGCCAGTCAGAGAAGACAGTACTGGTCTGGATGCAACCATGGTCCTCAAGGGAAGGGCCCTGGCTCAGTGGTAGAAGATCTGCCGTGCATGCAGAAATCCCTAGCATTTCCAGACAGGGTTGGGAGAAGCTCCTGTCTGAAACCCTGGAGAGTCTCTGCCAGCCAGAGTAGACAGCAATGAGCTATATTGACCAATGGTCTGACTCAGTATAAGCCAGCATCCTATTGCTACAAAAGTTGGGTGCCACCTTCACTCTCTGTTGAGTGGTAGCAAAATTCCAGGTTGTTCCAGGTGCTCACCCAAGGCCTGTGCTTCTTTGGAGAATTGAAGACAGGGTGGAGACTGTTGTAGTTTTATGATTTATTCAGATATTTACACCTAGGTTTGGATGGAGGGAGTCCAGCTCTTACAGAATGGTCATCTCAAGAAGGGCTTGTTCCCCACAACAGTGCAACACTGGAGTCAAAGGCATCTTTCCCATCCTGCCTTTAGCCAGCATGCCCAAGATGAATCTCTGTCTTTGTTCTCTCCCTCCTTCTTCCTAGCACACCTTGCAAAATACATGGTCACCTCTCTCTCTCTCTCTCTCTCTCTCTCTCTCTCTCTCTCTCTCTCACACACACACACACACACACACACACTCACTTTGGCAACCTCTGTCTGCCCAGACCCAAGATTCCTCTTAGATGGGCCACCAACACCTTTTGTCAATTTAACACCTCTATCCTGGCTTGGAAAGGAAGCTTAGCCTGTATTTTTCCACTGGCCAGCAATTTGCCCTTTAACACTCCAAAAAATCAAAATCCTACCATTTATTAATTTCTGAGGTCTAGGGCCCCCCAACCTCACAACACTATGTTCCTATGTTAACTCGGTATAAAGCAGCTTCCCAATTATGGGATCCATAGGACCTAAATGGTTCATCCCAAGATTTCTTTATTTTTCAATGACAACTTTGGCAACATCATCCCTGTCTGTGACATCATGCGTTGCGACAGGTGACTACTATTCCCCTAGCTTGGTACAAACAGAGTAAATCAAATTTCCTTGTACTCACTGGCTCGTTGATTCTTCAGGGATAATCTCTCAAGAGAGCACAGATGTTGCTACCAGTATTCCCCCTCTGGGTTTTGGTGGAGCAAAAACAGCTGTCAGCTGACAGTGGAACTTCATTATCTCTCCTTCATGGAGGCACTGAAGAAGTTCCCATTTCCCAAATGATCTGGCAATGTTCCTTTTATGTCTGCTGTATCTTCTCAAAGGATCCTAGTCATTTCCTGCTCTTTTAACCACACACTGCAGCTGGTTTGTCCTTTCTACCTATGTAATGTAGATAAGGCACATATTGCTCATGACATCACAAAGCTCAGTAGCCTAAAACACTATGTCCGTCCCGCCTCTGAAATTCCTATTACATTATACATTTTCCCCAAACTCTACTAAGAGGTGTGGATGTAATGCTCTAATGCTTTGCCTATACTCCATAATACTTTTCTTGGTACGCCATACTCTCAACAGCACTGCAGTTCATTTACTTCCTGTATTGTGTAAATTATAGTTTGTTATTCCACCCAAACCAGAAAACTCTGGTTGCATTTGCAAAACAACTTTCAATGTGGCTTGAATGTGCATTTCTGATTTGGAAGGTAATCACAAACCATTGTTTATTTTGTTCTGGTGTAATAGCAAACTATGGTTTGCGTTGAACAGGAAGCAAGTCAACTGGAGCAAAGTGCTTACTGCTGGGAGAGTCCCCTGGAGCAAAGAGATGACTGCTATAGCTAGCAGCATGCATTACCAATAGGCCAATTTCAGTCGAGAGAATGACCTCTCTGAATCCTTCCCCCATGTTTTCTCAGATAGCTGAATTCACTAAGGTATATGTGCAAGTTAGAGATGCTGTTAATTCACAATACAATATTCTCTTTGCAGGTGCTCCAATTTCCTGCAGTTTAAGTCTTTGGGTGTTTACTGCATTCATCCTGCATCCTGTTTCCTGAATCAAGTTATCAATGTTAAGAGTTTATGGTAAGCATGCTCTTTTCAGTTTCTCTTTCTTTCTTAAAACAAAACCTTGCACACTAAGGGCGTGTGATACCATGATAGCAGCTTATTAAGAAAGCTACATTTGTGCTTTCAAACATAGTTTGAAAATGTTTGTTTTTAAATCAGGAAATACTTTTGTGGCTGGTTTTTGCTGTTGTATTCTTATGTATTTGGTAAACTGTTATTGTGAGGGTGTTCCCTCCCCACACACAACTGAAAAAATAAGATATATAAAATAGTAAAAAGATGCCCCTAATTGCCACTTTGTCTGCTTAGAAATGTGCAGTGCAGCTCTATGCATGTTTACTCAGAATTAAGTCCTATTAAGTTCAATGGAACTTGTGCCCAGAGAAGTGTGTATATGATTTAAATCTAAGGCTCCCTAGGAGCAAGTCCCATTGAACTCAATGGGGATTGGGTTTGAGCAGCCATCTAAAGGATTGTGCTGTAAGAATGCTATGTCAGGCACTAATTTTTCTGTATATTATTTCTTCCCTCCCAATATCACTCTACCTTGATGCAATTTTCAGAAGGCTACAGCTCACCTGGGTGGATACAGAAATGGTCTTTTGGACAGCCTACTGATATGGAGAAAATAAAAACATTGCAGCTTTTAAAGAAGTATGGTAGCTGTGAGTCTTAGGAATCCATTCAAGTGATGTTTTCCATCTTCCCATAACCATGGCCATAAGAAGTAGCAATGGCCATTGATTGCCATTGAGGCACTACAAAACCAGATGTAATGTTTGTAGAATAATAGCCATAGCTTTTAGAATGAATCACCAGGAGAACACACTCATGTTGAAATCCCTCAGTTGCTAAGTGTTGGGACGTGAGGCAATGGGAGACAGAACACCCATTTAGTGTCACGTGCAGTTGAATGATGATTCAAATGTACAGATATTGGCTGCTGGAAACAAGATGTTCACTATCCAGACTGCTGGCTCCATCACCCTGGTGCGAATGCTCTTAATTTACGAAAACTCCATGGGGTATTATGTGGATCAGAAGTGGGGAATCTTTCGTGGGCCCATGTGCAGTGAGCTCCCAGGAGCCAGGAAGAGTCGGTGAAACATAAGAATAAACTGACACAACAATGTTGTGGAATTGGAAATCTCCACAACTTTATTGATTACAGACGTCTGTAGGCTTTGACGTTGGGTAGTTCTATGGCTTATCCGTCGACCCCCAACCCTGCATGAACTTGCAGACAGATTCTCCCACCCAGACTCCTTTAGCAGGTGACTCTGAGATATTGCACCTGCTCAAGGAGGTGAGGTAGTATCTCACCCACCGGAAACAGACTAAGGATTCAACCCAATACCTTTTCTGCGAAAGATTGGGACAAACAACAAAAGCAAAAAACAACAACCCCTCAATGGCCCAATATGTCTGGAGGTAAACTTTTCCTGGCCATGAATACGGCGACCAATTATCTCCACAGTAAGGTTCTTCATACGCACTGCCCACATTCCTTTAGGGCACTACCAATTTACAGGGCGGGTAGCTTCCCTGACTGTGCCGCTGGCACCTGGCACAGCTGGCTTAAATACTCAGTGGCAGACCAGAATGAGGCTTTGTTCTCCTCGTCCACCGCTGAAGCCCTGCCCCAAACCCTGGCCACCATAAGCCAGTTTGAATTGGGTTATCCCGTTGCCCCTCACGGCCAGCTGAGGCCAAAGCAAATGGCCAGCCGCAAGGGACATAGGTGTGTCCCCCAGCCTCCAAGGGGCTGTGAGGGACCACAATCGCTGCGTCCCTGGAAGGTAAGTGGTCCTTTCAGCTTAGGGGCCGCTCTCACTTCAGGGTAACCTTCTGAGGGCCATATGCCAGTGGTGGGCAGTACAGGGGCAAAAGTAGGCAGATCCCAGCATCCATTTCTCTTGAGGGCCCTTCTGTTGGAGATCAGAGCTGTGCACACCACAGGTCTGTTCATCCACGCCCTAAAATAGCATACGGCTGCCAGGGGCACTGGAGGTAAGGATGGATGGATCTGTCAATTTCAGTTGTCTTGATTTCTCATGGTTCCAATCTTAAATTCCATTCTCCACATTTCCACAGCTGTTTGTGATTTTGTTTTAAAGTCCGATGAAAAAATGGACAGCGTTTTAGTGCAATTTTCTCCTAAGAAAACACATTTTTATATGCAATTTTCCCCAAAGTGAAAATATTTACAAAGCGATTTCCCCTTGCATCATGCATTTCGGTATGTCATTGTTCACTATTATATGCATTTTATGCACACATTATGCTAGTGTGTGTATTTGTATGCATTATTTGGCTGGGGAACTGCATTGCAAAATTTGGAGAACTGTGAATTTCGAAGGACGGCTAGGTTTCAGTTCCTGCAAATTTGGTGGGTTTGCCTTTAAATGTGAACTTAATTGAATACTATCCCATTACCAGTGTGGAAGTAAGATTCAGCTTCTGTACGTGGAATTTGGGTTGGTGGGGGGCAGCATCTTATTCTGTGCCGGAGGCAACAAAATAGCTGGGGCCGATCCTGTTCCCCCACAGTAGCCAAACAGATGCTCCTGGGAATCCCACAAACAAGATCTAAGGACAACAGACAATCTTGCTGCTGTTGCCCAGTGACTGGTATTCAGAAACATAACGCCTCTGACCCTGGAACCCCATGGCCATCATGATGACTAGTAGCCACGGGTAGCCTTATCCTCCACAAATTTGTCAATCCTCTTTTAAAGCCAATCTAATTGGTGGGTATTGCTACAGCGGGTAGTGGAGAACTCCATAGTGTAAAGACATGTTTCCTCTTGTTGGTTCTGCATCTCCCACCATTCAGGTTCACTAGATGACTCCAGGTTCTGACCTTCTGATCGGCAAGCCCAAGAGACTCAGTGGTTTAGACCACAGCGCCACCCGATCAGAAGGTCGGCGGTATGAATCCCGGTGATGGGGTGAGCTCCCGTTGCTCTGCCCCAGCTCCTGCCAACCTAGCAGTTTGAAAGCATGCCAGCGCAAGTAGATAAATAGGTACCGCTGTGGCGGGAAGATAAACGGCGTTTCCGTGAACTCTGGTTTCCATCACAGTGTCCCATTGTGCCAGAAGCGGTTTAGTCAGCTGGCCACATGACCCCATAGTTGCCTTTGACTGGGCTTAACCATCCAGGGGTCCTTTACCTTTATCTTTTACAGCCTATAGTCTAGCACCATAGTCCAGAAAAGACAACCATGGGGTTTTTCTGTGTTTTAATTGTTCCCCCCTTCTTTATTAAGAGTCAGGGCACACTTTTTAAAGGTGACCTGTGGTTCGATATAATCTTTTAATCTCTGTGTCAATTACTTTAATTGCAAAAAATGGAGATTGTGCTTAAATATGATCAGCATTTGATAACATATATCCAATCTATATGATATTTCAAAAGGAAGCAAGCAGGTGGCACAATACTTTCTCCAAGAAGCCAAAATGCCTAATTGAAATATGGATTACAGTATGTTCATTATGCTAAGTGATCAATTAACACGTTGCAATTTTGTTTTTTTGTTTGTTTTTTTAATCTTTGTTCACCCTCTCTTTTTTGGATGAGCAGTTGAAACCTAATGTTAGAAATGCTGTGAAAATTCCATTTGTTTTGTTATGGCAAAAGATCTTGTGGAACCAAAAGGAATTATCATGCTTACAAAGTAAATGTTTCAGCTGCAATTTGGTTGTCAGGGATGAAACCTTGTGTGGTCTACAAAGTGTTTTTAATTATTTGTATGCTATTCTAAAATTAAAAAATCCTCTGGAATTACCTTTTTCCATAATTTTGTATTGAATTATATTCTGTAAATATAAGTTGGTGGGGGGTGATTACTTATAACAACCTTACAAGCTTATTTGGATTAGTTTATCATAGAATGCAGAGTTGGAAGGGACCTCGCGGGTCATCTAGTCTAACCCCCTGCAGTACAGGATTTCTTTTCCCAGTTTGGGGCTCAAACCCATGACCCTGAGATTAAGAGTCTCATGCTGTACTGACTGAGCTGAAAAAAAGAATTAAAAGAATTAAAATTGCTGGAAAACCTTCCAGCTTTTCTGGTATGGTAGATAATACATTTGTTGCTTCTGTCCCAGAAGATTAAATGGTACAGGATGTTGTTGTTGTTTTAATTCATTTGCAGATACAAGCCGCTTTATTTACTTTGAAACATGTTTCCTTTGATCCTGGATGCTGTTCTTTTGAACTCAAGATTGAGGATTCATAAAGAGTTGATTAAACCGAGGATGATTCTGCCTTTGCTCATTCCAAATTTTGAGAGAGCACTGCAGGCACCATAGCTGTCAACTTTCAGATTTGAAAGTAAGGGATCAGCAGCCTCGAAAATAAGGGATCAGCAGCCTCACCTGTCCCGGGGACAGTCTACGGGATATCTAACAATCCGGGATAGCAGTGGGAAACGGCGCTGGAGTAAGGGAATTTCCCACAAAAAAGGGAAGGTTGACAGCTATGGCAGGCACCAGTCTCAGAATAGCTGCTATGGGAGAAGGGCATAACACAAAATGGCTGTCGTAGGGAGTGTGGCATAACACAAGACAGACATCCATCCCAAACAACCTTATGCCTGCCAAGGGAAATCAGCTATGTTCTGCTGGTCCTTATTGTGGAGCTCACACAATATTGATCTCTCTCTCACACACACACATACATTACTGTTTAATAGGCTGGCCCAAGACATTTTGATACCTGAGGTGAACTACAAAATGACACCCTGCTCACTGCCAGGGAAGGAGTGGGGGAGTGGAGATTGACACCAGGAGCAAAGGGGGAATAAAGATCTGTATCAGGATCTGCTGCCCCTGTGGATCCTGTTGTCTGAGTCAGTTGTCTCACCTTGCCTCATGGGTGAGCCGGCCTTGCTGTCTAATAGTAGCGGGGCGCAATCCTCAAACCCGGCGGGGGAGGGGAATACACAAGGTGACAACATCATACCCACTCTCATTTCACAGAAATTGCTTAGAAGGTTCTTGCACATTTTGCCTTATAATTTCATTTCTAGAGGGGATAAGACACCTCCGGTGAAAGCCCTGCAGGTGCTTGTGAGCGCTGGGTTGGCAACAGGGCTGTCTTTAGCAAATGCGCTGCCGCGGTGCAAAGATCCGCCCAGCGCCCCCAAATATAGTTTAGCAGCCCCCAAATTAACTTTTATTGAGATTTTTTGGGGAGAGGGAAGCCAATGTTGTTGACCTTTTTTTAGGGGGGGCGAACTCAAAGTTCTTGAGCTTTTTTGGGGGGGAATTACTCACCTGTAACGACAACGTAGCGGAAGAAACTGCCTTTGTTTCCTGACTCATCGGTAATATTTCATGCTATGGAGTAACAGAGCGACAGAGGAGGGGGGCAGGGACTTTCGCTCCATTGCTTTTCACTGCCGCCGATCGAGAGGGACTGGTATACAGTAGGTATACATTTGGCGCCCCCCAGAATTTGGCGCCCGGGTGCCCCGCATCCCTTGCACCCCCGGGTAACGTGGCCCTGGTTGGCAATCCCTGCTTTATGCCCTTTGTATTTGCTCCTTCCGCTAAACTAGAATGCCTAGTTTAGAACTATGGATTGCTTGGTTTTTTGTTTTTTTTTTTTTTTAAATTATATAGATTTATGTTTCACATCTGTTGTGGAGACACTGTTGGAATCGGAAAATAAAAATTGGACAGGTGCTGCTTTTTTTCGCCCGTTGCTAATCTCCTTGCATTCCTGTCATTTACCATCCACCACCACTCAAGGCTTGTTGCTAGGAGCTGCAGCGCATGTTGCAGAGAGACAGAATGAGGAGGGAGCGGAGAATGGTTAATAATCATGGATGGTGACATGCTTCCTCCAGGTTCAGAGATTGTGTTGTTGTTGGCATCCATCTATCTGTATACCTCTCTGTGATTACCATTCATTGGGGAACATCCGGAGGAAAAGGCTAATGCTCTCTTGTCCGTTTTTCCAAAAGAACATGAGAATATAAACCGCCCCCCCCCACGTGATAACCAATTTCGGGTTGCCATATTTTGAAGAGCAAAGAAGAGGACGCTATGAAGACTCTCATTTTAAATACCCCTACTATATGAAGGCAATAGAAGTTGCGATATATTGCTGGCAGGGTGGGGCAGAAGAGAAGAGGAAAGCAAGTCTTTAACCACCAGTTACGTCTATGTCTCATCCACAAAGTATAGCCAGTGACATTTTGGCAAATTTTTTAAAAATCCACCTGGAAAGAAATTTTACACCTGAAAAAGAGGATGCGTCCTGGAAAAAGAGGACACATGGCAACCCTGCCTTCCCCTGTTGAGGCTTCATTGCACCTTGAACCCTGCTCTCTTGGGTGTTTTGGTAAAAGGCTTTTCCCTCCTTGCACTGAGACTCCAGCTGCTGAGAGCCCTCCCTGGAGCATGGAGGAGTAATGGGTTTGTCCCATTACTACTGATAGACTGCACAGTAAATTCCTCTTCCCAGGAAATTCTGGAGAGCGTAGCTCTATGAACAGGGATAGGAGCCTCCTAACAACATGCTGTACCTGTTATAGACTACAGTTCTTAAGATTCCTTGGGGAAAGCCATGACTGTTTAATGTAGTGTAATACCGTTTTAACTGCACTGGTCAGATGGGGCCTTAAATAAAAACACAGCAACTCATAACAAAAGCACTACATAGCATGGGCATAGCCTGGGAGGTGCAGGGGGAACAGCTGCCCCCCTAAATCAAGTAAATAAATAAAAATACTTAACTAACTGTGCAACTGCATCACAGATACCTTGGTTCTGCCCCCCCCCCCAATAAATCCTGGCTACTCCCATGCTACATAGCAATTACTAATAGCAGCAGACAAAGTAAATTTTATTGTCTAATCAGCCCCCCCCTCCAAACACTTGCTGAAAAACCTGTGTCTTAATCAGTTACCTGGAAGTATGAAGAGATTGGGCCAGACATGCCCAATTTATTTATTTAAATAAATAACAGGCACAACAACAGGCAACAACACTTTAGCACGGGGGGGGGGGTGCATTCCTGACCCCTGTGCGCATCAGTGGAGCGCATGTTAAGTTTGCTCCACCCTTTTCCCTCCCTGCCCCGTCCTCACCCTGTTCCAGCCACTTCTGGGGTCAACATTATGCACGCGCGCACTGCTAAAACAGTTGCTGCCTGCACACAGTAAGAAAAATAAAAATTAACAACCCTACTTTAAAACAAACAAAACTTATTAATACTAAAACAGATCAAAATTAAACATTTCTAAACATCTAATGATGTCAAGGCAGAACTTTGGGGCAAATGCAGCAGTAGGAGATTATCAGTTTGAAGGAATTGAAGTGTGGAAAGGACAGCAACCAATATGATCAAGGGTCTGGAAACCAAGCCTTATGAGGAACAGTTGAGGGAGTTGGGTATGTTTATCCTGGAAAAGAGGAGACTGAGGAGATATGGTAGCCATCTTCAAATATCTATAGGGCTGTCACATGGAAGATGGAGCAAGATTGTTTTCTTCTGCTCTGGAGGATGGGACCTGAACCAATATATTCAAGTTACAAGAAAAGATATTCCGACTAAACACTTTCTGATAGTAAGAACTGTTTGACAAAGGGAATGGACTTCCTCAGAAGGTGGTGTCCTCTCCTTCCTTGGAGGTTTTTAAGCAGAGGTTGGGTGGCCATTAGCCATGGATGCTTTAGCTGAGATTCCTGCATTCCAAGGGGTTTGGACTAGATGACCCTTGGGGGTCCTTCCAACTCTACAGTTCTCTGATTCTAGTTAATATAAGTTACCACCTTGTGATAAGTTGTGTATGGTCTAGTGATAAATTACACTAATGATCTACTTATATAAATCATACTGTGCTTTGTGTGGAAAGTGACAAATATGTATTTATCATTGAATGAGTACTTTATAATTGAGCTAGTATGTGCACCATAATAACTTGACCCTGGGCAATTCTTTTTTATTTTATTTTCCGAACTGCAGAAAAACTTTGCTACTCTAAAGTCGATTTTGTTGTGCATTCATCTTGTTAACAGTTACAATGTAACTGAATAATTATAGTAAAAATAACAGCAGGCCTGATGCTGTTGCCCAGAAAAGCAGTTTAAAAAAAAAAACTTTTAAAAACATATTTGCACACCACTTTTTCTATATAAAAAACACATTCAACGCAATTTCGACTTCAGCCTAAAACAATGCCCGAGCACTCATAACGCAATAAAACGCCAGGCCAGAGCAATGCCAGTCGATCAAAAACATGTGCGAGTTTAGCAACCGATATCAAACGCGGCAACGCGTCTGGAACCGACTTTTTAAAACCCGCTATTGCGGCCAACGGGCGAAACGGCGCAGGCGCACTCGCGCCCCCGCTACAAGCCTTCCCGAATTCTTGCTCCTCCATACAGCGCAAGCGCAGCTCCACCTTCTAAGGACGGTACGGCAGAGGGCGAGTCTTGTGTTGCGGTGTGGGAGATATGTGCGCGTGCGCAGAAGAAGAAGAAAAAACCCGTCGTGCGCCCTTTCCTTGGATGGGGGAGGGAGAATGTGCGCGTGCGTAGGAAAGGATCCCTCACCAGCCCCGCCCATCGGCTGTGAGGGAAAGAAGGGGGCGTGGCTCTTCCTCTCTTTCCCCCGCCTTCTCCGCTTTCCTTCCCTCACCCCCCCCACTTCTCCCGGCGTGCACCGCGCCCGCGCTGGCTGTCTCTGGCCACGTCCCCGGGCCACGTCGCTCGGTGTCCGCTGCGCTCTCGCCATCTTCGGTCCGGTCGCCGGCTCCTCTCCCCGCTTCTCCTCTTCCTCCTCCACCTCCTCCTCTTCCTCCAGCGCGGCCGCCGGCGCCATGAACGTCTTCCGCCTCACCGGGGACCTCTCCCACCTGGCGGCCATCATCATCCTCCTCCTCAAGATCTGGAAGACCCGCTCGTGCGCCGGTGCGTCGGGCTCGGCGGGCGGTTGGCGAGGCTGAGGCGGCGCGAGGGACGTCGACCCCCGGCCGTGGGGGGAGGGGGACCCGCCTCGGCCCCTCGCCTGTGGGGAGGGAGTGGGGCGGAGGAGTGGTGGTCCTGCCCCCTCGTCACACTGCGAAACGAGCGGGGAAATTGGGGGGTGCAGATTTTTTTGGGGGGGTGATTCTCTCCTCCCTATGGGGTTTCCTTTCAGAGACTTTGGTGTGGGGAGTGGGGAGGGTGCGTCCCTCTTGCCACCCCCCTTTTTTATGCTTGCCTTCAGTGGAGGGGGGATTTGGAGGGGGTGCTCCCTATGCCCTCCTGTTTTATGGGGGTACTTCGCCTCCTTCAGTTGTGGTGGAGCCTGACTGAGGAGGGAGTGCCTACTTTGGGGGAGGGGTGCCCCCATATTCTCCTCTGTGTGTGTTGGCGGAGCAAGCTTGGTTGATTATGGGATGTTGAGGTGGAGCGATTTCCAATCCTTCCCCCCCCCCACAAAAAATGCTGTCTCCTGTGTGTCGAGTTGGGCAAGAACGTCAGATGAGGGGCAATTTTGGGGGTGTGGAGGTGGGTGGGTGGTGATGGGGTGGAGATTTCTTGTAAGTGAGGAGCTTATGGGAGGCTGGATCAGGTTAGGGATTTGGGGGTACTCATTTGGGGGGGGAGTGATGGGTTCCCCCACTTACTCTTGTATTTGGTGAGGGTTTGGTGTAATTGTAAATGCTTGGGGGGGGGGTTGTGATGCTGATTTGGGGATCGTATTCCTGCCATGCCTCCTACTTCTAAATGGGGAGATCTGAGAAGTGACTTCTTTTAAAGGTTATGGGATGTTGCATTAAGTGGAGTTGTCTGCTAGAGAAAACTTGTGGGGTACTGCAGAGTGGGGCCAGTGTAGTTCAGTGCTAGAGTGTTGAACTAGGGCCGGGTACACCCAGGTTCAAATTCCTGATGGAGCTTGTCAGGTGACCTTAGACCTCTCTGAACCGTAACTGCCTTCACAGGGTTGTTGCTAGGGCAAGGATGTGGGAGATCGTGTGTTTTGCTCCTGAGTTCCTCGGAGGAAGAATGTAATATGTGATAAAATATATTGATTGGGGGGCCACGCCTGCAGTTGCATCAAATAAAGAGTTGGTAAGCCTATACTGCACTGGAAGATGTGAATTCTAGAGAGTAGAGGTTACAGTCACTGTCTTTCAAAAAGGGGAGGGGAGGGCAACTCTATGAATATCTTTGAAAGGGTATCCTGAAAACAGGGCTTTATGTTCATTATATGTATTCTGTATGGGATATATTAGTTGATGAAGATCCCATCGGAGTGAACTAAGTGCAGAAATGGTTTGGGGTTTTCTTTTTCTTTTAATAGTGTTGTAGGTAGAGAGATTTCATAGTGCTAGTGAAATTGAAGCTAAGTCAGTAGAGACTTGTAATGATTCAAAATCTAGGCAACCTTTTTTGCTAACTCCTCCATAATGATGAATATTCAGGGCAAATAACTTTGTCATCTCTTTCTTGCTTCAAAAAGAGCACAGTAATATAAATGAGATGAATGAACAGATTAAGTGCCTTCTTAGCACACAATGATGTAGTAGGTGAAAGAAAATTCCTGGTGCAGCATTCAAGCCCAAGCAAAATCATGGTACAGTGTGAAGGGAGCTGCAGGAAGTATGATTTTCTCTCTCTCTCTCTCTCCCTGTCCTACCATTCAGACATTGTATTCATTTTGAGGCAGTTGTGCACAAATAGAATGAATGGACTTAAAGCAAAGGGGATGGTAGTTCGCTTTCCTGAGGCTAGAACTTCCCTTTCAGATTCTGGACTTGCAGGAAAAAATGACTTTTACCATCCTAATTAAAATGCATTGTCTTTTTGCAGTAGTTCTGAAATCGAAGACATATGACATAGCCTAAATTGTGCTTTTTCTGAGTGCTTTGCAGAAACTGCAAGTTTTTATGCATAATTTGCAAGTTCCAAGGTTGTTCTGAATCTTGGAACCTCTGTTTATAGACTTTCATGCTAGACCCTTTATTTATTTGTAACTGAAGGGGTTAACCTGTGATCCGACTTGATCTTAGAGCTTGGCAAGCTCTTTTACTTACATTGCCAGCTGCATTTGAAAATTGGAAGCAAATGACTGAATCAAGGCTTGGGAGAATAGGCTCTCAATTGGGATTCCTGGCCTAGTCTGACGTGGCAGCTAACAGAAGGTGTGGTGAACAGAGCTGCCTGGAAGAGAGAGATCAGTTGTATTCTTGCTGCACCCCATGTCATTTCCTCAATAGAAATTTATTCAACTGAAGAGATCCCTGGTTATGTTGCAAAACAAAACTTGTTTGTAAAAGGGCTGCTTTAATCTCTTATTTTGAAGATAGATTTTTTGTTATTTTAACATAGAAATGAGAATTTACTCACTCTGATGCTTCTGTGTGCCTGTTTGTTTACAGCATTTACACCCTGATTTTAGTCTCAGAATAGATTTTTGTAAGTTGCTTTAAGATGGCACGCCCTTAGGCTCACAGTCTAAACAGACAAGACATGACAGGTGAGGGAAAAGGAAGGGAGGAAAGGAAAGCAAGCTCAGTCACAAGTTTTTTAAGCCGCTGAAGCTATTCAGTACATTTCACTTAGACGCACAGTCCTTGTTTATCCTGCATTGATGGTTTGACTTTGAACTGTGTTCTTATGTCTAAATACTATTCTAGACTGATTCTGTGTTGGTAATTTTGTTGTCTTTATGATCAAGCCAAGTAGATTTTGAACTGTGAACTTTGTAAGGCAGAGGAAATGCTATCTGATGGCAAAATGCATCACTCACAGTTGACTAATTCCTGGGAATTTAATAGAGCTCTTTTTAAAGCTGCAGACTGGAGTTATTGTAGAGAAGTAGCCAGAGTTTGAATAAACCATGAGTCCCCTCATATGCAGAACTGTTTAGAGTTAGAATTCATTAACTTTATATATATTTCTGTTTTGTAACCAAGCAGTCTTATTATCCCTACAGCTTGATGATATGGCATTCTTACGTAAAAGTAAGGCTAGTTGACCACAGGGCAGCTTAGTTCTTAGTAAGCTTATATAAACTTATATAAATATTGTAAACTGGCTGCAATCATGTATACATGTGTGCTTGGGAGTAAACCTCAATGAACTGAAACTTCACTTTTTGATAAGGATTGAGCAGTTATATATGCAAAGGCACCCATTTTAATAGCATGTTAATAGCTATTAAATTAAATAGCTATTAGAGTATGACCCATTCACTGTTAAACTTTGTTCCATGTACTATCCTAGCCTGCATACAGCTTATTGTATATTTATTTTGAATGCCTATAACACTACGTATTCATAGTGCATTCAACACTAGCAAGCCCATAAGGAGCAAGTGAGATCTGGGTAGTTGGGAGACAGCTTATTGTGCCTTTGAGCAAAGCATCATTGGAACAATTGGTTGTACCCTTTCTGACTACTATTTTGCCCCAAAGCAGGGATAACCAGTGTGGTGTCATCCAGAAGTTGTTTGGACCACAACTCACATCAGCCTCAGGCAGCATAGGCAATGGTCAGAAATGATGGGAGTTGGAAATCCAGGAACATCTGAAGGGCACCATGTTGACTACCCCTGCCTCAAGGTGTCCTTGCAAAGGGGGAAGGTTGGAGGAAGCTAGCAGAGTATATGTAGTGAGGTCATGTTTGGGTAGGGATCCTTTGCAAATCAATTAATGCAAAAACTTTCATAACCAGAATAAAGTGGTGCCCCGCAAGACAAAAAACTCGCTAGACGAAAGAGTTTTCCGTCTTTTGAGTCATTCCGCAAGACGAATTTCCCTATGGGCTTGCTTCGCAAGACAAAACGTCTTGCGAGTTTTTTTCCTTTTTCTTAAAGCCTCTAAGCCGCTAATAGCAGTGCTTCGCAAGACGAAAAAACCGCTAAACGAAGAGACTCGCGGAACGGATTAATTTCGTCTTGCGAGGCACCACTGTAGTTTATTCTTCAAGGGGCTTAGTGTTATCACTTCCTAAGATTGACAAGAAAAAATAGTTTAGCACCAGCATTGTTAGTGTAATGTGAAATAGTTACATTGAGTCTAACTAAGTGTGTTACTTCTAGAGAATGCTGGCAACCAGCAGAGATACGCAGCCTCCCAAATTTAAGCCTTTAAAAGCTAATGTTCAAAACAAAGATACTTGCTTATTCTTTAACACAATTTCTTTTTGAATAAGCACTGTCGATCGACAGAAAACAATTGCATCAAGATGAGAGAGGGAGAGTAGATGACATTCTGACATTTCACAGGAAAGTGCTTAAGAAAAACAATTATAACAGGGAATACTATTACCATCAACTTCCCTTTTGAACAAAAGACATCAGATATTGTAATGAAATAAAATGATACAAATATGAACTGCCATGGGGCTACTGAAATAAAAGGTAATGTATCTGGCACTAAGAGTACTTATAAGCAACAAGAGGGCTCTAAGAGTACATTTGTACCTCTGCTTACGTATCCCTCTGGATACGTAATCTTCGGGATGTGAACGCGGCAAACCCAGAAGTATTTTTCTGGGTTTCGCCGCATGCGCAGAAGTGGTCCTCTGGTTGCAAATTCCTCGGGATGCAGCTAGACCTCTGGAACAGATACCGTTTGCAACCAGAGGTACCACTGTAACTTAAAAATTGGGACCTGTGGTAAGTTTTTGGTTGTTGAACACTTCTTCTTTAGTATTGGACATCTAATTCTCATGCTTCCATCAGCACCCTTTCTCATCAGAGGGAAAAATGAGAGCCTGCAAGGTCAGTTAGCTGAGGCCAGCACCTATTGCTGTTTGACTCCTTCCACCTCAGAACTTTCTCCCTTGGTGGCCATTGAGTCTGGTCATTGCAACATTTACATGACACTCTGTGCCTGGTTTTCATTCCCTTTTCCATTTGTAACAAGTATATTGGATTGTATACCATTTTATGAATGCATTGGCAGAAAGGTGGTATCTAAGCAGTTGTCTTGACAAAATAGCATGACAAAACAGGCTGAGTCATAGAGTGCATCCATGCTTTTGTTTTTTGCTGCTGAAAAATGCAACCTCTGTTGCTTGCTTTGTTCACATTGAGCTGAATGGAGCAGAGCTAATAAATAGGCACGTGCTGCCACATTATGACAATGTAATGAGGCATGTATTGTAATCAACACCTATTTTACATCTTTACAAAAATGTGGTCTCTGAACTTACTGTAGTGAGGTTTTTTTTAATGACTTGCCCATCAGAGTTTCAGTTATAGACACACTTCAGTGGGAGATAGGAAGCATGTAAATGTGCTCTAGATTGATGTCTAGTGTTGTGTTATCACCCACTGTGTCCTGCCTGAGGGACTCTCAATGCAGATGGTTCTTCAGGTATAGGGCATGGAAGATGTCTCAGTGGGAATTTCTCACAGTTTGGGATCAGATCTGGTAGTGGGCCCTGCCTAGGTTAGATAGCCTCATTGTGACCATGATGGGAGTTGGGTAGAAGGAAGACCCTAGGAACTGGGCTGGGATGGTAATTGACTGTATACTTATTTAATATCAGAAGGGTTTGAGTGAAAGGTGGGGGTCCAAGTGATGATATGGCATCTTCCATTAGTTTGGGAGTGGAATTGAGTCTTAGGAACATAGAGGCTGATACAGACCCAACTGCTTTCTTTAGTCACTCAGCTGGAAGAGAGGATCTCACATCTTTCTAGCCATAGTTTAGGTTTCTAAGGCTGCTAAGGACACAGCACTGGGATACCCTCTCTCTGGCTGACATAAAAATAATAAACTGAAATGGCATACATGTGCCATACACCTGGATTTTCCCAGACATTACTGGGATTTCAAATGCGGAATTGACTTTGAAAGGTCCAATAATATTGTAATATTGTGGTTTGTGCAAAAAAAAAAAAAGCTCAACAACTTTCGGAGTAGGCAAAATGCCCACAACCAGCTGATGGTCAGCTTTGATACACAGTGATTCCTGATCAGTGCTACTGAACCATTTCTGGGGCAGAGCATAGAAAGACATTCTGTGCGTGACAGTGGTCCATAGGACTATCCCTAGTTCTCTTCATTGTTGCATTTTGTTGTTGTTGCTCTCCAGTGACTAGTATTCAGTGAACCTAGCTTCTTTTCTGATAAATCTTCCTTTTGCTCTTATGCAGAGGGTTTATGATTTGACCTGTTCAGTATGGTGCCTGGTACATTGTTGGTTATGAATAAAAAGCTGAATAGTAGCAAAAGAGGTAAGTAGCAGAAAATTGCTAGCAATAGATGGCAATATATGAAACTTCTGGGTTTTGAATCTGGGGCTCAGATTGCCATAAGGTTCTGTTGCAATGCCGCGGTGGGTGTGCAGTGAATCTTGGTGTTTGAACTAAGATAATTCGCATGGCTTGGGTTTTTAGATACCCTTTCTCACATGACTTCTTTTTATTCCTTTAGGTATATCTGGGAAAAGCCAGCTTCTCTTTGCACTGGTGTTCACCACTCGTTACCTGGATCTCTTCACTTCATTCATTTCTTTTTATAACACTTCTATGAAGGTATGATACATTCAATATGCAAGAGGGGCTACTGAAATTTTTCCACATATCTCTTAATGAATTCACCTCCATGGTGATTTCGAGTAAAGGCTGAAAGAAAATTCAAATGTGCTTCTCCCTGTTCATGTTAAAGTTAACGTGGGTCTGCTGATTAAAAAAACAACAACCACTGTGTTGCAGCCGTAGGGAAGAAGCAGGTTTGCAAATGCCACAATAAATTACCTTTGTATTGCCAGTCATCTGCAGTGTCTTGAGTCATACGAGTTTCACTCCTAGATGACAGCTTTCTCTGTTTTACACATGGATAAACTGTTTTGCCTGAAAGGGTTGAAGACAGCTCTTGAGGCAGTTTGCCGCATTGCCTGATGGCCACAACTTAGTTTGTCCTCCGATAGCTTGATCAGGTTCCTCCAGTTTTATTATCACTATGACTATGTTCTTTAAAATTCCTACAAAGTATCTGACCAGCAACAAAGCCGGGGACTATTTTGTGTCCCTGGAGTATGCCTGATTCTAGGGCTGATGCAGTCCTTAGGTGGGGTGAGGCTGCTGCTTCAGGCAGTGGGAGCCCCCAAGGCGGTGCCCCTGCAGGTGCCTCACCTGCCCCACCACATCTGACACTGGTGCTGGTTTTGGGCAAGATCAAAATGGTGTGAGATCTTGCAGAGCATGCATGGAGCGTGGAGGTGGTGAGGCAGGCAGTGCAAGGTGGCAGCGACATGGCAGAGTGGCACTTCACGTTTTGCCTTAAGTGGCGAAATGGGATGTGCCACCCCTGTCTGACTCTTCACCTTCTGAGGACTCTGTGCCTTACTTGAGGGGTTTCTTAGTTTTGGAGCAGAAGAACCAGGTGTGTGTATATATGTGATCATCCCAGTGCCTTTGGCCTTTGGAAAAAGAAAAGGCTCATGAAATGTATATGGTCCTCAGACAGAGTGCCTTGCTAATTAGTATCTATTTGCTTTGCAAAACTGGCTTTAGGTTTCTTTTCAAGAAATGAAAGAAGATGATGGGGATGACAGTCAAGTTAGAGGTGTTCGGAACAGCAGTAGAACTCTGCCTTGTGTCTCCTGGAAGCACTCCTTATTGCACCCCCCCCCCCCCGTTATACTTTTAAAATGGAAACTGAAATTCTTAAGATGGTAAAATCTGTGTTCTAGTAGGGATGTCTTGAATGTATGGCAACGTGCTCAAACGGACCTGCCTTAATTGGATGCACATGACCTTTTTACAGCTCTCTTAGTCAACTTCCATAAGCTCAATACACCAGCTGCTCCACAAGCAGGCATTCAGCAATCCTGACTTAGAAGCTTTGCTGGGAGAGTGTGGTGGAGAAAGCCAACCTTGAGCCAAACCCACTTTCAAGGCTGGGTTTCTGGTGGACTTCCATTTTGATATTAATGTGAATGTTTGCTTATGCAATTCTGACTACAAATACATGAAGGGGGGATGAGTATTGGTTGGGCTCGAGGATGAGTCTGGCGTACTTGTGCTGATATATATGCTCTCTCAAGCCGCTGAATTTTTATTGGATTCCAATGTATGCTGGTTGTGTTATGAAATATTTATATGAATTGTGAGCTAAGTAAAATGACTTGGTGTAAAGAGTTACACCTGTAATACAAAAAGATAAAAAAGCAGGTCCAATGAGGGGTATGGAAGCACTTGGTGCTGCAGAACCACTGGTGCTAAACAGATGTGTAGATCTGATTTGTCCCCTGGTTTGGGGATCACCCCATATGAAAGGATGATAGAATAAAAAAGTGATTAGAAGCTTGTCTCAAACTCTCATTGAATGCTTGTTGCTACTAATGAGGAGTGCTTATCTGTACTTAATTCGTTTTCCTTAGAACTGTCAAAAATTCCCTGTCTAGTCAGGGAAACACAATGGTCATAATTGCATCTTGTTCACACAGCTTTCTTCATGTCTGTGAGCCCTAGAATAAGGGCTGATCCTCTATCTGATTCTAGTTTTAATTTGGTCTACCAGAAAACTATTTGCCCAGCTTTTTTTCTATTCATGATGTGCAAAGAATCCACAAATCCTTCAACTTTAATTACTTTGAAGTAAATGATACTGAAATGTTTATGGAGCCGTGCTTAGTCACAACCAGACTATTTTCGAATGTTTGTTCAAATCTCTTGCTATTAGCCAGTTGTGTAGTCTGTAAAGACAAAAATATGAACCTGCCATTTTACTGATGAAAGGTTGGCTTCAAACTTAGAATTGTTAGAGTAGACCCATCAATGGGACAAGCTTGTCATGACTAACATAAGCTCCATTGATTCCCGTGTGTCTACTCCAAGCATGACTTAGTCTGGATCCAACCCCAAATAATTTTCCTCTTTTGATTCTTTGGCGGAGTAGAACCACCATAATGATGGGAGAAGGTAAAGAAGATGCAATGTCTACCCTACTTATGATGGGGATGCAGCTTGAAATCCTGGGAAGCTATAGAATTGGCAGTGCCATCTTTTATATAGCCTGCCCTTTTCTCATCTGTGGACCCAGGGACACGGGGAGTGACACCCAGATATCTGTGTGTGCTTTTTCTTGCTTATGCAAGTATATGTGCAAATGCCAAAAGGAGGCACAAGAGAATTGGCAAGGAACAACCTTGGCAACCCCAGGAGGTTCAGTTTGCTTTCTTGTTTGTAGCTTTTGCTGTAGTCTGAAGCCTCTTTTGTGCAAGTGTTTGCAAGTAACCAAATTGACCAGGCCCTGATGCACTGTTACTGTTGCTTGAAATTCTGCTATATGTTCTGTAGCAATTTTAATACTGCTTACCTTCATTACTATAATTCATTGTATTTTTGAATGAAGCTATTGTGTGCCTCCCTACAATCATTTCAATGAAAGGCAGCTAGCAAATCCAATGAAGAAATTGGTTTAGCCTAAGGGTGGGATCTTGTGGCCCTCTAAATGTTGTGGACTCCCACTCTCATCAGGCCCACTAAACGTCAAATTGACTACAGAACCCCATTGCCCGATCAGGCCCCTCACCTGTAAAATTAACCAGCATCTCTTAATTTTCTCTGCTAGTAGGACTGCTTTGAATTTATCTCTCTCCCCCCCCCCAAGTGTAACTTTATCCAAACCGTGTTTCTTTTTTGTCTTAATAATCATAATCAGTTATTATTGGTGAGTTTACTCCAGACTAGTCCTGGCTTTTGTACTTTCCAGATGTTATTGTTGTTGGCATCCTGGCCACTGCTTTCTAGGGATTTTTCTTTGACTCATTGGCTACTTGAATACCACCTCTGGGATGGTGACTCATGCTGTCCTTTCTGTGTGCTACAGTGCATGGAAACTAGGTTCCGCTTGTTAAAGTGTTCTAAGTATTAGTTCCCTGAGAATATGCTTACAGATGGTGAGCGGAGAACCTTGAACATTTCGCCTGGGGTTGCTGTGGCCTAGTTAGTTAGGCAGTGACCTGGATTCCACATCTGACACCATTTGTGTGACCTTCAGCAAGTCATTTAATTTTTCTTAGCCTCGGCCTTCTCCACTTGATAATTAAGTCTGTGTACAGTATTTTTATCATGAACATAATGAAGCCCAGTTTCCTCAAGGTAACCTCTTCTGGATGAAGCCCTGAAAACAGAAGCTAGGAGCTGCCTTTAACTGTAGGCTCATTAACTACGTTGGGTGCCTCTTGCATTAACAAGCCCACTACCAATGAAGCACTCTTCAAATATACTAAAGCAGAATATGTGTATAATTTAGATAGTGATCTGAACCCACTTCCAATCTAGTCTATGCATGTCACCTGGAAGAACCAAGAGCTGCAGGCTGCCTAGCTGAAGTGGTGCCTGTCCCTGAGAGACCATGACATCTGCTGCTACCTGGCCCTGGTTGCCAGGCCATTATTTCAAGTTGGTTGCTATTCTCCTTGGTAGTCATGAAGAGAGCAGCATGAGTTAAAATATTCACTACAGTGGTGTAATGAAACTCCTGAGAGTGGACATTTTATACCAGGGGTCAGCAAACTTTTTCGGCAGGGGGCCAGTCCACTGTCCCTCAGACCTTGTGGGGGGCCGAACTATATTTTTTTTTGGGGGGGGGAATGAACGAATTCCCATGCCCCACAAATAACTCAGAGATTCATTTTAAATAAAAGCACACATCCTACTCATGTAAAAACACGCTGATTCCCAGACCGTCCGCAGGCCAGATTTAGAAGGCGATTAGGCCAGATCTGGTCCCCGGGCCTTAGTTTGCCTACCCATGCTTTATACCAATGGTTCCTAAACTCCCCCCCCCCCATGGACCACTTGAAAATCCCAAGGGTATGACCTGGCAGACCACAATGCTTTTTTGGGGTGGAGCTGCTGTAGCTATTGTAATGTGCTGTGCAGATGTTGTATGGTTTTAAATTTATTTTTAATTCATTTATTTAGAGTATTTGAACCCCAGGCTTTAGCCGAAAATACTCTGAGTACTCTACATACAATCAATTAAAACAAGGCATTTCCTGCCCTGTCAGCTTACAATCTAACGAACAAGGGGAAAGGGACAGGGAGTAAAGAGGAAAAGGGCAAACTCAAGCATCAATTCTTAAATGGTAGTTCTTCTAATGACCAGCTAGCACAAAAACAGCTCAGGAGCAGGAAGCAGGGGATGGAATCCAGGCATAGGCAAACTCGGCCCTCCATATGTTTTGGGACTGCAACTCCCATGATCCTTAGCTAACAGGACCAGTGGTCAGGGATGATGGGAGTTGTAGTCCCAAAACATCTGGAGGGCTGAGTTTGCCTATGTCTGGAATAAGCACTGCTTCCTATTGCTCCCAGTAAGTAGAAAGGTTACAAACTGCAATACAATAAAATGTGATATAGGAAATAAAAGTTGCAATAAAAATCATTATGACTATTTAATACAATAGATGTGCCACTGTACATCCACAACAACTCCACAGATATATCACAGATCAATCTGAATGAATCACTGCTGGCCCACAGACCACAGCTTTAAATTTTAAACAGGCATTTATAAACTCCACGTGGCAATCACTATTTTAGGGTAAAATGCTTCTAAGAAGTGGTTCTTGCTTCACAACTCACTTTTACTCATATGCAGATTTAATAAATGATTGATTTCCTCAAGCGATGGCCATAACGTATTAACTTTCCAGACTTTCCAGATTTTTCATCTTGGTGACACACTTTTTAGACGTGCATCATTTCATGACATAGTAATTCAGTTTTAGTTAGTAAACTAACCCCTTTCCCGCGCCGGGAGGAACGCGGGGATCGTTCGCACAACACACCTACATACTGCAGCCGACTCACCAACATATCACAACGCTGAGTTTGGAATGCCCTGTATTAAATATTATTGTTTCTTTATCAATGACTGATTTTGGAACCCGTAGAAAATTGCAGAAAGGTTGTATGGGAAAAGCCACTGCAAAGTGCAGAACTGTTCATATGAGTGCAGTGGCCCCACCCCCTTACAAAAGGGTTTGGTTCCAGGGGTCCATGCACACAGTCAGGAACCCCCGAAATTGCCCCTACCCCCAGTGAGGCAGAGGGCTGCTTTTGGGACACTGCCAGAGCCCTTATGCTGCCTTCCCAAAACTCAGTAAGGCTTTAGTTTTAAAATAGTTTTAATGACTATTTAAAGTTGTGGTCCCATGAGTAAAGCGAGCACATGTTGCAGGTTTACTGTAGTTGCACCTTTTCTCACACAAATGCTCCAGCTGCAGTAAGTAGGGGGACAGAATCAATGAGATTTTACAACTTAAGCATCTATAGTTGAAGCTGCAGCATTAGAATTGACAAGATTTATGTTGCTTTCAAGCCATTAAAACTTGAGGCAAAGATCCCACTTTCCTTAAACTTCTGAAGGAACCCAAATCAATCAGTTGGTAGGTATGGGAGGGGTGGGAATTGTACTTCCTTATGTTCCGGGTAACCATTTTCTATGTTAAAAAAGAGCCGGTCCCCAGAAAATGAATAATAGCTTTCCTGTTGTAGACAGTGCAATATGTTGATGAATGTAACTGAGCAAACGGGAGCAGGAAGGGGGAACATGCTTCAATGGTCAACATTGTTCCTTGTTGTATGTATAAAATGCTTTTTATGGAGGAAACAGACTAAAAGCCTGATAACTCATCTGGGTCTTTTCCTTTCAGCTTATCTACGTTGCCTGCTCGTATGCTACAGTCTACCTGATCTACATGAAATTTAAGGCTACCTATGATGGAAACCATGATACATTCAGAGTGGAGTTCCTTGTGGTTCCAGTTGGTGGGCTGTCTTTTCTTGTCAATCATGACTTCTCTCCCCTGGAGGTTAGTTTATTCATAAAGCGTTGGCTTCTGAAACAATGTAAAGAGGACTTGGGTAACTGAAATAAAACAGAACACTTTTTTCTTTATGCTGCATCGTAAGCTTGATGTTTCACTCAAAGCTGCACAGTTTGTTTGATATAGTATTTGTTTGTGGTCCAGTGGCTTAAAAGAGCTGGCGCTAGTTGTTTGGCTGGCTTAGATTTTGCTTCGGTGGGCTGCTCCCATATAGTGCTGAAAAATCCCAACCAGGGTTAAAAACAAAATTCTTTAGGAATTTTGAAATCAACTTCTCCTATAACCTTGCTTGTAAAATGTCATTATCAAAATCTGTGTGTGATTTGGTGCAAATTGCTTATCTGTACAGTGGTGCCCCGCAAGACGAATGCCTCTCAAGATGAAAAACCCGCTAGACGAAAGGGTTTTCCGTTTTGGAGGCGCTTCGCAAAACGAATTTCCTATGGGCTTGCTTCGCAAGACGAAAATGTCTTGTGAGTTGCTGCAGGTTTTTTTTTCTCCCCCCCCCCCCACCGCTAAGCCGCTAAGCCGCTTATCTGCTAAGCCGATAAGCCGCTAAAAGCCGGTAATAGCGCTAATCCGTCAATGGGCTTGCTTCGCAAGACGAAAAAACCGCTAGACGAAGAGACTCGCGGAACGGATTCTTTTCGTCTTGCGAGGCACCATTGTATTTAGGCAAGGATTTTTGTTTAATGAGTCCGTGGGCTCCAAAATTATTCACATGAAAGCTCATTGGCACCTCTGTCATTGTAGAATTAGGTTTAGTACACCACAGAGAGCTCAGTGGGCAGGTACATGAAGAATCTGTGATAGTTCAGTCGGTGGAGCACAAAATCTTAATTTCAGAACTGAAGGTTTGAGTCCCATGTTGGGCAAAAAGATTATTTCATTGCAGGGGGTAGACTAGAATGACCGTCATGGTTTCTTCCAACTCAGGAGAGCCTGATTGATTTCAGCCAACCGTAGTGGAGAGAAGATGTATAGGTGCATGCTAAAATTCAACCCCAGTTTGATCTTCAGGCACAAATGGGTGTTAATCCTGAGTTAATCCAGGAGAAGGTGGCTCCACCATTGCTTCATGCAATCTTAAACCGAAGCAATACAGGGATTGGAGTTAGAAGTACATCCAATGATCCCAGTTCATACCATTGTGTGTTGATGGATTTTCTTTATATCTGAGGAACAACGCAGTGACCATAATCCTAACTATTTAAACGTAATTAGTTACTCAGATATTTGTGGTGTGTTCAGTGCACTAAACAAAAACATTGAAAAATTGGTCTGGCTCTTATGACCTTCACTTCATGTAATTTAAGTCCTCAAATAGAAGTTGAGAAGTCTTTGGTGCCATCTGGGTAATTTAAGGAGAACTACAATTATTTAAAGGGTGTGTCAAAAAGTAGGGGAAATGGAAAATATAGGCAACATGTATACATCTTATATTTTAGCTGATCCATGAAATGCACAGGAAAACTTTCATATATCAGTACTGCCCACCTTATTTCCTACTACATTTTTATTCTGCTTTCCTTTAGAGTTCAGAGAGCCCCAGTCCCATATTCTTTTATTTATTTGTTTTCAAAAGAAGAAAACAAACACACACAATGGGCATACTGTTGCTAAACAAAACACAGTATAAAGACAATTACAAAGCATTATTTCATAGTTGATTGCTTTTAAATATGTCCATCAAATTGTAGGATGTTTTGAGCATTTATTTTAACAGCAAGGTGAAATAATATACTTCTAGTAAAAGTATCCCTACATACTATTTCAGGATAGTACACGTAAAACATGGACAAAATTCCATAGAGGTATTGCTTTGGTTTTTACTATTTCAAGCCACTACTAATTTCCGCCCTGTACATAAGTCATTGCACTATCGCAATTTGAAATTTGCGGATAGCTTTGACATTATTACATACCACACTTTCCTGCACCTGCCATCAGTTTATAAAGGTTTTAGATTCTTCTTCTTTACCTATGAACATCCATTATTTTGCTAAGAAGCTACTCTCCAGTCTTTTCCCAAAGATGTTTAAAAATTACATGTGTGGGGTTTGCAGGCGAGAACTCCTTGTTATTACCAAAGTTATTCCCATCATCTCTCAAAATTCTTAAATTTAAAATTTAAGGTAAGTCCATCGTGACATATCATATTAAAGCCCATGAAGTTCTGAAGAGATTTTTGTTTTTAGTTTTGAGGTATCTCAATTCTGGGTTGAACTTTTAAGGTTTTTGTGTAGTCCGGCAAAGGCAAAATTGTCAATTTATTGAAAGTTCAACCCCTCATAACTCACAAGTGGGATGAGATAAAAAAATTAAAATTTTAGATTTAAACTTAGTTTTGATCATTCAACAAGTGTACAGAATATTAAGATAATTGGATGGCATGAGGTAAAAGAGTTGGATCACTTGATATGGATTGACCCATACTAGACGTCGAAGCTGCCAAGTGATGGTATCACTTTTACATTTTTGTCTTGCTCTTTCAGATCTTGTGGACCTTCTCCATCTACTTGGAGTCCGTTGCTATTCTCCCCCAACTTTTTATGATCAGTAAAACTGGGGAGGCAGAAACCATCACTACTCACTATCTTTTCTTCTTGGGCTTGTACCGTGCCTTGTACCTTATCAACTGGATTTGGCGCTACTACTTTGAGGGATTCTTTGACCTTATAGCTGTCGTTGCTGGTGTGGTCCAGACTATTCTGTACTGTGACTTCTTCTATTTGTATGTTACAAAAGGTAAGGAGTGGGCCACGGCCTTCCTGTTCTGTAGGCCTAAAGATTTTATGTATTCTAGATCCCTTGTACATGCTTTCTGCAGTATATTAGTGCTGTGTATAATATTGTAGCTCTGTCACTCATCCAAATAAGCACAGCTGTTCAGTACTTTGGAGGTTGTGGGTGTGCTCTGGGGTTTCCCACTGTTGCATAACGCTAGAGTCAAATGCAGCCAAGATCTGAGTATATTTATAACAAGGCATTATCTGCAAAACAACATGAAAATGGATTGAAATGTGGTTTTTAGTCCTGGTTTGCAGGGCAAGCAAACGCAATAGTTAGGCACAAGTGATGTGCAAAAACAGTGGCTGAGTGGCAAGCTGAGCTTTGCTGCAAACCAGAAAGGGTGGAATTGTTACGCACAAGGGGAGAGTAAGTGAACCCAGTCGTCCTTCAAAGCTCAGTCCTGTATTAAAGTGGTGCAGTTCATCCAGTATTGTCACCTCTTCCTTATCTTGCCCCTGGCTCAGCAGTCTGCATTACCAGCCCAATATAAGCAAAGCAAATGTATTTTAAGTTTGCTTTGGAATTCTTCTACAGTGGTACCTCCGATTATGAACTTAATTCAATCTAGAGGTCCATTCTTAAGCCGAAACCGCTTGTTGTATGAGGCGTGCTTTCACTAATGGCACCTCCCACTGCTGCGCAACTTCCGCTTGCATCCCAGGGCAAAGTTCGCAACTGGGAGCATCTACTTCCGGGTTAGCGGAGCTCGTAACCCAAAGCATTCGCAAGGAGGACAGTAGGTAACACGGGGTTCTACTGTACTGCATTGAATATCAGAGTTTAAACATTATAAAATATCAGAGGTAGCACCTCTTCCCATATAGGCCTGCCGCAGTGTTGAGATTTGCAGGGAAGGTCCTCTTTGTGGATCTGCTACCATATGTAGTTTATTGGGCAGCAGTGCATGAAAATCCTTTTCAGTAGTGGCCCCAGACATGCCCTCCGAGGTTTGTTTCACCTTGTCACCTTTTTGCATAGGTCTTTGGGTTGCACAATGTGACATGGCTTAATTGTATTGAGCTGTATATAACCAGCTTTGGGATTGCATGGTGAAATGCCGTCTACAAATGCCTATAAAATAATAAAAGGCTAGAGATTACCGTATTTTTCACCCCATAGGGCACACCGGCCCATAAGGCGCACCTAGTTTTTTTTGGGGGGGAAATAAAGAAAAAAAAATTATTCCCCCCCCCCAGGCACGAGGCTGGGGCAGGGGAAGCCCGAGCTTCCCCCGACCCCAGCCCCCAGAACAGGCTGCTCTCCGCAAGATGGGGGAGCCCTCCCGCGGCTTGCGCAGAGCTACCTGAAGCCCTGGCGCAACTGCTCAGTGCGCCCGGGCTTTGGGGTGCAGGCAGTGCTGCGCAAGCCGGGGGACCCCTCCCGCGGCTTGCGCAGAGCTACCCAGCGTGCCGGGGCTTCGGGATAAGAGGCAGCTCTGCACAAGCCGGGCGAGCCCTCCCGCGGCTTGCGCAGAACTACCAGAAGTCCCGGTGCAACTGCTCAGCGCGCCGGGGCTTCAGGATGCAGGCAGCGCTGCGCAAGCCGTGGGAGCCCGTCGGGAACTCCCGCGGGCTCCCACGGCTTGCGGATAGCTTCCTGAAGCCTGGAGAGCGAGAGGGGTCGGTGCGCACTGACCCCTCTCACTCTCCAGGCTTCAGCGAAAGCCTGCATTCGCCCCATAGGACGCACACACATTTCCCCTTCATTTTTGGAGGGGAAAAAGTGCATCCTATAGGGTGAAAAATATGGTAATTTTCACAAATTCGACTAATATTAAATGTCACTGTTTCTCACCATATCTCCCCCTTTACCTTTTTGTCTCCTCAGGGTAGCAAGCTTCCTTTTTTGTTTATTTTGTTAAATATTTATAAATTGCACTTTCATAAAAATGCAAGGTGGAATACATCAAACAAGACAGTACAGTAGTACCTCGGTTTAAGAACAGTCCAATTTAAGAACAATTTGGTTTAGAAACTCCGCAAAACTAGAAAGTGTCTTGGTTTGAGAACTTTATCTTGGTCTAAGAATGAAATCCGAACAGTGGAAGGGCAGCGGTGGCGGGAGGCCTCATTAGGGAAAGCACATTTCGGTTTAAGAATGGTTTTGGTTTAAGAACGGACTTTCAGAATGGATTAAGTTTGTAAACCAAGGTACCACTGTATATGCTTTGTTCATATTATTCCATAAAACGCTCTGAGTTTGTATCCAAGTGCATCATACTTTGAATAGACCTCTTTACTTCAGGGGGCTTCTCTGAATATGACTTACTTGGGTACAACCCAGTGTATCTTGGTGATGCATGACAGAATAACATTAGTTTTTTGGTGGTTGATAATTGGATGCATGCATACATTTAACAATGCCTTGTTTTGTCTTTTTTTTAGTACTCAAGGGAAAGAAGCTCAGTTTGCCAGCGTAAGTGCCAAAACTAATCGCCAGCATCTGTCATCCTGGATGCTTAGACAGAACAATCCTTACCACAAGCGAAAGGTGAAGATGCTTGAAACAGACAGTCTCCCACGTCTCTTGCAAGAATCCTTGGTGGGCTGTATAGGACCAGAGAACAACCAGCTGACTTCTGTTTGATGCATCTTGCCTTTATCTTTTTTTATTACTATGTATAAAGATTTTTTACATAAAGAAACTTAATACTGTGTGAATTTAATTCAGTGTGTAGTTTCAATTGGAATAGTTCCAAAAGTGAGATTTTGTGGGGTTGTTTATGACCAGGAATAAGTGCAAACACTTCTTATTTTCAAATGATTCTTTTTGAATTACTGACTTGTTTCGGTGCACACAGGTGTGTGCTGACTGATGGATGGTAACCGTTCTTCTCTCTTGATTTCAAATTTCATCCCACTGTATTTATTTACCCCCTAAAAAGTTGAACATAGTGTGTCAACTGAAATCAAACTACAAATGACAAAATTCTCACGGTAGGATGTCACCATTTCATGAATGTCCTTAGTTATAATTACTCCATTTTAAAATAAGAATCATTCTCCTATAGTGTCTGCCAGTGCATATTGTCTGATACCTCTCTTAACCTTCTGAATACATCAGCTTGAGAGTATTTGGTGCCAACGCAGGTTTTTTAATATAGATTTCTTTGCTTTTGTGGTTTAGCAGCAGACAATTTTTATTTCATTTTTTCATTCAGGATAAAACAGTTCCTCATTTTTTGAGTGCATAAAGTTCTACTTTCATTCACAGCAGCCTTAGTGTTGCAGCTGTAAGGATGAACCTTGTGATAGTTGTCCAATTGAAGTAATCTTTAGGTGGCAATTTTTAACTGTCTACAACTTTTTTTAATACAAATACTTTTACAAGTAATGTCCATGTTCAGCTTTCAAGCAGTTCTAGATGTACCAGTTTTGGACAATGAGTGTGATTTTTTATAAACTTATTCCTGAATCAGCAGCACCAAGTACTATACTACATCAACTTTACATGATTCCCTTTTTTACTGAGCTGTTGCATGACTTATCCTGTGTTACCATCCTAAATAAACATTTTATGAAGTGGTATACATTGTGGTGGTGTTCTGGAACTAGGTCTCTACAACTTTTCTTTAAGATTGGTTGTAGCAATGTAATTCTTTAAAAATAATTTGATTGTGCTGACTTATAAAAACAAAAGAGCTTTATCTGCAGATTAGGCATGGCTTCTAAAGACACAAATGCCCTCAAATCTTGACAGTTATGAGTATTTCACTGCATTAGTAAGAGCCACAAAAGAGAAATTAGTGTAACAAAGGTGTGAACATAACATATTTAACTGGCACTTTGAAGACTGAAAAAATAATTCCTGAGAAATATATCATACAAGCCATTTCATCTACATTGTTAATTACCAGCCTATTTAAATATGTACATGATTACCTGTAATCACCAGTTTTTAAAGCACAGAATTCCCTAATAAATGAGACATTTGGATTTGGGCGTAGTTAGCCAAATGGGGTTTCCTACTCAGGTGCTGGAGAAGTCTGAACAAACCATTGAGACTTATTTCTCTCTTCCCTCCCCAACTTTGCTCATTAATTCTTTCCCCAATACTTCTCCAAAATGGGGAAGGCAATTATTGGAAGTAGTTAAAGAATAGGGGCAAATGCTGCAAAGACGATCAATCCAGAAACGTGAAAGCTTCAATCATACCTGGAAACTAATCTGGAAAAATGCAGTCCCCAAGTCTCAAACCTTACTCATGTATATGTCTAATTTCTGTTACAAATATATTTTCTCACTACACTGTTGTTTTGCATTTATTAAATGTATGGTTTGGGTAGAAACTTCTGTCAAAAGACTGGAGTGCTGACAGAGTGAAGAAGCAGCAAAATGAAATTGCAGCCTTGCAGATACACTGAGTAACTTATGACAGCACAAAGTGTCTCAAAAGCCTGCTCTATTGAAAGTGACAGATTATATGCCTATATGTTGTGGGTTCCGTTATGTACTGTATTTTCACAAGCACACTCTGCCTTGAGGGCTGGCTGCTGAACAAAACTTATTTGTATTTAAGTGCACTCCTTGCATTTACGGGACATGGTTAAACAGGTGTCAAGCATGCCAATAGCGAAAAGCTTGTTAGAGGGCTGAATTTTGAGGCTATTTGGGCATAACCAAGTTAGTGACTGAAATATGGGGGGGGGGGTAAACGCCCACGTTCCACACCCTGACATTCCCACAGCAAAACAACTCTGCTTCCTGTAATGCAATCATGCTAGGTCGCCGCCCAGTGTGATTATTTCGAAATAACGCCTATCCGTTAACAGGAAGGTCTATCTATTTTCTATACCCAAAGGTCTCAGGATGGTTCACATAAAATATCAAATACATAAAATCAAAACAAAACCAGCAACCCAATTTAAAAAAACCCCAAAGAGCCAGGATTTTTCAAAAGGGTCTAGGATGTAGATCAAGTCAGGAAAAGGCCTGGTTGAAAAAGAACCTTTTTGCCTGTCACCCAAAGGTGTATTAAATTTTCACCCTGTTGACAGTTGAGTGCAAGTCCCATTGAACTGACTTGAGCTAACATACATTGGGCTTGAGTTATAGAAGTGGTGTGCAATCTTGTTCTCCACGCGGGTTAACCAAGGCGCTAGTCCTCGTGGAGTTCTCAACGCAATATCTGAGAGGCAGTACTGGATCGAAGTTTCCGCCAGCAGCCGCAGCAAAACAGCCCAACGGGTCTCCCCTGGTACTACGCATGTCTCTAAGTAAGGCAGACAAAGAGTTGCGCTCTCCACGGTTCCCTGGTAAAACGTCTGGTTCCCATTTGCAGCTGACAGTCTCCATGGGCACAAACAGCAGAAACGCAAAAGAATTAATTCAAAGACCATAAGCAGGAAATCGGTTCTTTTTCACGACAACGCTTTGCAGTCGTTAATTTAGTCATGCCTACTCCAAAGCGAATCTTACTGATTTCAATGAGACTTACTCCCAGGAAAGCGTGACTAGGACTGCAGTATGAGAGGGGTCGGGGAGGGGAAAAGCGAGACGTCCCAGAGAAAAGCCATATTTTATCAAACTTTTTTGCTACATTTTTGGAGTGGAGTGCGATTGCATTTTTTTGCGAAGCAACGCATCCTAAGGGGGCCTCAGTCTAACCCCCAACCTACCTCTTTTTTCAATTTGTAAAATTAATTTTCCAAAAAAATTTAAGACAAACAAACATACATCGTAATTGTAATTAAACCAATCTTAATAACATTGTTAAGTGACTTCCTCAAATCTCCTTGGTTGAATTTCATGTATACCATTTTAACAGTTTTCCAAAATCAATTTTTTCAAAAAAAATTAACTTAATCACTTAACATCTTTCATTCTTTCTAATTTAGCTTTAAACATCTTAAATCCTATCCTTACATATTTAAATCCTAAGCTTATCTGGTATTTGCATGCTTTTCCAATTAAGTTATCTTAACATATTTAGCTAAGCAGTCTTTAAATTTCATCCATTCTTCCTGGTACTCCAACTCCTTCTGGTCGGGGACTCTGCCAGTCAGGTTGGCTAGCTCCGAAAAATCCATCATCTTCATCTGCCAATTCTCCACTGTTGGTACTTCTTGTGTTTTCCGATTCTTCACTAACAAAATTCTTGCTGCAGTTGTGGCATACGAAAACAGTTTAACATCTTTCTCTAACCTGCCTCTTTTTAATCAGCCTTTTCCAACCTTGCGCCCTCGAGATGTTTGGGGGGCATCCGCTCAAGAATCGTCCAAAACATCAGGTTGAAGAAAGCTGTCCTTAAAAGTTAAATTCCTGGGCAAATATTTATCCGGCGCATGGAGGCGTCTAATCAGAACCGGTGTGCTCGGGTGGAACCCTCTCTGCTTAATGCGTACCTCTTTGGCATGAAGCCCCGGCAGCTCCGCCTCCTCTTCTCTGCGCACGCTCGCCTTCCGACAAGAGCGCCAGCAAATACACACCCCCACGTGCCCGAGGAGGGCGCGTGCGTAGATGAAAGTGGCCAGTGGTAGTGAGAGGTAGGAGCCGGAATCGCGGCGCGGACGTCAGTGCGTCATGACGCCGTGTTGTCAGTCAGTGACCTGCTTTTGAGCGAGAGGCGTAGAGAGAGCCGGTGGGGAGCAGGTGAGAGGCGGGCAGTTCTGGAGCCGCAGAGGGGGGCGCTGTGGCGAGGGCAGCTTCTTGGGTGAGGGAGACTTGAAAGGGGGCTTTTTGGCGGGAAGGGGGGTGCAGTCCCCGGATGTAACTGGAATAGGTATGGGGGCTTTCTAGGCAGGAATAGGTTAGGGGGCTGTTTAGGCGGGAATAGGGTAGGGGGCTCTCTAGGCGGAAATAGGTTAGGGGGCTCTCTAGGCGGAAATAGGTTAGGGGGCTTTCCAGGCAGGAATGGGTTAACAGGCTCTCTAGGTGGGAATAGGTCAGGGGGATTTCTAGGTGGGAGTGGGTTTGGGCAATCTTTAGGCGGGAATAGGTTGGGGGCTGTTTAGGTGGAAATGGGTTAAGGGGCTCTCTAGGCGAAAATAGGTTAGGGGGCTTTCCAGGCAGGAATAGGTTAGGGGGCTGTTTAGGCAGGAATAGGTTAGGGGGCTGTTTAGGCAGGAATGGGTTAACAGGCTCTCTAGGTGGGAATAGGTTAGGGGCATCCCTGCACACCACATGAGTAAAGCCCTGTTTAGGGAAGCTTTAAATGTTTAATAGACTATTGTATTTTAATATTATGCTGGAAGCTGCCCAGAGTGGCTTCGGAAACCCAGCCAGATGGGTGGGGTATAAATAATAAGTTATTATTATTATTAAGCAGGGGCCCTTGTTTGCATGGTGAAAATGTGGTTTCCTAGTTTCCCCAGAGGGGTGTTTGTGTGGCAGAGGGGTTGGGGAAAGGAAGAAGGCATCTATAAGCAGTACCACAACACTTAACGTATAATAGCATTTGAAACACACACCTGCACGTTAAAAGAAAGAGTGTGTTGAAGCAGCATGAGAATGAGTGGTGTAATTGTGGTAGAAGAAGCACTTGTGGGCTTATGAAAGGTTGCTCTTGCCGGTGAAAGTTTGTGCTACGAGCCTGAGTCTGCGAGAGGAAAGGACGCCCCATTGCACTTCCTGGGGCTTTCTGCCAAGCAAGTGTATACAAGATCACATCTGTAAGTCGGTTGCAGTAAATGCAACAAAGAGGCTTGTGGGACTTGAAAGATTAACAGGCTTAACGTGGACTCTGGTCCCTGAAAGCTTATGCTATGAGGCTCTTTGACGAGTTTGCTGTAACAGACTAAGAGTCTTGTGGCGCCTTAAAGGCTAACAGACTTGCTATAACCTTTCTGCTTTGGTCCAGAAAAGCATATGCCACAATAAGGCCTTCATGTTTAAGGTGTCACAAAACTCTTAAATGGGGTATATGCATGTTTTGGAGAAAGTCTCCCCTTTAGGGAAACTTTTAATGTTTGACGAACTATTGTATTTTAATATTTTGTTGGAAGCCGCCCAGAGTGGCTGGGGAAACCCAGCCAGATGGGCGGGATATAAATAATAAATTATTATTGTTATTTATTATTATTATTATTAAGCTGTGGGGCTTCTCTGGTGCTTTTTCAGTAAAATGTGTGGTAATGTTAAGGCAGTAGACTGGATGGAGATTTAGGTTGATGGTGATGAGGAGAGCAAGCAAGAGGTAATTCAATATGTTGTGATCCTGGGAAGGTGATCCTGACAGTGCAAAATGTATGAAAGGGAAGGAAGGCTTTTAGACTGTGAAAGTAGCCTGGGTGATTTTACAGGGGCAGATTGGATAGGAAAAAAGAACAGGTACAGGATGCCATATACCAGAGGTTTTCAACCTTTTTGAGTCCATGGTTCCCTTGACCCCTGTGGGGCTCAGGAGCCCAGTTATGTCAGCCCTTGCCTGCAGAGTTGGCAGCCTCTCACCCTTTTTCAAACACCCGCCCTTGTGGAGTGTTCCCTCAGCCTCCTCTCCTCTCCCTTCTCCTTGGGAGTCCTCTGGGCAGCTGCTGCCATGGTCTCTGAGCTGCCTCCCCCACCCAAAGAGAGGTGCCCCACAGAGGCCTGGGAAGCACCCCTGACCTGCCCCGGAGGCACCATTCGCCTGGGGAGCTTGTAGCCAGGGCTGCTGCAAGGATCAGCTGTGCAAGCCTTTGGGAGGCAGAGATGCAAGAGGGCATCAGAGGAGGGAGGGAAGGAAAGAAGGACAGAGGCCATTGTGTTGCCTGCAGCACCCCTGACTATCATTCAAGGCACCCCAGGGTGCCACAACACACTGGTTGAAAAACACTGCCATATGCCATTAGTTCTAAAAATTGACCATTACCATTGATTGGGGGAAAGGAGGAAAGTTGGTTCAAAACCTGATAAAGGTGGGCTCTAATTGGTTTCAGTGTATCTGGAACAAAGACAGATGTTTATATTTGGGCAGGAAAGGTATACGCTCAAGATTCCATAGTGTTTGTATGTTCTCCTTCAGAAGCTGAGGATCCACACCAGTGCATCCACAATGCCTGGGATGGTGATGTTTGGAAGGCGCTGGGCCATTGGAAGTGACGACTTTGTCTTCCCAGGAGCCTTTGAACTTTTCATCAGGTTGATCTGGTAAGATTTGCTGCTTAACATATTAACGTTGTCAGTAATGAACTAGGCACTACCTGGGCAAAATAAGCACTGCTTAAATTTTTTTTAAAGGGGTTTTAGCAATTGAGCTCATGTAGAAGTTGTACTTACTCCCCTGGGAACTCTGGTCTTTCTTGTGTTGCGCTGATGTAATGGTTTAAAAGTAAGAGGAAACCTTTCTGTGTATACCTGTCTGGATTTTAAAGCAAGTTCTGGGGCAAAGCAGTAATGAGCTGCCATTTGAGTCAAGGACTGTAAATAAGGGTGTGTCTGTCAAGAGGTTTCACTCCTGTTCTAACTGTGGTTAACTCCCAACCAGTGGGCTGAATACTATAATTCAGTAAGGTAGATAGGAATCTAGGGAGGCGGTTGGAGGATGGATGGCGGCTAACAGATTGAGGTTGAATCCTGACAAGACAGAAGTACAGTGGTACCTTGGTTTACAACCGTTTTGGATTACAACCACGTCAAACCCGGAAGTGCGTTTCCCTTTTTTTTTATTACAACCCATTTTTTTAAATTACAATGTGTTTTTTGTTGTTGTTGTTGTTTTGGAGGCCCCATCGGCGAAAGTGCAAGGATGCCTTCCCTTCTACACTCTCCTTTCTGACATGTTCACAGCTTGGGGGTTCTTTCGGAGCACGTTCACAGCTTGGGGGTTCTTTCGGATCCATTGCTGTCTCTTGAGGCTCAGGTGGCATCAGTGGTGCAGAGTGTCTTCCTTCAGCTTTGACTGGTGGCCCAGCTGTGCCCCTATCTGGAGAGGGATAGGCTACCTTCTGTCATCTGTGCTCTGGTAACCTCTAGGTTAGATTAAAAGGTAAAGGTAAAGGACCCCTGACAGTTAAGTCCAGTCGCAGACGACTCTGGGGTTGCGGTGCTCATCTCGCTTTACAGGCCGAGGGAGCCGGCGTTTGTCTGCAGACAGTTTTTCCGGGTCATGTGGCCAGCATGACTAAGCTACTTCTGGTGAACCAGAGCAGTGCACGGAAACGCTGTATACCTTCCCGCCGGAGCGGTACCTATTTATCTACTTGCACTTTGACGTGCTTTCGAACTGCTAGGTTGGCAGGAGCTGGGACCGAGCAACAGGAGCTCACCCTGTCTCAGGGATTCGAACTGCCGTCCTTCTGATTGGCAAGCCCAAGAGGCTCAGTGGTTTAGAGCACAGTGCCACCCATGTCCCTTATCTAGGTTAGATTACCGCAGTGCATTTTACATGGGGCTGCCTCTGATGATGGTTCGGAAGCTTCAGCTGGTGTAGAATTCAGCAGCCAGGTTGCTCACCAGGGAAAGACTGAGCATATAACAATCTGTGAATAAGATCTGTGATCTGCTCAAGTGGAAGCAAGGATGCCTTCCCTTCTACACTCTCCTTTCTGACTGTGATAGCTGTGATCTGAGTGTGTCTTCAAAATGTTGAAGAGGCAACACCCTGTTCTGAATTCATTTAGCTTTCGTTTTCACGATGCCCTGAAATTTACACTTTTTCAGCAGCTCCTGCTGGCTATCTCTCCTTTTTGTTCTTGGGCTCTTTTGTTCATCATTGGATGAGAGAGGTTAATAAGAAGAATGTTTATAAGCTGGGCCTCTCTCCTGACATTTTGCGCATTTATAGGCTAAAGAAGGCCAAAGTTGTTATTCAAAGATCAGTAGACTTAGATCAAGAGCATCTGATAACTGCAGCTAACAAATAATTGTTCTCTACTTCTTAATAACTCGTTAAACTGTGTAGAATCATGGCAGCTTTGTACTTTGCGCATTAACTGTCTCAAAGTATAGGAGAGCATTTAACTTTCCTCATTGTAATTTGCTGCCTTTGGCACTGTTAGAAAGACAATTCAGCAAAAACCCCAGGAAATGAAAGACCGAGTTTGTGTGGAGCTGGAGCAACAAAATCTGTTGAACATGTCCTCCTGCACTGTGATTTATATGGTGAGTGTAGTGAGAAATTGATTCTCCCTCTACTAAGAGCTCTTACAGGAAGGTCCCTGGAGATTCAGTATTGTTTTACTTAAAGAAAGTTTCCTTCTATATTACTGAAAGTGCTGCTGATTTTTTCAGTGCAGTTCAGGAGAAATTTTCTGCTGGCTTCTTGAGACGAAAGAAAAAGTATTATTTCTTCCAGGTATTCTATAGGAAGCGCCTCACAAATGAAAAGCAATTGATTAAAAAGAAAGAAAGAATAATCCATTGATAGTTTCCCCTCATCATGAATTGGTCCAGTCTCCATTTGAAGCCGTGTAAATTAGCGGCCACAGACTCCTCTTTGTGGCATCGAATTCCGTAAGTTAGCTATGTGGTGTTCCTCAGTTCCCTGTCTAACCATGACTGCATTTAGTGGCAGGCAGCTCTAGCGCATCCTGAGCATTTTGAGGGCTGTAGCCATGTTGAGAGCAGAGCAGTGAATTTCCCTGTAGCCGTCACTCGCAGTTGAAAGCAGGTTACTAGATCAGCAGTGGGATGCAGATGGACCTATAACCAGGCACTTCTGAGCTCATTTCCATAAGTCTTCTGAGGCAAGTCACATAGCAGCAATCGGTGAAGTGAGGGCACCCTCACCTGATTATCCATTGCCTGTGTTGCAGCTGGTTACTGGGAAATGGGGGTGCCTGAGTGGGGTGAAGTTTGGGTGAGCACCACTTTCCTGCTCCCCTTCTACCCCTCAGTAACTAGCAGCAATGGGGGCAATAGGGAGGTCGGGTGAGCACTGCCACCCCACTGACAGCTTGGCTGAAGGTACAGCCGATGATCAACTGTTCCCGTCAACTTCAAGCCTGAGAGCAAAAGCTGCTTACATTTTAGCTAACGAACTCTCAAGAATCTAGCCTCAATCCTAATTCTTCTTATCTGGAAGTAAGCGCCATTGAATTCAGTTGGATTTCCATCTGAGCAGGAATGGTTAAGGCTTGCACTGTGGAACAAATGCATATTTTGGGTTGAATGCACCGTTCTGATTTTACAGCATGCCCAACTAGCGCAGTTTTCAGTTTCCTTCAGAGCTTGTTGATGTGAAGCAAAGGGCATTTGGAAAATTGAATCCATGAGTGATTTTATAAGATGTCTAGGGTTTAATGAGAGGGAAGCTTTCCTCGAGAATGCTTGTCACTGGAAAAGCATATTTTTAAAAGATAGGTAGAAAGATGACTATTTTATCAAATGCACACTGCTTGCTTTTGTGTTCAGTTTATCCCATGGAAATAAGGCTGTGCAAGGCAGATCTTGTGTGACAATCTCTAGTATACAAAAATGCTGTCACTCAAGCAAAGTTAAGTGGTTGTGTAATGTTAATTACTTGTTGCAGCACAACAGAAGGTTTCGGCTTTGCTATCCCTGAATGAGGTTACTTAATTGATTTAAATTGCTGTAGTTGTTTTGAACAATAGCACTATGGTCTAATGTCTTATTTTTCCTCCTGCTGTGTTGTACTAGGAGATGCAATAACCTATCAGATTAGGCTAATTGTAGTAAATTTCTTTTTCTCTGTACCCTTGCAAATTGGTTTAGTGAAAATGCAACTTTTGGATGAAATGAGGTTGCAGTCCAACGGGGCGGAGAACGTTTTTCAGTCCAGGGGCCACATTCCATCATGGAAAGCCTTTTGGGGGCCACTTGCAAGTGGTTGGTGGACCCTGAAGCAAAAGTGGGTTGAACAATTATTAATATGTTTACATGCTACTTTTCTGCCTGAAAGGGACTCAAGGTGGCTTACAGCTAAAATAGAAACAGCAAAAAATATGGGGGAGGGGGGACTTTATTAAAAACAATTAGACTTCAATGGAATTAAAATGTAATTACAATACACAGGTCATTACAATAAAAACAGACCACCCTTTTTGTATAGTCAGTTCCCAAAAGAAAGTATTCACCAAGAGCGTGAGACTCTTACTCTCAGGGCTATGAGTTTGAGTCCCACACTGGACAAAAGATTCCTGCATTGCAGGGGGTTGGACCAGATGACCCTCATGGTCCTATCCAACTCTACTATGAACCAGCCAGTGGAAGCACAACAAGGAGGGAGCCAGTCTAATTTCTCTAGGAAGGGATTTCCAAAGTTTGGGAGCAGCCACCGGGAAGGGCCTCTCCTACACCCTTACCAAGTGTGCCTGTGAGGGTGGAGGGATCGAGAGAAGGCCATTGCCTGAAGATCTTAAAGCCCAGGCAGGTTCATAGGAGGGAATATGGTCTTTCAGATAGCCTGGACCTAAACTGCATAGGGATTTATAGGTGATAACCATCACTTTGAATTGTGCCTGGAAACAGACTGCTAACCCGTGGAGCTGTTGTAGCAAGCCATAACCAGCCCCCAGTCAACCATTTGGCTGCAGCTCTGTGAGCCAGTTGAAGTTTATGAGCACTTTTCAAATGCAGCCCCAGACAGAGCATGTTTCAGTAATCCAAATGGGGTGTAACTAAGGCGTGTGTCACCGTCACCAAATCAGGTATCTCAAGGAACAGGCTTCTTTATGCAATAGGCTACATTCCAGGCATGCGGAAGCCAGAGGTTTTTGTGCGTAAACACACACATGTACTTTTCCATCTGCCAGCCAGCTGGCAGGAGGCATGTGCAGAGTAGTGCCAGTGAGAGGAATGGCCTGGGGAGGGGTGTATCCTAGGGAAAAGTCCCAAGGGCCAGATGGAAAGGCCTGGAGGGCCACATTTGCCCCCAGGTCTGAGGTTCCACACCCTGTATATTTCTTCTAAGTGCATTAATATAGGATTTCACTGAGGATCTGCATCTTGGCCCAGGCTTCCTTCGTAGCTGACGTCTTGTGCCTTTTTTTTGTTTTGTTCTCGCAGGTGGATTGGAATTCTGGTTTTGTACTCCATCCACAAAGGGCAGTTTAACTGCGCCGGTGGAGCGTTGCTGCACAGTTACCTGCTGGTCCTCCTCATTCTCCTGGCAGCCATAATATGTGCTCTGTGTTCTATTTTGTACATCAGCATGCAAGGTGAGTGCCATTCTGCATCGCATTACAATTGTTTAGCCTGTATGAAAAGCAAAGTGATGCCCGTCCAAACTGCTCTTAGACTGCCAATAAAGAGGCTTGGCATCCAGCATTAATCCAGCAAAGGTGGCTGGGGAGGCCAAGCTGTTGTTGTTGTTGTTGTTAGTATTATTATTATTATTATTATCCTGAATGCCTCGGCTCCCGAACAAATCAGCCGGCAAACAATTGAAACCCAGAAGTGAGTGTTCCGGTTTTTGAACGATTTTCGGAAGCCGAACGTCCGACGGGGCCTCCGCTGCTTCCGATTGGCTGCCTTGGTTTCCAAACGTTTTGGAAGTTGAACGGACTTCCAGAACGGATTCCATTCAACTTCCAAGGTACATCTGTAAGTCTCTTAGGTGGTGAGCTCACAGCAGGGAACTATTTTGTTGTGAGCGCATCATGCAGCATCCAGCAAATGATAATTCTCGGTGTTCAGTTGAAATAACGGCAGCAATGTTTGGAGATTGGTTAGTAAAAATTCTTTCCCCCCCCCCAATTATTAAAACTCAGCTAGAGGAAAAATACTTCATTTTTAAAGCAGTTCAGGGATGGTGCATTTTCCCTTCCTCCCATGGGAGACATGGCAGCACTCACCCTGTTACCTGCATTTAGATGTCAGGTTAAGACTTATTTTGTGCTTCAGGCCTTTGGAAATGGCCCAGTTAAGAATGGCATTCCTCTCCCCCCACCCCCCACCCCCGCTCCTGGATTGCTGTTTTACAATGCACGTTGGTTTTATGGTTTATGGGGATATTGCCATATTACATTTTAATGAATTCTTTGTGTGCTACCCAAAGAGCTTTCGGGCTGAAGGGTGGGATATAAATGTAATAAATAATAACCTTTGAAGTTTGTGTCAATTATTTTTTTATTGGTAATAAAAGGTCATAAATTTTACTATGTATTAAAAGTGTGCTATTCATTATGTATACATGTGTGTATGTCCCATTAGAGGGGTTACAGATAGGTAGCCGTGTTGGTCTGCCATAGTCAAAACAAAACAAATTCCTTCCAGTAGCACCTTAAAGACCAACTAAGTCAGTTCTTGGTATGAGCTTTCGTGTGCATGCACACGTGTATCTGAAGAAGTGTGCATGCACACGAAAGCTCATACCAAGAACTGACTTAGTTGGTCTTGAAGGTGCTACTGGAAGGAATTTGTTTTGTTTTGGCCATTAGAGGGGGGTGTGTGTGTGTGTGTGTATCCCATATATTTGTGTGTGTTGTATCCATTTGTGCAGCCGAATTTTGCCCTCCTCACTTCTCCCCTCAGCCCTCCATATATCCTCAGAATCTGCTCTAGAGGGTTGAGGGTTCACAGGGAGAGGACAGAGCAGTCCCATTGGAATCAGTCCATATAAAATCTATAGGACTGTGTGTGTTCTGTATTGTACTCATTTTCATCAGGAATAATTTTATTATCGACAGGCGGTAAAGGTATTTATTAAATTAATTAATTATTGCATATCGACTCTGTTATATGTGTTTCCCATCCGAAACAGTCAGGTTCAGTGCCGTGTGTTGTTATAAGCCGATCAATGGCTTCTCGCCACAATTACTTTGTTCCACCGCAATTTTTGGAGGTTGCTGGGAATCACGAATGCAGAGAGCGCTGTTGTGCTTCAGTCCTGCTTGTGGGTGTCCCAGAGGGAGGTGGCGGACTCTCTTTGTTTGGGGGTTTTCAAGCAGGGTTCAGATAGCCATCTGTCATGCATGGATTAGCTGAGATTCTTGCCTTGCATGGGGTTGGACTAGATGAGCCTTAGGGGTCCCTTTCAACTCTACAGTTCTATGATTCCATGATCTGGTTGGCCGCTGTGAAAACGGGATGCTGGACTAAATGGCCCATTGGCTTGGTCCATGGCTGCTTATGTTCATGCATCACCTTCTGGAATTGGACGCATCTTTGCATCTTGCATTGCAGGATTTATTCCTTTATCTACTGACGAAGCCCTAAATCTAGAATAATGTTGTGTTTAGTTTGTTAACTAGGACAGTGGACATCTAGGTTCTGCCTGGGTGAGGCGAGAGCAGCTGCAGCTCATCCTTGTTGACAATAAACCTTGGTTTGGCATTACGTGTGGGCACAGCCTTTGTGACTTTGGTGATACAAATGAATGGGCTTTCTTTCTTGGAATTTGTACAGACATAGTTCACCACTTAACAACAACAACAACAACAACATTATTAATTATTCATATTTATTTATTTATTTATTTATACATACATACATACATACCCCGCCCTCCCCAGCCAAGGCCGGGCTCAGGGCGGCTAACAACCAATAATAAAAACAAGTTGATTGAAATACAACTTAAAAAACAGGATTAAAATACAACATTAAAACATGCAGCCTCATCACAGGAGGAGAAAGGAAAAAAGAAAGAGGGGGAAGGAATCAAATTGATTCCAAGCCAAAGGCCAGGCGGAACAACTCTGTCTTACAGGCCCTGCGGAAAGAAATCAGATCCTGCACTTTATGTATTGTGAATACTATAAACAATACCTTCTAACTGGTGAGAGATCGAGATCCTTAGTTTCGTTTCATGCACACTCTTCTCTCTCTCTCTCTTAGATGAATGTTCAAAGGCTGCTGCAAGGCTTAGTCTGCAGCCCCATGTCCACTTAACCTGGGAGCAAGCTCCCATTGAATTCTGTGGAGGCTATGTCTGAGTAGACATATTTAGGAGTGTTCCACTATGCTGCTCTGAAGTATTTATTAGGGCTAGCTTATGCTATCTGTTTGACATGCCCATCTGTGAATATCTTCCCTTCATCCATATTAACACATTGCTTTACTGCTTGTGACGTCATTATCTGCAAAGTTTGTCTTCCTGTTTTTTCCCCTTTTTCAGAGGTATGGGCAATGTTATGTACTGAAGTTCTCACCCTGGGCCAGCAGGGGGATACTGTAGATAGTTATGCAAATGAAGGATCGAAAGTGACATTCAGTGATTGGATAGTTTAGAAAGTTGTTACAGTAACGTGGTACTGGAGCTCTATATAAGCAGGCTGACTGAGCCCTTCAGTTCAGTTCTGTCCTGGCCTGTGAATAAACAAGAGCTGTTTGAAGAATCGCTGTGTCGTCTGATATGTTCACCCACAACTTAACAGGCAACATGAACATTTAGGCCATGATTGTGCTTGCAAAGCCCCTTTTGAAACCAGAGAAACCATTTTATGCTACTTACTTCAACTGTACCTTTCAGGAACCATTTCCAACCCTGGGCCAAGAAAATCTCTTCCTAAATTGCTATATCTGCGCTTGGCCCTCTTCTTGCCAGAGCTGGTCTGGGCTGTTGTCGGAGCAATATGGGTATCGGACCGCAGAGTGAATTGCGAAGGGGCTATGATAAGTGCCATATTTGGAACAGTCATTGCCAGGTAAGGATGTTCAGCTGCCTCCACCTAGGTATGTCTGGGTTGGGTGTTAGCATACCTAAGCATCCTTGCCCAATCTGGCAGCTTCCACATATTGTTGGGCTCCCAACTCTCATGCACCCCAGCTAGCATGACCAATGGTCAGGGATATTGAGAGTTATATTGTCGTTTATATTTATTAGATGCTTTCCTTACTAAAGTGACCCAAGACAACGTATACAGTATAAGGTTGCAGGGAACCAGGCAGAGGGCCTTCTTGGTAGTGGTGCCCGCCCTGTGGAACGTCCTTCCGTCAGATGTCAAAGAAATAAACAACTATCTGAAGGCAGCCCTGTTTCGGGAAGTTTTTAAATGTTTGATGTTTTATCGTGTTTTTAATCTAATGTTGAGAGCTGCCCAGAGTGGCTGGGGAAACCCAGCCAGATGGACTGTGTGTGTGTGTGTGTGTGTGTGTGTGTGTGTAATTATTATTATTATTATTAACACAAAAACCAATTACAACAAACCATAGCTATGAATACCTAAAAAAATGTATATCTACAAATAGCAGACCGGTCTTACAGATCCTGCCCCACTAAAAGAGGCTTCAAGTACAGTGGTAACTTGGTTTACGAACTTAATCCGTTCCGGAAGTCCGTTCTTAAACCGAAACCGTTCTTAAACCAAGGCGCGCTTTCCCTAATTAGGCCTCCTGCTGCCGGTGCCCTTCCACTGTTCGGATTCCATTCTTAGACCAAGGTAAAGTTCTCAAATCAAGACACTATTTCTGGTTTTGTAAACCAAATTGTTTGTAAACCAAATTGTTCTTAAACTGGACCGTTCTTAACCCGAGGTACCACTGTACTTGAAAGTACTTAAGGGCTAAAATCCTGGGGGAGAAGAAAGTTTTTGCTTGACGCCTAAAAATAGAGATGGTGCCTGGCAGGCCTCTCTGAAGAGAGCACACTACAAGCAGAAGAGCCACCATTTGGAGGGGGGGCGTTCTTGTGTTGCCACACTCCTGTGGATGAGGCACACAGTGAAGAGCCCCAGATTACAATCACAGGGTCTGGGTTGGTTCATTGGGGAGAGGTGGCCCATATAGTTCTACAACATCTGAAGAACCCCATAATAGGAAAAGCTGGTGTACTGTATTTTTCCGTCTATAAGACTTCCCCATGCATAAGACGCCCCCTATTTTTGGAGACTCAGATTTAAGAAAATTAAGATGCCCCCTAATTTTTGACATTATTTTTTTTGGGAAAAACCTAGTCTTATAGACAGAAAAATACAGTAATTGGATATTTCTGTTCAATTACATACAGTTATTGGATGTGGATTATCTTGGGGCCTCTTCCATTGCCACTGGTCTGGGCAAAACTTGAGGCAGTTGCAAGCAGGAGTTCCCCAGGGCTCATTTCTCAAAAGGTATCTCCTGTGGATGCTTCTATCCACCACTAACCTCTCCCAGTGCAAACATTGCAGTGGGTTTCCCCCCCTGTTTGTTGGAACTTGGAATTTCTTGGCGCAGGTTTCTAGAACGTGTGAACTGAGCTGGCGTGTCGTGAACAGCCCTCGCCAGCCAAAGTTCATGCAATTCTTCCCTTCTGCCCGGCAGCTGGATTATCATTGTTTTTACCGTGGCGGCCATCGTCATCGTCTTTGACCCGCTTGGCGGAAGGAAGACGGTGTACCTTCCCGATTGCGCCAATCGCGACCTGGAGAGCAGCCAGTCAGGCCAGCTGTTTTACAATGTTAAGAAGTCTGCCACTCGCGTCTGGGAGAAAAGAATCCGATTGATGTGCTGTTGCATCGTGCAAGATGACGACCACCGAGTCGCTTTTACAACCATTGCTGAGCTTTTCCGCACCTACTTCTCGGTAAGAAGGGAATGCTTGCTTTCCCCCATGTTTTTTTTCCAGAGAAAGGGGCTTAGGGGTGATGGACATAGGGGTCATCTCTGATACTAGGCCACGCCACATGAGCAGCCCTAATAATACCTGGGGAAGAGGGTAAAGAGTTTGCTCTTTGTTTGTAATGGTGATGTGTCTCTCATATATGTGACATCAAGCATGTTGAAAAGGGACCAATCATATGTCTTTCTTTTGCTCCTCAATACCCTTTGATGCTGAGGTGCGGTGTACAAGCGACTCCTAATTTCTGTGGGGGTTATGTTCCAAGGCACCGCATGTTTAAGTGAAATCAGATATATTTGAAACGCCATTGGAAAAGCCTGCAAACACTCCATTCTGCCCCTTTTCTTGAGGTTTTTGGGTCACTTCTGGGCTCAGTGCGGTGTGCGCATGTGTGATTCTGCTCATATTAGGGCTACTTTTAAAATGAGGCTGCATTTTAAATTGCATTTTATCCTGTATTTTAAATTGTTTTTTTCTCCCCTATTATGCTTTTATTGTAATTTTACTGGTGTTAGCTGCCCTGAGCCAGGCTCTGGCCAGGGAGGGTGGAGTATAAATAAAAAATTTTATTATTGTTATATTGGATGTGCCAAATACAGTCACTGCCTGTAAATGTTTTTGTTTTCTTCTGAACGTATCTGTCACTTTCTCTCTGCAGGACACCGACTTGGTGCCAAGTGACGTTGCAGCGGGGCTGACTCTTCTCCACCAAGAGCAAGATAAAGTGGAAAATTGTCCCAAGGAGCCTGAAGAAATTATTACTCAGTCACCATTAACTCCTGCGGTAAGACTGCTGGATGTTTTGAACTCGTCGTCCGGGTTCAGATGCTGCATATATGCTCAGATCTTCTGTGGGAGGGAAACTCACCTCTGAGGGCCCTGTCTGGCGGGGCACCTCTTAAAATTTCCCACAATTGATATAACCATACCCATTTTCATCACCATAGCCACCTTCACTCTCTGTTCCTTCCCCAGGCCGATGATTTGGATGCAGAATTAGAAAATGCCGCTCACTACATGAAGTTTGCCGTGGCTACTTATGGTTGGGCCTACTACATAATGGCAAACCCTTTTACAGGCCTCTGTAAGCTTAAAGGAGACTGGTAGGTTGATGCACTGTCTAAAACAGGTTGGCAAATTTAATTCTTAAAATGGCATGTTAAGCGCGGGTATTAAATGTGGTGGCTCATCGTATAAGAAAGTTGCTGTTTGCAGTGTAGCATCTGAGGAGGCTCCACTCTGGGGGTTAACTTGTTAACATGTCAAAATATGATTGTTGTGTTTTTTTTTCAAAGAATTGCTAGCTTTTTATATAGGTTCAAAAAGCTTGGAAACAGAGAATGGGTGGTGTAAACTCAGCTGTATAACTGAGTTGTTTAAAATATAAAATTACTCTTCATAATGTAGGGGCGGGGAACCTGATGCTCAGGGGCCAAATGCAGCTCTCAGGCCTCTCTGTGTGGCCCTTACGTCTTTCTCCAGGCCATAACCCTCACTGGCTCTCCTTGGCAACCCAGATATTTTCATCTGTCTGGGAATGTGTGCTTGAACTCTGACAATGCCTCTTGTTTGCCTGAGTGGGGGACTGAGTCACAGGAGTGGACATAAGAAAATCCCCAGTAGATCAGATGAAAATCCCATCTAGTCATAGATAGAATCACAGAGTTGGAAGGGACCCTGAGGGTCATTAGTCCAGTGTTTCCCAACCTTGGGCCTCCAGATGTTTTTTGGCCTACAACTCCCATCATCCCTAGCTAGCAAGACCAGTGGTCAGGGATGATGGGAATTGTAGTTCAAAAACAGCTGGAGGCCCAAGGTTGGGAAACACTGATCTAGTACAACCCTCTGCAGTGCAGGAACATGCAGCTGTCCCTTACGGGGATCGAACCTGCAACCTTGGCGTTATCAGTACCACGCTCTAAGCAATGGAGCTACCCCAGCATTTTGTCCCCACATTGGCCACAATTCGGACGTGCGTGCAACAGCACTCTTCGCACTTGTGATTCCCAGGAACTGGTATTCAGAGACACATTGCCCCTGGTTGTGGAGTTTTTCTGCCTTCCCTTTTATCCTCCCTGCCCTCCCTGCCCTACACCATCCCTGTGAGGTAGACCAGTTGGAGAGATTGAGCAACTGGCGCAAGGTCACCTAGCTGGCTTTGTGCCTGAGTTGGGAATTTGAACCCTGCTCTCCCTGGTCCTTGTGGGTTGCTCCAACCTGGGCTTGTCAGTGTGGCATCCTCATTCGATTCAAAATCCCATAAACCCCAGCCAGCTTGTCCGGTAGCCTTATATGATGGCAGTCAAAGTCCACCAACATCTGGAGGGATGTAGGCTCCTCATTCTGCATTAGGGATGAGAACTCAGAGATTGATTGATAGGCGAGGACAGTCCCTCTTACAACTGGGTCAGGGGGAAATGATATTTTAACTTGATTTCCTATGCTTCTGTTATACAGTTTAAGAATTTGTAATGCAACCTATGCAGGTTTTACTCAATAGCAAGCCCCGCTGAGTTCTGTAGCACTTACTCCCCATTTCCCTTTATGACTCGTAACACAAGGAGAGACAGTGTGGTGTAGTGGTTAGAGTGCTGGACTCAGACCAGGGTTTGAATTCTCACTCAGCCATGATGCACAGTGGGTGACCTTGGGCCAGTCACTGTCTCTCAGCCAAACCTACCTCACAGGTTTGTTGTGAGGGTGGGAATAAATGAGGAGAAGATGTACAGTATGCATGCCACCTTGAACTCCTTGGAGGAAATAGGTAAAAAGGTAAAGGGACCCCTGACCATTAGGTCCAGTCATGGCTAACTCTGGGGTTGCGAGGGAGCCGGCGTACAGCTTCTGGGTCACGTGGTCAGCATGACTAAGCTGCTTCTGGCAAACCAGAGCAGTGCACGGAAACACCGTTTACCTTTCTGCCAGAGTGGTACATATTTATCTACTTGCACTGGCGTGCTTTCAAACTGCTAGGTTGGCAGGAGCAGGGACCGAGCAATGGGAGCTCACCCCGTCACGGGGATTTGAACCGCCGACCTTCTGATTGGCAAGTCCTAGGCTCTGTGGTTTAACCCACAGTGCCACCCATGTCCCTTGGAGGGAATAGTGGGATATAAATTCATTAAATAAACAAAACTGACGTGCTAGCAATCTTCAAAAGAAGCCTTGTGAGAGGCTTCTTTTACTTGGGAAGTGTAGCCGATTTGAATTTTGCATGTCTCATTTCTTCTTCTGTCTTCAATTTATGAAGTTGTAGAAGCAGCCCAACAGAGACCGATATAATCGGCAGCGATCGTCTTAACATGAATTTTGGAGCGATCTTAAAAATCACAGGACTTCAGTACAGAGATTTCATTCACATCAGCTTCCACAATAAAGTAAGCCATTGGAAAATAAACCAAGTTGGTTCTTAGTAATTTCTTGATTATTTTTAAAGTCTGGAAATGAAAAGGGGCTTTCCACTCAGGCTGTTGATGTCAATGGTTAGAGACCCAACCAGGATGGCTGAAACATAGTTTGAAACAGAAAACAGTCTTTAATAGACAGCAAGCCTATTTGACAAGGTTGGGGCAGTTGCGGCAAGAATGCTCTCTGCTTAAACATGGTGACGAAGGAAAGGAGTTCTTTCAAAACACAAAGGGTGGCATCCAGTGCACTTGTTCCACTAGCACAAGGATTTCCACTTGTGAACAGAACTCTCTCTCCTTCCTCCCCCCGTACCCTGTGCCTTCCCCAAAACTTCTCTGAGGGAACCCCCAGAAAATATTTAGGGGGCACCTGGGGGAGAGGATGGGAAGGGGAAGTTCCGTTGCACAGCCCAAAGTCCTTGCACTGACGGGACGAGTTTGTTGAATGAGCGGCAGGTTTAACAGGTATCACTGTACATAAAAACAGTGCTTTTTTCTGGGGGGACGCAGGGGGACGCATACCCCTAAACATTTTGTGAATCTTTGTACTTTTGTCCATTTACTGTGCAGCCATACCTTGGTTTTCGAACAGCTTAATTCTCAAACATTTTGGCTCCCAAATGGTGCAAACCCGGAAGTGAGTGTTCTGGTTTGCAAACTATTTTTGGAAGCCAAATGTCCGACGGGGCTTCCGATTGGCCGCAGGAGCTTCCAGCAGTCAATTGGAAGCTGCGCTTTGGTTTTTGAACATTTTGGAAGTCGAATGGACGTCCGGAACAGATTCTGTTAGACTTCGAAGGTACGACTGTATTTGAACTATAAAATGGTGGTTTTCTTGAGTAAAAATGAGAGTACCCCTAAACATTTTTTAAGAAAAAAAGCACTGCATAAAAAATATGCTTGGCCTGTGGGACCCGCTACCACATGGCAGTTCAATGGCCACTGCCATAACAGACTTTTTCAAAAAGATACATAACTCTGTAGAGGCTGGATCCATCAGCAGTTACCAGGAGGAGCCAATGAAGCAGGAATTGCATGGAAACCATCTCTCAAGGATGGTGTAGCTGCATCCTTCATTGAGCAAGCAGGGGGGTCAGACTGGTGTGACTGGTTTCCATGCAATTCCCACCTCGTTGGCTCCTCATCCCGCAGGTAGGCCTCATCATCTGTCCGTCAGAGAGATCCTCACAAAGGGACGGACCTCTCCCTGCTTGACAAGCATTCCAGAGGCATTTGGAGGACGCAGTGGCTGAGCTAAGCAGACCACTGGCATGACCCAGTGTGGAAGATCTCATGCTCTCATGCTCCCATGCCCGCCCTTGTGTTTTTTAGATTTATGAGATCCCGTTCTACATTGCACTGGATCACAAAAAAGAGGCCGTCGTCGTCGCTGTGAGAGGAACCCTGTCATTTGAGGTAATGTCTATTTCATAAAATTGAAAAATTGGCAGCACAGCTTACATTACTTTTTGTTTTCTATGGATTTCTATGCATGGATTATCACTGGTGAGTTGTTACAGAAATATTAGTTCTTGGGGCCAACAAACATCATTTGGGGATTCTAGCTGGGACTTTTAACATCTAGGGCAGAGGTGAGCAATGTTGTGCCCTCCTGGTGTTAACTGGATTTCAGCCTCCCATCAGTCCCAGGCAGGAATTATGACAGTTGTCATCCAGCAACATCTGGAGGGACAAAGCTGCTGCTCTGGTATGAATGGGAAGCTTATACAGGAATAACTTGTCTGTACATCATCTAAATGTGTGGTGCATCCCTGTATATCACACTTCTATTGTAATCACCACCGGTTGCATTTTCAGCTTACTTCAAAATAATTTGGACACCTTTGTGTACATGATGAACTGGCAGCATATATGCAAAACCCTGTAGTGCCAGATGTAGTAGTTGGCATGAGGATCCTCTTCTTATTTATTTATATAGAAAAACAAATTTTAAAAATTAAATATCTTAAGAAATACTATGCAACAAATCAAATGTATCAGTTATATGCAGCAATACTGCTATGTCTTTCCACTTCATATATCTCAGAAGTCTAATCTCATTACTTCTTTTGCTGAGAAGTGTATTCCAAAAAATAAAATAAAATAAAAATCACAGGCTGATTTTAGCTATGATACCTTATTTGGGCTATCTCTTTCCTTTGCTTGCTATATTATTATAAACAGTGCCCTCCATAGCCCATAGAATCAGCCAAGCATTTTTTAAATATAGTTTTATTTTAAAAAAAAAAAAAATTGTTACAAAAGCATGTGCTTTGTCTCTTTCAGCCAAGCATATTTGTTTTGTTTTTTAAAAAATAATTTTTGAGTTATATTGCAAATACATACAAATCAAAACTTTGAAACGTGAAAAGAAGAAAAAAAGATTTTAAAAGGTTACAAAGAACAAAAAAAAGAAAGAAGAAAAGAAAGAAGAAAAGCAGAAATCTAAATAAATTACATAAACTAATACAATTAAATCTTAATGAAGATAAGAAAAAATCATAGATAGAACAGCGTTAATTCATTCATTATTAAAGTAAGACTTTGCAAACCAAATACATACACTTTAAACAGTTACCTCTTACATATCGTCTGTTTTCCTAAGAAGCTAACACTTCTTAGGTATTTCATTTTTCATATTCTTTTGTTCTGCTAAGCCAAGCCAAGCATATTTGATTCCTCCACTGTCTCGGTCAGTTTCTGTGAAGCCAAAATGAGTGATAATCAGGGGTGGCCAACGTGGTGCCCTCCAGATGCCGTTGGACTACAATTCCCATCAGCCCCAACCAAGCACGATCAATAGTCAGGGATGATGGGAATTGTAGTCCGCAGCATCCGGCGGTCACAATGCTGGCAGCCCACGCTCTAGATGTTAACGTGCCTTCCAGAATATCTTGAGTATAAAACCTCTGCCATCCGATGTCCAGTGGTGTCAACTCTGCAAGAAGGTATCCCTGATCCTGGCAGTGGGTGGTGTACTTTGTGTGTGTTTGGCAGGCAGCCAAAATGCTGATACTGCATTTCCCTTATTTTGCACGCAGGACGTCCTCACGGATCTCTCAGCAGATTGTGAACACTTGACATTGGAAGACGTTCTGGAAAACGGTTTTGTGCATAAGGTCAGCAGGTAGTTCTGTGACAACTTTGCAAAGCCCTGGAGATCCAAAACTCTTTGTTCCTGTGTGTACAGTGAGACGCTGGGAAGACTCCTATGAGATTCAGATAAAGGGTCTCATGCTCTACCGACTGAGCTATGGATTTAAGCACATATTGCAAACACAAACAAGCTTTCAAACTGAGACACTGTTTTTTTGTCTCCTAGGGGATAACCCAGGCTGCCAACTATATTTACAGAAGGCTAATAAATGACGGGATTCTGAACCAAGCCTTCACAATTGCTCCTGTAAGTTGTCGCTTCCAATCTCTGGGCGTGCATCCCCCTTGCCTCCACCTACTCTCCAACATGTTCTGTTGCAAGCATTTAGCTGAGCTGCTCAGTTCATCAGTATTTCTGTTTGTGTCCTAGCCCTTTCTGTGTTTTTTATCTCTAGGAATATAAACTAGTTGTCGTCGGCCACAGCTTAGGAGGGGGAACGGCCTCCATTTTGGCAATCATGCTCAAAAACGCATTCCCCAGTGTGCGATGTTATGCCTTTTCTCCACCAGGGGGTTTATTAAGGTAAATTATATTAATTTTCTATCTCCATTTCAGGACAGAAATCTGTTGGCAAATAGAGCAAGGGAGCCCAGCCTAGCTTAGCACGGTGAGCTTTGAGAAACCAGGGGGTACTTGGACATGAAATGATGTAAAGATAACTTGGGTCAGCTTAGGAAGAACTTATGTGAATTGAACTGGTTTGGTCCTGCATATAGATTTCTCCCCTGTAAGAGATGGATAGGTTTAAAAAATGAACCACGATTCCTCTAGTTTATTTCGGACTCCTTTTATTAAGTGTAGCATGTTCATCCCCCTCTATCCACAATGATCTGAGTGGGTAAGAACATTGTGTTCTTGAATAACTGGTAAGCAATGAAAAAGAAATTGGCTCTGATAATGATATGGCTCTTTTTAAAAAGCAAATAAATTAAAAGCACAAGGAGACCATTATTGCTCCAGACTTGGTCATCTGCAGAGAGGTTTCTGCATCTAAGATCAGACAGGATCATCTGTATAAAAGAACAGAACGGATTTCCACCCTATGTGATCCCTCCTGCCCATCTACTTCCACATGTACACAGACCTGTACATGTGGGATTGGTTTAGTAATCAACACAAGGTTCCTTTCCCCCCCTTGAGCTCAACAAGGTTGGTACTAGGACTGTGCAAGTGGAACAGCTTCCCCACAAATGCAAGCCCTGCATGGCGCACAGACAAGTAATGTGCAGAGATCTATCAATGGGCAAATACTGTATCTTTGCATGCATGACTGCATGTGCGCATTATGCGCATGAAAAGGGGAACCGTTGTCTTGGAAGATAATTCTACCAAATTCTGGTCCAAAGGGAAGGGCTTGCACTCTGGAAAGCATTCCACTTGTTCTGACTTTTTTTTTTTTAAGTGGGGGAGACATGATTGTTGTGCAAACAGCGGTAATATTTAGTCATACTTTATTTACCAGTGATAGAAGATGCTCAGTGTAATTCTCTCTTGTTTAAGGGCCTTTTCTGAATGAAGTCATTTGGAGCACTTTTAAAACTCTTGTAATGCATGTCTGTATAAGGAAACTGACAGTAGGTTTCAGTTAGCGTTTCTTTTCTTTAACACCCTCCCTTTCTTTTTAAGCAAATCACTTGCGGACTATACTAAGCAGTTTATCATATCTGTCATTGTCGGGAAAGATGTTGTGCCAAGGTAAGGATGCAGCTTACTTGCTGATTCAGTTTGAAAGTGATATCCATGGTCAGATGGCTTAATGAGTGCTTATCTCCTTCCCCCTCATTGTTGTGTACCAAACAGGCTAAGCATGCCCAACATGGAAGACCTAAAAAGAAGGATCATTAGGATAGTTGCCAACTGTAACAGACCCAAGGTAAAAATACAAACCGTTCTTATTTGTTCTAAAAATCTGAATGCTGTTTTAATGGTCACAACCTCTGCGAACACAAGGTATATGTTAAAATTCTCAACAAGTATACATAAAACGGGATGCGGGTGGCACTGCGGGTTAAACCACAGAGCCTAGGACTTGCCAATCAGAAGGTCGGCGGTTCAAATCCCCGCGATGGGGTGAGCTCCCGTTGCTACCCAGTCCTTGCTCCTGCCAACCTAGCAGTTCGAAAGCACATCAAAGTGCAAGTAGATAAATAGGTACCGCTGCAGTGGGAAGGTAAACGGTGTTTCTGTGCGCTGCTCTGGTTCGCCAGAAGCGGCTTAGTCATGCTGGCCACATGGCCCGGAAGCTGTACGCCGGCTCCCTCGGCCAATAAAGCAAGATGAGCGCCACAACCCCAGAGTCGGTCACGACTGGACCTAATGATCAGGGGTCCCTTTACCCTTTATACGTATAACCTGTCGTCTAAATATATGCATTATTTTTGTAAAATAAAGCTGCCCGTTAAGATACATGTCAGCCATGTATAGCTGGGCAGGCAAACGAAAAGCTTTTTTTTTTTTTTTTTTTTTTTAGCAAGCACTGAAAACCAATGCAAAGAGTTTCAGGGTGCAGCTCCTGTCACACTGAAAAAGATACTCATTACAAGTGCGAAAGAGACACTGCATGGCCCTTGTAAAAGTATTAGTTCCACAGATTGATGGGGTGGCCACGTATTGGGTAAGGCGGTCCCTCAAGTAAACTGGTCCCAAGCTGTTAAGAGCTTTGACTCAGTATCAGGTTCAGCCAGTGCAGCACTCTGAGCACAGGTATTATGTGCTGACAGGGTCTCTCACTCCTGTCGGCAACCGTGTTGCAGTTTCTGGACCAAGTTCAAGGGAAGTCCCAGATATAATGTGTTGCATTAGCCCAGTCTTCACTTCCTCCCTAGACCAAGCCCAATAATTGCTGGTGCGGGTGTACTTGTAGGGAGTTTCATATGCAGTTAGTTGTATATAGCGGTGAAAGGATTTGGGATTCTAGAGATCATGTGCATTAGATGCAGAAAATTCCTTTCTAGGTTGACTCTGGCATCTTCCCAGTTCAAAAGCTCTTTGGTGGCAGGGCCGGGAAAGAGATTCAGGAGTTGTTGCTGTTGTCAGTCAGGACAGCCAGAAATAAATAAAGTTTCATTTTTCCTCAATCAGTAGCCACCTGTGCTACCCAGGAAGTTTCAAAAGCAGTTTTTGACATGGCATTGAAAGACAGAGTCATACTCACTAGGATATTATAGACCTATTCCATGAGGCTAGTAGTCTGTTTGACTCCAGTCCGTTAGTTTCATGATGGAACTGTTCGTCAAAGATGTCATAAGATTTCACTTTTTTGCTCTGATTTGCATTGTGGGAGCAGGGAAGTAATTGCCCAGGCGTCATACTTTTGGAATAACAGCACAGAATTATTGTGGGTGTAAGATGTTCTTAAAAACTTCTCTGCACAAACTGAAATGATCCCACTTAGCCAAATGGCTTCGCGGTTTCTCATATGCTCTCCTTTTGTCTTTCAATTTCTCCTCGCACAGTACCAGATCCTGCTACATGGCTGTTGGTATGAAGTATTTGGAGGAGAGCCTGATAACTTTCCAACGGAACTGGATGGTAGAAACCAAGATGCTTTGACTCAGCCTCTTCTAGCTGAAGAAAACTTAATGGTTCATCAGTCTCCTTCTTACACTACTCTAGGTGACGACTCAACTTTAAGCTCTCCGGCTCAGTATCCGCGCCTCTTTCTCCCTGGGAGAATCATCCACATTGTAGAAGAAAGCAGCACAAAGAGGTAAACTACTAACCTGTTATCAGTGACCCCGTGCTCCCCAGCCCCCTCTCTCTCTCTGCCCCGAATCTGCATTTACATTCAGAAAACTCTTTTGACAAGGATTGAGTGAGGAAAGGTGCGGTGAGGAAAGGAAAGATGTGGAAATGTGGTGAATGAAAGGTTTGAATAATGATGATGATGATGGTATTGTGTGGCTCGCAGAACATTTCCCTCGATCTGACAAGGTGTCCCAAGAAGCTCAGTTGTTGCAATTATTTATTATCCTAAGCTATATGGAACAGTCTTTCAGAAATCTAGCATTTTGTTTATTGAACATAGGTGTATACCACTTTTCTCAAACTCTAGGCAGCTTACATAAAAATAAAGCATCACAACTAGCCAGCCTCTTCAAAATTCACCCCAGATTGGGTTTGCAGCTTTTTCGGAAGTCCTTGAGAGAGTTGTTTCTGATAAAGGAAATCATCCCCAAAGCCTTAGGGCCCTTGCATTGAAGGTTCTGCTCAAGGTCATTGGACTACTTGACATAAAAGGCGCATGGCTTGACCCAGGCTTCTTCAACCTCAGCCCTCCAGATGTTTGGAGACTACAATTCCCATCATCCCTGACCACTGGTCCTGCTAGCTAGGGATCATGCGAGTTGTAGGCCAAAAACATCTGGAGGGTCAAGGTTGACCCAAAGATTTTCACACTGAATTATGGAAGTTAATGCAGAGAGACACCTCTCTTAACACTGGTTCTGGGCTTTGAAGGGCATCATAGGTGTGTACTAACACCTCACATGTTGTTTTTTTTGCAAATATGGTGTTGATTGCCTATCAAGCTAGCACTGTGCTCACTGTACTTCATACTAGCCAGTTGTCTCAGTGAGAAGCAGAGGGCTATCTAACTATAGTTTTCTTATGCCTTCATTATGCACTTTTTCCAGGGGCACGGTGTTTCAACTTGCCATCTGTTTTGCTCAAAGCAGAAAAGGAACTTTTATTTTTAACCACCACCTAAAATCGCTGATCGGGTTGAGGGAAGAGCTTGAGGACTTGTGTCCACTGGTTTCTTGCCCTAGACAGCCTGCTCCATTTTTGCACAACTTCCCTGCCTCAGATTTTTGTTGACCTCACAAAAACAGAATCTATTTTAATAGCTTTCTCGAGCAGGGCAGCGTTAAGACATTTTCAGCACTGAATAGTTTCAGAAAACTTATTTATTACTGCAAGGTTTGGAAAACTTTTAATAAGAACATTATTAAAACCCTGCCGCTGCCTCCCCCCCCAACCCCAACCCCCCGCTCTTGCTGTATTTTGCAATTGAACAATATAGAAGTGATTTTCTTACAGTACTGTAGTTTCCGTCCACAGGTAAAAAAAAAAAGTAATATGCGCTCAGGCATCGAGGCTCGTTGAGTAGCTATTCTTACTGTGTGTCCTATTTTTTGCATTGTGCCTCACCTCACCTCTTCTGAATCGGTTTAGATGGTGGTATGTTTCTTTTTAAAAAAAAAAAAGTAAGGGAAAGTTTGTAAAAAGCAGCGGGGATTGCAAAAAGAAAAGAAATCTGTGAAACAGAGTAATGTCCAAAAAAAGTGTGACAGTATGAAGAATTTCAAAGGGGGGAGTCATAGGTACAGAGGGTGTTTCCCAAGTGGGGTGCCATACCACTCAATATTACCAGCTGCTCCTTACAGAACATCTTGAGAGAAGCTCACATTCCTGTCTCAGCCCCTGGATGGAGTGGCATGGGAGAAAGGGAGTCGTTTCACTGTTGTCGTTGAGATTACTCCTACAGCTGCTGGCAGTGCATTGCAGGTGGAAATCACAGTCACAGGAGGCAAGTTGTCTTTCAGGAAGTTCAGGCAGATCGTGTTGGCTTGGCTACAGCTATTTCTAAAAATCAACTTCCTTTTCCTGTCTACCCTAGGAAAGAGGATGCAGCCTTTTTTAACAGAACTTCCAAAATCACATGCACCAGGGATGAGGAGCCTGTGGGCCTCTCCAGATGGTGCCTGCTTCTCAACTCATAGCGGGGCACAGAGGGCAGCCTAGGCGGTGGTGAGGTTTGGGGAGTTGCAGCCCAGCCTGATCCACTGCTGGCAGGCAGCTCCTGATAAGATTGCCCCTGTCAGAATGCAACCATCCACAAGGCAGGGAAAGGCTTCCAATGGCCGAGTTCAAAGTCCTGCTTGAGTGCTTGGAGCTACATTATGCATTTACAAAGATCAATCAGTGTTCGAAATAGCTGCTGAAATCAGGGGTGCAAGTATTCCACTGACATGTTGTCCTTTTTCCAGGTGGTGTTCTTCAGACGTCAAGTACACTGCAAGCTGGTCAAAAGAAACCGCCTTTGGTAATATTTTAATAAGCCCCAAGATGATAACTGATCATATGCCAGACATCGTCCTCAAAGCTCTAAATAGCTTGGCTCAGGAAAACGCGCCTTGCATTTCTTGTCGAGCGCAAGGAGACTTTTCTACAAACATTGTATAATTGAAGACAAAGAGGACAGCAGCCTGTCAAGTGTGTTTGGACAGGCAGGCCTTTCGTACTTAACTCATGCCCCCAAAGTAGGAGCTGAGCGGGGCAGGTCTTCAACATTTTCAGGACGAAGCAGAGGACACACTTCTTTGCATTGCAGAGATTCTTCTGGGGTCCTTTTCAAGGCAAGCTGTTTCACTTTAACAGAAGCAAGTGAGCCCATCGTGATTTCTAACCATCAGTCAGTGGCAGCTGGTACAGAGAACTGCGAGGCTGATGGGAAGGAAGGCAAGACTAGCTAGAGTGACCATATAGGTTCATACTTTACGGTCTACCTCTGCCTTACATCTGTTTCACATAGCAGAGCTGGCCACCCCGCCAGGTTGATAAAGCACTTGTAAAAAGGAGACATGGGAAAATGAAAATATTAAATTGAAGACAACTCTACCACCGTTCCGGATATACAAAAGTGACACCCCCACCCCCCAAGAGGTGAGCTGAACTTCAGCCTATTATTGGCACTTCCCTTCATGGCAGAAATCTTGTTTTCTTTGCTATTGAAGGAAGCCTGCATTTTATAACTTTTGTAGGCTTAAATACTACTTGGGTTCATGTGCAATATTTGTCTACTTTTGCTTACTGTTCAGTGCTGCTGAATGTGCATTTAATTATATAGAAGGGTTAAATCCTTGCTTATGGTATTATTCCACATTGCCCCATTCTAGGAGAATTGTGAAAGATCATTTGGACTAGCTATGTAAAAAAAGTTTCAATTTTAAAATATTCCTACTTGCAATCTTGTACAGTTAAAACGATTGTGCAGCAAATGTCACTAAAATGATGTTTTACTAAATGCAAGTCCTTCAGAAACTGCTTGCCAAGCAGAATCAGTGTTTTGTGATGGTATTTGTTCATAGATTTAGGTTCCAACTGAAAATGGAAATAGGAGATAATCTTGTTACATTACGCTATACTTTGGCTTGTCAGTTTTCAGTGGAAAATACTAAGAAGCCTATCCCACAGTCTGGATCACAACAGATTGGAGGTATTTCTTAGCTGGGCTTTTCTCTCTGCTCCGCCAAAAGGATTTCTGTAAGGTAGTGGTTAAAAACGTTATCACTTTACCTTGGTTTTTTTACATTTGAGATTGATGACTGAAGTGGAGAACAAGTTGAAATTAGTGAAACCTCGTACAAGTGACATCTACACAGCAAGCACTCTGGTACTTGTTTGTAGAAGGGCAATCTTTGTCAAAATCAAAAAATGTTATGCATTTTTCCCCACATGCAGATGCTTCCAAGCGTAGGTAACCCACTCCATGGTGGGTTATGCATTCACATGAAAACAAAAGACTTAAAAAACACACCAAACACTTCACTGAGGAATCCTGTGATCACAAATACTGTCCCAGTTCACAAACCACAAAGGTTAAAATTGTGGGCTTTCTAAACACTCCGACGCAAGCATGACTAAAACCAAACTTTCCATATGGTAGCAATAGGTAGCAATGTCACAATTCACCCAGAAGCCAACCCAGTTGCATGCACACAACAGCCAGACTGGAAAATGGCAGTTGTATCACCCTTCACACTGCAGTGCTTTTGCCCAGTCTGGGTCAACTAATCCATGTGTCAATAGATTCAATCTCTCAGTGGTTTTCAACCAGTGTGCTGTGGCACCCTGGAGTGCCTTGAATGATGGTCAGGGGGTGCTGTGGGAAACCTTGACCTCTGTTCTTCTTTCCTTCCCTCCCTTCTCTGATGCCTTCTTGTGTCTCTGCCTCCCAAAGGCTTGCACAGCTGTTTGTTGCAGCTGCCTTGACTACAACCTTGGCAGGCAAATGGTGCCTCTTGGGCTGGCCAGGAGGGGCTGGCTGCCAGGAGCTGATGTGGCCTTGGAGTAAGCAAGCCAGTCTCCCAGCCCTTACTCTGTAGGGAATGGACAGACAAGTCCCAGGCCCCTGTGGGGCAGTGAGAGGAGGCACCTCTTTTTGGGGCGGGGGGGAGCAGCTCAGATCAGGGGCAGCAGCATTGGCTGCCCAGAGCACTCCCAAAGAGAGGGGAGAGGAGAGGAGGCTGAGGGAACACTCCACAAGGGAGGGTGTTTGAAAAAGGGTGAGAGGCTGCCAGCTCTGCAGGCAAGGGCTGACATAACTGGGCCCCTGAGCCTCACAGGGGTGCCGCAGAAAGAAGGTAGTCAAGGGAGCTGTGGACTCAAAAAAGTTGAAAACCTCTGCAATATATGAATTCAGTTCACAAATTCAAGCTCGACCACCAGCGTGATTCAAGAAATTTATTAAGTCATACATGCAAAACATACTGCTAAATTGCATTACCAAAAAGATCAATGTAAAAACTTCACAATCTTGCAAACTCCATTTATTTTTATTTTTTTTGTTCTAGTAGTTGAAAGGTTGTAGCTCAATGTTGTGTTCTTGCCAGCATCTGGGATGTATGGAACATGGTTAGCACTAGGTTACAGAACCTCACATACCAACTGCCATTACTAGATCAATCAACAGGAGGCGAGGTCGAAAGGGCGATGTCAGCATTAGTAAAATTACAGCATCAGGTTACCTGGCAAATGGTGACATTAAAGGAAGGTGATTAAGGTGGTGTGAAATATAAAAAAAGTACTAGAAGTGGTAAATCTGCTGAACATGATTTTTACATCAAGTCACCTGAAGACTAAAGGAAGCCTTTCAAAAAAGCATGTATACTATTATGACAGGAGAAGAGGGGGGAAGAAACAGAAACAAGGCTATGCTTGAATATATCTAAACTACAAAAAAAATGCAAATATATCAGAAAGGTTTTAAAATACAAGTTATATTGCTCAGGAAGAAGATTCTACAATAAAGCATCTAGCAAGAACATGTGAGGGAATGACCAGTTCAAAATTGTAGCAAAATGAATGCGGCACTGGAAAATGCAAACAAGTGATCCATAAAAAAATACCAACCTTCCCCCTTCAGTTACTGCTTAGTTGCAACAGAGGGTTTCAGTTTACTGGTTTTATTAGACAAGAGAGAAATCCACTGAGTTTAACCAACTTGTGGACAATGTAGTGTAAATTGATCTTTACAGTGTCAAAATACTGTTGGGCAGTTTCCCTTGACCAATCCAGGCATCTTTCACCAATCAAAGCAATATACTGCTCTCAAGGAAGACAATACATTTCAAGGAAAAGTTTAAATCACAGTCCTTAACAAACAGGAAAACTTTTTTTTTTTTTTTAATTTAAAAAAGAGGGAATCTGTATGCTGTCAATTATTGCGGTTGTTCAGGCATGAAAGAAAGATACTAAGACCATCAGTTGGATGAGTGTATTAAACAGCAGCATTTTCCTACCAATAGGATATCGGAAGGGAAACCTATAAAGTTTTGCAATTCCTAATAAAACATTAGTATCTTTAAAGACACCTGTTTGTCTTTAAAAAAAAAACAGGTTTTGTGCTCCATCTACAAAGCACAAAAATACAACATAGATGAGCAGGTAATTTGGCAACACTCGATTAATCTGAGCAAAGGGACTTGGGAAAATAAGGCTTTATATAGGTTTGTCTTCTTTTTTTTAAAAAAAAGGATATCTTTAGTAGAAGAAAAACAAAATCTAACTTTTTAAACAAAGGGGAAAGAGATAGTGATGATTGGTTCAAAATTTTTGATGTAAGAGAACTAATCTTTTTTAACAGAAGAACTTGGCATTGTTGTGAATGCTCCATTGTTCCAAGCAAAGCACAGAAGGTTCTGAGGAAGGGGCTGGGACTGGGGGCTGCATTAGAGTAGCAGACATTTTCTCTTCCTCTTCTTTACAGGAGGGGGGCAGAGAACTGCTCGAATAGCTTCGTCAAAGACTGTCTTGAGGCCTCGCTGTGTAAGTGCTGAGCATTCTAGGTATTTTACCGCACCTGCAGAAAAAAAACGGAACAAATCTGAACTACTTAGAAATCCAAACAACCCAACCCCAAGGAATAGCAAGTCAAAATGGAGGCTGAAGTCCGTCCCCCACCCACTGAGACCCAAATTCCACAGCCCTTCAGCTGAATTTAGGTTCTACAAGAACTATTAGCGCTCACACAGATAGATCAAAGCCCTACCAATCTCTTTTGCCATGGCAAGGCCTTGTGGGTAGGTGATGGGAGTCAGCTTCTTCTCCTTCAGCTTTTCGATGGTGTCTTTGTCATCTCGGAGGTCAAGTTTGGTTCCCACTAGGATGATGGGAGTGTTAGGGCAATGGTGTCGCACTTCTGGATACCACTGGAAGGAAAAAGGGGGCGATTAGCTTTTCTGTATATGCAGACCGAGCATGCATATTAGGAACATAAAACAAAAATACAGGTATTCGTTGGCTTGAAATTCAACCCATTTGTCTGCAAGTATTAGGCATGACCAACTGTATGCCAAATGATGAGCCTCCAATGCATTAAACAAGCTTAAGAGCCACCCCTTCTACTTCTAAGCAGGAGCCCCCCAAGCAGAGCAGAACAGTTCCAAGGACCCAGCCTTTCCCTTTCGTCAGCTAGAACAGCTCTGAGATCCAATCCATCAGTCAGGAACAGCTAGATTTATTTATAATGCACTTGACGTTTTCTAGGATGATGCCTGTAGTTTACAACCAGACAGACATGATATAAAAGGAATGGAGGGGGGACTGGAAAAACAAAGAGGACTGGCACTATTATTTATTTTATTTTTACAAAATTAATTTTACAGCACAATCGATGTCAATAAGGACACAGTTCAGGGAGAGAAGCCAAATGACAGTTGGTTCCAGCCAAGCTGATGGGTGAGAGTTGTGTAGGTCTCTCTCTCATCCTGCTGCATCCAGGTAGAATGGCTACCCAGCAATTCTCTCAAAGGGTTTTCGTTCCAAGAGCCAGAAACACTCTGAGGAGGTAGTTGCATCGTCCAACAATCTTGACTAATAGATTTATTATATCTTACCCAAAATGAGGTTTGCCATAAACTTCCACATTTGATGTTAACACAAAATGGCAGGGGGATTGATACCAATTTTGTTTTATAATTAATAAGAATAAGAATAATATATGGAACTACCAACAAGATTTTTGCAGATGGAAAAGTGACTATTGCATTCCAGTTGCCTTTCAAATGACAGCAGCCCAAAGTATCAAAATTTGGCATTCTGACACTTTGGGCATTCATATTTTATTTAAAAAAAAAAAAAAAGTTCTCAAATGCTGCAGAACTAATAACAAGCAAAATCCAACCACTTATGTTTAAAATAGCAGTTATGTATATTCAACCTGAAATATTCCTTTTAGAAATGAACACTCTTGCAGTTTTAATTTGAAGACTTTATTAGAAACAAACAAACCAAACCACTAATTTATTTTACTGCTGTCAAATAATGAAGGTTAAAAATTTGTGGGAAATCTCCCAAGGGAAGAAAAGACAAATGTTTTTCACTCACCTTTGCACGGACATTTTCAAAGGATGCAGGACTCACAAGTGAAAAGCAAATTAAGAACACATCCTGAAAAACAGTATTTTAAGAATCTTAGTCTCTGGTGGTTACTTTCCAGATATAATGACTTTGCCGTATAATCAGACTTCTAGTTCCACTCGTGGACATTTCCAGTTGCTAATGGACAGCAAGCTGAACCAGCAGCACAGGAGCCCCAGAACCTCTCTTTCCAGATAAAGCTGCAATGCAATATTAAAACACGAGAAAATCCTGGAAGAACTTAGCAGCCTGAATCCTAACCCTGTATCTCAGTTACCTTCTAACCTATTAATTTATGCACTCACATCATTTGGCTCACTACTTTAGGAATCTCCTGGGGAAATTGTTGCTGTTTCCTCTAATTCCAATAAGGTTGCTAATCTGGCCACAAACTGGAAATATAATATGCCTCTTTTATGCTGCTTAGAAGCATAATATTTAAATATGCTTTCCTAGAAATACACCCCAGAGTTCATGAGGACTTACTTCCTAGCAAGTATATTTGAGGCTGCATCTTCAATTTTACTATTACTAACCCAGTTCTTCTCTTACAGACCAAGGGAAGTTGGGGGCTGGTGACTTACCTAGAACAGAGGCACTGCCTATTTCAAGAAACGGACAAGAGCAGCCATTTGTGTAATAGACCAACCCTGCCTCATTGCTCCAAGTGCTCTGAAATTCCTGGCACTCTAATTCAGGATAACATAACATCTTAGGATGCAGCAGTTAGTATACCTCGCCCTTAAGTAGGTCTCTGCTGATATAAGGCTGCTAGTCTTAGAAGCTAATGGGGACAGTTTTACACAAGCTAAAGTGGTGGTCAGCTGTCATTCATTCCCAACAAGTCTTGCGCACCCAAGTTCCATTTGCGAGCGCCTGCTTAACTCTTCACATTGGGAAAGTCCTATTTTCTGCTCTAGCCTCCTTCACACACCCTTCCAGTTTACCCCACGTACAGGTAACAACTTGGCCACCAAAGAATCAGAGGCCCTTTGGAGTGTTAGTTGATTGGGTTGCAGCTGCAGGCTGTTAGGTCAGCACCTTGACACCTCCAGAGTTTAGCGCTTGCAACAATAATTATCCATGCAGCAGGACACCTGGTGAAGTGCAGTGCTGTAAACTCATGTGCTCCCATAGCCCCTCTGCAGCTCCTCCAGCTTGCCAGATACCGAAGTGCCTCTTGTCCTTTTCGCCTTCCACCAATCCCAGACACTCCATGGTTTTCCCATTCAGGAAAAAGGACTAGCTGAAGCCTTTTGAAGTAAATGTCCTTGGTACAATAAGAGTCTGGTCTGATGCGACAGCTGTGGTTTGTTAAATAACACGTTTAGTTTTAAGAGAAGCAGAAATTCAAAGGATGTTTGGGACCGTAAGGTGGATAGGGACACCAAAATATGGGGAGCCAGTATTATGGCAGCAGGAGAAGCAGCAAAAGAAGATGAAAGAGCTTGGAGCATAATGGTTGAAAGTTTTACATACGCAGAACGGTTGACGTTTCACCCTGGGAGTTAATTCCTTACCATTCGTTCCTTCAACCTAGTAATAGCATGAAACAACTTAAGATTAGGAGAGACTTAAAAGAAAAATAAGCCCTTTGCTCATCATTTTTCACTCCTGTAATGTCAACATAATACAGTCCTCTTGGGGATGTACTATGTCAGAATTGGATGTGAGCGAACCGCGAATGAAATCTTCCTCTATATAAAAATCAATAATCTCTCCTTTACCTGAAGGAAGCTGGTTTTTCTGAAGTGTTCTAAGCTGAGTTCTTTTCTATATGTGAAGAGGTTGAGTTTTTTAAAAAAATGTTTTTATTGATTTTCAGGGGAGTTAATTTTTTGATGCAGAGAAGCCTTTGGGCATGCCCCCCACAGATACATGTTTTCTGAGCTGGGGCACTGCCAGGAATGATCGCCTTTGCAGGTCAACTGAACATGTAACTCCAAGCGCAACAGCATTAAGCATGCTTTACTTGGAAGTTAAGTTCTACTGAAATCATGGGACCCCAATAAGGATATTGAGAATTTATTATAAAGTGGTGCATTTGCAGAACTTTCTAAGAAATCTGTCTTAATTGCAATAGGAAAGCTCTGCCAATTGCTAGAGGCACAGGATGTTATAGGCTTTATCAAATTTGGCCCAAGGCATTGCAATGCCCTTCCTTGAACTTCCAAGTATGTATTTGCATGAGCATGTCTGGAAAGTAGCTAAATATTTTGGTTTCAAAGCACAGAAAGGTGATTTAGGTTTGCAATATCCAAGTCTTTTGGCAACTTTATCCTTGGAAAGATGATTTGTTCTCTAGGTGCTATAGCACTTAATTCATCTTTAATTTGCATCTGGCCTATTAACAGAGGAGGACAAGCCAGCAAATCCAAGTAGGACAGACACTTGGACACTACAGCCACTGATCTCTTTTCATCAAGGCTTAACACAGCAACTCAGCTGCACGTTTGAGGTGTGCTTCTTCCTCATGATTTTGTGGTTGCCCCAGATGAGTCACTCTGCACTCTGGAGTCTCTCTTGAAACAAAGAACCCCTTTTTGTTTTCCTTCTGGCTTTTCCGGCAGCTCTCTTGGAAGCAGCAATATAGCCAATGAGAATGTATTGCCAGCCCCTTAGTCTCAAGCCCTGAAAAGAAAAGGCCCTATTTTGCTGTTTCACAGAGCACATGAGCAGATACAAGGAACAAAATCTGATTTTTTTCAGAAATGTAAAGTAGTTCATGAACCAAGCTGGGAAAGGTCACAGTACTAAGAGCTTGGCATTATTTTTTTTTACTTTCTTGGATGGCAAGAGTTAATTTTTGCATTAATTGAAAGCACTAGGGAAAAGCGCTGCTCCCTTTCTCTGAAGTCCGTGAACCATTATCTATTCATTTTAAAAGCTGTTATTATGACTTGAGAAGTCTCTGTTTGAATTTCTGCTGAGCCATAAGGAGCAGTGCTCTTGCTCAACTTGTGTTCCACAATCAGTGACAATTCCACAGCATGAATGAGATGAAGAAAAGAGACTTTCACTCTCAGTCTATGCTCAGGGCAAAACTGTAAACCAAAAAAACAATCAGGAAGAAATTCAGTGAACCACTGTAGGTTTGGCCATTACTGAAGATTTAGGGGAAATTATTTGCTTCCTGTCTTACAGAGAGCAATATGTTCCATTCAGAGCTGTAAGATTTGCTGGAGGTGCAGAGAACGCAAGTTCAAAATTTAATGCAGCAAATGTGGTTACCCATCAAAATGTCCCTATGTATTGGGATGTGCTTACAAACAGATTACTTTACTTTACTGTTTTACTGTATTTTTGGTTTTTATGTAAGCCGCCCAGAGTGGCTGGGGAGGCCCAGCCAGATGGGTGGAGTATAAATAATAAATAATAATAATAATAATAATAATAATAATAATAATAATAATAATTATTATGGAATTTGGAAGAGCTGAGATACAGTAGCCGCTCATCATTCATTCTGTACTCCCTGCCCCCAACAGCAGGAACGGACAAATGGCAGCACAAGAGCAATTCAGAAGGCAACATGCAAGGAGGCTGCCAATATATTTCATGCCCATTGCTGCCAATACATTTTGCCCCTACTACTGCCATCCAGATCTCCTCATTTCAGAGCTATAGCCTTGCTCACATTTTCATTTAAATGAGCCCCTGTGTCACAATTCATCTCTTGCCCCCCAGTGAAAAGCTGAACACCAGTGCTTAGCAATGATAGTGTCAGACTGTGCCTGAACAGCAAGAATGAACAAAGGCTGCTTTTTAGCTGGGTTGCTGACCTCCCATCAAGGGCCTTGCTGATGAAACTATTTTGTACCCTAGATTATTTAACAGTGGCGTTGTTCTGGAATATTCTAAGCACAGCACAGATTCACTGTAACTATTTCGGCAATGCCGTTCAGCCTTGAGATCCAATGGACACTGTGCTAAATCAGAAACTTGAACAACGAGCTCAGCCAAAGGAAGGAATGGATTGTTCTGGGGGGGAAACTACGAATGCAGTCTCAAGTTCCATTCTAAAAAAAATGGGAGCAGCAGAGCAACAACTCCACAAGACGAGCAAGCTAAACATTTTAGAGCATGTTAAAAATGTAACATTAGCAACAGTGGTTAAATAGCAGTAAGGAGGCAGAAAGCTTTTGCATTAAGGAGTTTGCAATTACAGAACCTGCTTATTAAGGATTAGAGATTTTGACACCCACCGGAAGCTCACCTTCACGAGCCCCATAGAAACAAATGAGTCATCATGCAGAAGTAAAAGCTTATGCACAAGAGTTACGTCAGGACGGCTTCAGACATGGTAATGCTGCACAGCCAAGTAAGGATGAAGTTACTTTCATGTTTGGCTGGCAGCACGAGATCATGTCTGAAAAGAACCTGTGAAAGAAATTTGTACAGGCACGTTGTTGTTCAGACATGATGATCCGGTACCACCTGCTCAACTGGCTGTGCAAGACATTACACCTGAAAATGCTCTTGATATGAACTTACACAAGAGGCGTTTCCAGGAGCTCAGTCAGATTTCTTCAGCTGCCAGTGTCTAACACAGCTGGCTTGGGATTGCAGTGGTAAATTAGAACTGGTCGGAAAGTTACCAAGAGACAGACACCAATTAATGGGAAGAGTTTGCTCAACAATTGTTCTTTTGAACTCTGCTTCTCACATAGCTGCTACTAGCCCCTGCTTAGACTAGCAAGGATTAATGCAGGCTTCACCATAGTCCCTGTGCAGTTTGTTAAGTGTCTTGGCATGTTGGTTCAGCACATTTTACACTCAAAGTGAAAGCATCTTTAATCTTCTGCAAGCCTGCAATTAGACACACACACACACACACACACGTCAAATCATCCACTATAAAAGCTTACTGTCTGCGGGTAAGATAACGGGCGTAGTCTGTCATAGTCCTCTTGTCCAGCTGTATCCCACAAGCCCAGATTGACTGGCTTTCCATCAACCATCACATTGGCAGAATAATTGTCGAAGCTACGGAGTGAGGGGGAAAAGTTAGTGTATTTTCTTTAAACCCTATCCCTCTGTGCATCACACTGCTGTCACTTTAGAGCAGGATTATCACCTAAAGGGATTTGCATGGCACCTTCTCCACTTAGTTTTAGGTGTCAGGTATGTGTATTTCACATATATAAAACACTTTAAAATGTTTTGTCACATGAGGCTTAATCCACTAGGAACGACTCCTGAGCAAGTCTCATTACAGCAAATGGGATTTATGTAAGTCCATGACTTTGCTCTTCTACAGTCCTTATTTGCTTCAGTCAATGTAGCTTCCCCCAAATCCTATACCTTGCATGCTTTTTTAATATTGCATGAAAATAACTTTTTTCCAGATATGCTAGCTTTTCACAGGTAGGCAAGCATAACACTACTCCCTTGTTTGTAGACAGTAGGACTGAAATACTATTTAAAGGGTTGTTTCTCTGGTTACAAAGGGCCAGACACATTTCCCATCACCTATGCATATCCTCAGCCTCTGGCAAATACACCCTTTCAGACATATAATATGACTGAGGTAAACACACCTTTTCTTCTGACATATACATGACTTTTAGACATGTAACATGCACAGCTAGGAGCCAACTAATTCAAAGCACACGGGTGTCACAGACTACTGCTTACAAGGTTTGAACAATTAACTGTGTGTTTATGGCTGTGAACCAGTGGTCAGAGAGGCAAGTCCAACTCATGATCAGCTACCAAGCTCATTGGGTGTCCTTGGATACAGTTTCCTTCAGCTCAACCTGCCTCACTTCACTATTGTAAAAAGAGGCAAGTCAAGTGCTCTACAGCCCTTTGGACATGAAAAAGTGCTAAAGATACAAAAGGAAATACTTACACAGTGGGTATATATTCTCCAGGAAATGCATTGGTTGTATAACTGATGAGTAGGCATGTTTTACCTACAGCACTGTTAAGAGAGAAAGAAAAAGTCCTGATAAGAGCCCATTCACATGATAATCTTTATTTTCATAATATATAGGGGAAATGTGAAGAGAAGTGCATTGTTTCATCTCTGGTTTAGACACCGAGATCCAGCTCCGAGGGCCTTCTGGTGGTTCCCTCAGAATGCAAAGTGAAGCTACAGGGAATTAGCTCCGAGGGCCTTCTCAGTATGGCGCCTGCCCTGTGGGACACCCTCCCATCAGATGTCAAGGAAATAAATATCTGACTTTTAGAAGACAGCTGAAGGCAGCCCTGTTCAGGGAAGTTTTTAATGTTTGATGTTTTATTTTGCTTTTATATTTGTTGGAATCCACCCACAGTGGGCAACCGAGTCAGATGGGTGGAGTACAAATAATAAAATCATCATCATTATCATCATCATCATCTCAACCTATCAAGTTTCTCCAGAACCGTTTTTGTGAAGTTGGTGTTGAGATCCCAATTTCACTAGTTGTTGATTAGAGAATGAATCTGTGCCACCACCATATGAAATTATCTTCCACGTTTGTTTGTCTCATTCAATCTTTGCTCTGTTAATCTTCCCATTACAGTTTATTCCCCTATTAAAATTTTCCATTATTGAAATGTTCCTCCATCTTCAGCAGGGGTCGGCAAGGTTTACCTCGCCTGGGCCGGTTCACTGGTGCAGATTCATCTGTGGGCTGGATTGCGTGTGTGCGCCGGTGATTTCCGGCACTGCAGAAGAAAGTCCCCGCGCTGCGCCACTTTAGCACAGCGCACGGGGACTCACTGAGCGGGCGGCTCAGGGGCCAGTTGAATGACTCCCGTGGGCCGCCTGTGGCCCATGGGCCTTAGGTTGCCTACCCCTGATCTTCAGCTTTCCAATTTCTTGCTATAACCTGTGCAGCTGCAGCTTAATGGCATTGTAAACATCTCTCTATATGGTATATCTGAATTTTGATCATCAAATAATAGTTAACAAGCCTCATGCTGGGGAAGCAGATGTGTGTGCTCCATCCATGTACTTTCCCAAACATTATCACTTCTTCATACTTCACATGGCCAGGTAATCTTCAGGTAACATCTAAACCAGGAAACTATGGTTACCAGGTATGGAAAAAGCCAAGATTATAAACCACAATTTAAAGTTAGTTTAGGATTGTTGCTTGTTCTAAGCCTCTATGTTCTTGGTTTAAATGTAATTTAAGACTTCCGGGGTTAATTTTGAGTCTTATTAAACCAATACAGTTGTACCTTGGTTTTCGAACAGCTTAGTTCTCTAATGTTTTGGCTCCCGATTTGGCAATGGTGATATTTAATGGTGAATTTAAATTGTTAAACTGTCTTCTGAAATCCACTAGCTATTGCTCCTTCCTCCTGTTTCTTCTAGCTTTGTTTGTTTCTTTAAAAACTTCAGATTTATAAGAAAGAGGGAACATACACATCCTGCTAGATCAGACTAAAGGTCCTTCTAGTTCAGCAGTGTTCCCCTCAACAAGAGGGCTCTAGAAAGCCCACAGGCAGAACATGAAAACATTAACTCTCCTGCACTATTATCTCTCCCCCACCTGCAACTGGTATTCAGTGACATGCTAGCCCAGTTTGAACAACTGTTAAACTTTCAGAAGACAGTTTAACCATTTAAATTCAATACTAGAAGAACTTTTCAACTTGCAATCCCAGCTCCAGGTCACAGTCTCTTCAGCTTTCTTAAACTTGAGTGGTGAGGTAATTGCTTTGCACTTACTAGTGTTTGCAAAGTGCTCTGAAGATGAAAGTCACTGTGTAAGCACAAAGCATAATAGACATTTGTGGAGAAATCAGGCATTGCCAGGTGTGGCTATGTATCTTAGCACTCCTTGAACAGCCTGCTGCACACATTTCAAAGCTTGGAATATAGCAGACCTATCGAGACAATAGTTCACCTCAGAGCTGTATCCAAGAAAGATCCCTTGCCACAGGGCAAAGTATATCAATGGCGGGATCTCACCGTTTCATTTATGTGAATGCAGAATCTCAGGTATCATCCTCTGAGATCAGAGAGATGCCACATTAAAGTAGTCTCTGGTTTATTTATTTATTTCTCCCCACAACAGCCAAGAATCAGAAGGGGCAGCTGGGAAAGAGCACGCATGCAACACTAAGAGTGAAGTAGTACCTGAGCTGGTCCAGCGCCTTGAGACCAATGCCAGTAAGGTAGCATAAATGTGCACAAATTTGATTTTAGCTAAGACAGTACCACACAGCACAGATATATTTCAGGGTTAGGAAGTGTGGCAGAAAAGCCTGAATTTGATTATCAAGAAAACACAGGAATCTGAATGCATAATAGTTGATCTGCATGTCATATTAAACCAGTTTATTTTAAACCATGGCTTAATTTGAAGAAGCAGCAGAAAACCACTGAAACACATTTTGGAAAGAAGTGGTGAAAGATTTCAAGTCTAGCACAGAAGAATCAAGAGCTGCCTCTGCCGTGGTTCTATAAGCACATCAGGCAATTCCACTAAAACTAATAAGGAGATGCCAACAAGAACAAACAGGTCCCACCGGCCTCAGTTCTTCAATTCTAGGCTTCCTGCCTTCTCAGTTTGCTGGCTCTTTGCCCTATGAATCAGTTCTGCACAGATATTCTGCTCCAAAATGAAGGTTTCATTTCCTTAGACCTCGTAATGATTCACTCAATTCAAGTACTGTACATGTAAAGCTTTGAATAGTCTCAGTAAACCCAACTCCTCTCTACGGAAAAATGTATGTGCTAGATGCGCAACTTTTCAAAGCATAGAATTAAGTCAGAAAGTTGTAAGTTAGGTGAGCATTGTTTCTGCTATGCTCTGCCTGACCTACTTGCACTAACCAAATTAATAATTTGATGGCATGATTAGAAAGTTTTAAATAAAGATAGCATTTCCTTCCTACTCTGCAATAACTTTCTAGTTTTGTTTAAAAAATATTCCCCAGATTTAAAAACAAAATTTTTACATGCACTTTTTTATTACCATAATATGGTTTATTCAAATACCCTCAAGTGAACTGTGTTGTGTGTCACAAGTTAGTCCTAAAACAAAATATTTCACTATAAAATATTAGCCTCTTGATAGTAATATTATTATAACAAGACGTTTGTGCATGGGTTACATACATTAAGTAATTTTTTTCCCAATGAGCCAATAGATGGTATGAAAAAGTTTTGTGACTGTGGCACAGTATGGAAAATTGGTGGGAATATACAGCTTCCTGAAAAATTCACTTTCATATTTAAGTTGTAAGCTCTTATTGTTGGAAAATAGTGCCTCAGAACTGAAAAAAAAACCAGAAACGGAACTTCTGGTGTCAGTAATCAGGATTTCTGCATACTCTCCTAACTACTCCTATCCAAATCCACCCATCTTTCCACACCATCCCAATTCTCACCAAGAAACTGTTACATGCCTATACCTACATTCAAAATGAATAACCTATTCAAAAGGAATAGACCAACCAGGAAGGGAGGAGTAGCAGCATTATAAGTAAAGGAAATGTACACTTGTGAAGAGATCCATGACTTGGAACATGGAAGGCAAATTGAGAGTATATGGGTAAAAATCGTAGGAGAGGGAAACAACAGTGGCCTTACTGTGTCTGCTATAGGCCTTCAAGCCAAACTGAAGACTTGGATGATGCTTTTCTATAGCAGATTACCAAACATTCAAAAATGAGAGATATAGTAGTCATGGGAGACTTCAACTACCCTGACATCTGTTGGGATTAAAACTTGGCCAAGAATGTTAAGTCCACCAAATTTCTCCATTTCCTCAATGACCATTTCATTTCCCAGAAGGTGGAAGAAGCAACAAGGGGGTCATCTATCTTGGACCTATTCCTCACCAACAGGGAGGAACTGATTGATAAAGTGGAAGTACTAGGAACACTGGAGGAAGTGATTATGTCCTCTTGGGTTTCATGATACAGAGGAGAGGGAAAGCAGAGTATAGTTGGACATATATTCTGGGATTTAAGAAGGCCAATTTCAAAAAGCTTAAGAAACTACTGGTTGATATATCATGGTCAGAAATACTCAAAGAGGAGTCCAAGATGTGAGTTTCTTAAAGATGCAATACTGAATGCAGCCAATTCCAACAAGAAAGAAAAGCGGGAGGTATCTAAAAAAACTGGTGTGGCTACATAAGGAGCATACAGATGAGCTGAGATTTCAGAAGGGCATGCATAAGAAATGAAAGAAAGGGGAAATATCATTAAGGAGGAGTATACATGAGTAACCAACAGTTGGCCAAAGTTCAGAATGTGCTCAGGCTTGCAAGAGAGGTTAAAAATAATACTAAAGGTTTCTCTGTCTATGTTCAAAGGAAGAGGCAGAACAAGCAAGTAGGAGATCCTATGCATGGAGATGCCAGAGAAATGCTGTTGGGTGGTAGTGGAGTTGTAGGTATGAGCATAACCACCATAACACTATGCCTCCAACTCCCACCTCACCACACTGCTCCTGGACGATACACCTTGTTGATGGTACCAAAAGTCAAGATGAGATCAAGGTGAATCAACAGGGCCATATTCCCCCAATACAGGTTATCAATCTGGGCAATCAAGGCTGTTTCAGCGCCAAAATCCAACCTAGAATGGGCCTAGATAATCCACATTCTCCAAGGATTACTGAAATGTATGTGCTTTGAAGCCTCAAAGTATATGTTAAGCATAGACAATATGTTAAGGAGTTTAACAATAAAGAATAGTGTTTTGAAAACTGGAGAATGGTACCAATATTTTTTATTGTAAACACAAAATTAAACATTTATCAACAATTTCTAATAAAAATGTGATATTAACAATGTGTCACTTATGTGAATTGCATATTACTTCATGTTTATCAAAATAATAAATAAAAAGTGTTGCTGACAACGCCCCCCCATAGCAACTAGACATTCTGTTTTGGCACCCACAACCCAGGTCCCAGAAGCCATTTGGCTCCTAGCTTTTCTATCTCAGTTTCTAACACGGGTTCCAAGTAATCTCCTCGGACAGGTAAAATGACTGGCTTACTATCAAGCTCAACTAATTACTGAGCTATCATCAATCTTTAGACTTTCAGCCCTCATACATATACTTTGAATTATATTTCATCCGTTATTTTACAAGAATCTTCAGATTTATTTGTAATCTGAAGACTAAACTACACATCATATTACATGGAGATAGCAATGGTGATAGGCAGAGCTGTTATCTGTACTTCTCAGAGAAGCTACACAGATTTGTTGTAATGCTCAGTTATAGACAACACAGGATTTTTGTTTCTATTTGGGGAAAAAATCTAACGGGATAAGACTAGTCTTGTTTTCCAGCTGGCCTGCAATGCTCCTCTGAGCTGATGTCTAGAAGAGGGGGGAAAGAGACACACAAATGATGGAAACTGCCTTGTCTCGATAACTGAAAAACACCAGAGAGTTGAAACACACATACATTTTAGCATACTCTTTTAAACAGAAGCCACGTGTCACATCAGTTTGGAGAACAGAAAAGGGTTCCTCTGTGTGTGACACCTTTATGGAGCACTATCAATACATAGACATATTTTCATACTTGTTATGTGATGGAATAAGCAAACATTACCACTGTGTAATCCAATACTAGTAGGATCACCTAAATATATACACTTGTACCCAAGTTTTTGTAATCTACAATAACCAAGAGCCTTATGTTTGACTAGGACTGTAGAAACTGGAGTTAAATCCCTATTGATCCAAGAAGCTCTCTCTATATATTCTACTCACAGGGCTTTTAGGGAATTATACAAGTAATATATAAACACACAAACTGAAGTAGGCATAACTTCAATTGCAGAGAAAAGGAATGGTGGGAGACTCAGGACTCATGAAATAAAGTACTTCTTCACACAGCGCATTGTTAAAACTATGAAATTCACTACCACAAGTTGTGGAAAGTTAAAACCATCTGGTAATTTGAAGCCATCCTATGTTGGTGGCAAAGCAGAAAAGAGGAGAATAAGACTATCAATGGCTACTAGTCACAATGGCTATCTTCTAAGACTATGATCAGAAGAAGCATATTATCTGTATGCCAAGTTGCTGAGGAACAGCAGCAGCAGCAGAGAGGGTTTCTGTCTGCATGTCCTGTTTATGGGCTTTCCAAAAGGCATCTGGTTCATCACCATAGGAAACAGAATACTGGCCTAGATAAGCCTTTGGGCTGATCCAGCAGGGCTCTTCTGCTCTTAGAGGGAAGAATAGGTTTATCTGTTTGTTTGTTTGTTTGTTTGTTTGTTGTTTGTTTGTTTGTTATTAAATTTATATACTGCCCTATACCCGGACTCAGGGCAGTTCACAATATAAAATTACAATATAAAAACGCAATAACCAAATAACCCTTTTTCTACAAGTTAATTTGTATCAAGTTAAACTTAGTGAAAAATTCAAAAAATATGTTGATCACTTACCCCTCCATATGTATGTATGAAGGTTTTGGGAAAAGTGAAGACTTCAGAGACAGAAAGTTACTAGCTTAAGTCGTTATATAAATGCTTTTTTTTTTTTTTTTTTTTTTTTTTTACTTTACACCAAATTCATCCCAAGTGCTCCAAGCAAGCAACATGTCTTACTTGTGAGCAAACATTAGGAACAAGCCAATTCATTCAATGAGATTTACTACCTAGAAAATATACATGGTAGCACAGCCTTGAACAACTTCTGAATGATTTTAGGAAGTGGGTTTCCTTTGTTAACCTCAAAACAAAGCAGAGGTTTGACAACAATACTACAGCCAGCAAAAGGCAATTCATACAAAGTCCACAAGACTAGTCACTGAATTTTGGAAGCATAATTGTATCTAATGATTGCAATAAATCTACACCTCAGTGGAATCTACACAGATAACATTATTGCCTCAGTTCAAAACTTGCAAAGCCAGATGTTAAAGTCTCATTGTACATAAGCATCTCTTCAGAGATTACCTTCCTCCACCACAAAAGCAAATGATGACCCCTTAAGTCTTGGAGCACAGTTGCTGCCAACACACCTCCCATGGAAGGAAACCCCTCCCTTTGTATAGGTACCTCTAGAACTGCTGGATGCACTGTAGTCATTTCCCCTCTATGCCCAGCCCTCTCCTTACTGCTGGAGTGAGTGAATAAAGTTCTGTGGCACTTCTGTCGAGAAGCTGCTCAACAGAAAACGGCTAGCGGCTGCTCTTAGCAGCAGTCACCCCAACATCAGGAAGCACCCTAAGTTTCATCCTAGTAGAAGCAGCATTATCAGAGGGTGGGTGCTGAAATTCCTCAGGACTAACCACATACTACATGCTGAAAGAATACCTAATATTAGGAGCAGCTAATAAAGGGGAGAAAGGAGAAGGGGAAAGCAGCAGTCCAGGTCTGGGAGGCGATCCTATGCACTTCCTTGGGAGTAGCACAAGACTTACGCATGTTACGCATGCTCATTTATGAAACTAAGTTCTAAGGGGGGTTACCCTGAAGTAAAGATAGCCTTGCTGGACAAAATCACTGCAGGCGCAAAGTCCTGCCCAGCTTGCATGGACAAACGGTGGCGACTAGGGCTACAACCCTCACAGTTCTTACAAGGAAGTAAGGTCCTACTGAGCACTGTGGCAACATCTGGATTCTAGTTGTGTTTACTCAGAACTATATTGAAGAATTAAGAGACTTGGCAGGGGGTGGGGAGGCGAGCCACGCTCCACATGCTCGGGTCCAGGGAAGAGAGCGCCCCACCCCCACCCCACATAGCCAAAAGGCACAAAAAGTGGAGATTAGGGTTTGGCACAAGACGCCCATTCTTCCTGGAGTGTGTATGTGTATGTATTGGGGGTAGGGGCACAGAAATGATTTCTATGTTGGGGTGGGGGGGGCTGTGCTTATGCATGTATTTGGAGGCGCACTGGGAAAAAACCCAATTTCCGTGGGGTTCTTTGGGGGGCATATGAAAAGTATATTCCCTTCTCAAAATCCCAGAGATTCAGCATTGGACTCCGCTGCAAACCTTCCCCCTCCTGCGCCTCCTACACTCGGCAGGAAAAAGTCGCCCCCTCAGCCTGCGCTCTCCAGGCCCACCTGAGTCAGAATTCCCCCTTCTTCCTCCCGCCGCCGAGGCGGGGGGCTGGAGGCGAGGGCCCTGGCAACCCAAATATGCGGGAGGCCGGAGGGGAGAGGAGGAGGAGGAGGCTCTTATCCCGGGGCAGGGTCCGCGGCGACTTACCCGTCTCCCACCACCACACACTTAATGGCCTGCATCGGGGCGGCTGCGGCTGCTGCTGCTTCGTCGTCGTCGCCGCCGGTTCCTGTTGCTCGCCGAGGAGCCCGCGAGGCGTCGTGGCGGGGAGGAGAGCGAGGAGGAAATCCCCAAAGGGCCTCGGCTCTTTCCCGTGGGAGGAGAGGAAGTTGACTGAGGGAAAACGGTCACGGCGCCGCCGGAGCAACGGCCACCACCCAAAGCGCGGGGCGGGCGAGCGGAGCCTGGGAGGAAACAGGAAGCGGCCGCTCCGCTCACATCCGGCCTCGCGGCCTCGCCCTCTTCCCTCCTCATCGGCGGGACCGCCTTCGGGAATGTCTCGCTGGGCCTGGCCTCACTCAAGCCCCGACGGAAGTTGGACGGTGGGAGGGGGGCGGGGTAGGGAATAGCGTCACGTTTCGGGCGCGCTCGGAACGACTTCGGGGAAACTCGGGGCTGTAGGACACGGTTGGCCGTCGTGTTCTTCTTTAAAAGACACTATTCGGAGAGCGCCCCTCCCGGCAGCATTCGGAAACGCTCGGTTTTGCCGGTCTTTCGGGAATGTTCGGAAGGACTCGGGGAGGAGGCGTTGAGGGGGCGACGGCGTTCGGCCAGCGTTCGGCTCTTCGTGTGCGTCCTCGCGCCTCGCCCTCGAGACAGTATTTTCCCCTCCCTGCCCCGCTCGCCTCCTGTTCGGACATTTCCGCTGCCGGCCGATTCGGACATTGGCGTCGGTTGAGGAGGGGTCGCCATCTTTGTGCTACTAACCTACTCAGAAGGCGCGAGGGGAGCTGTGGGTCAGGGACGGGGACGGTTTCCTATCAATCTCCGTCGTAGCCATTTTTCTTTTACATATATATACATATATATACATTTATATACATTTATATACATATATATATATATATATACATATATATAATATATACATATATATATACACACACATATATATACATACACTTAATATATACATATACATACACACATATATATACATATATATATGTATATATATATATATATACATATATATATATATATATGCATGCTTAAGTGTATGTATTTTCTACTCATTATATATTTAATATAAAAATATTGATAATTTTCTTAAGCAAAGCGCCCAATCTAAATCTCTTACCATCTCGGGAAAAAGTGGTTTTAGTTATAGTGAAAATGACATGCAATTTTCATGAAAGTACATTAAAATGATTAAAAACGACTCGCCATAACAATATTGTCTTCACCACTACATACTTATTTTTATGTTTATGTCCCGCCAAGTAGCTCAAGGTGTGCAATACTCTCCCCACCATATCCTCGCAATATCCTAGCAGGTCAAAATTCAACAGGCGCAGTGCGGGGGACAGGGAGAGGCAGTGATAAGTCTTACAATTCAGTTATGCTACTTGAGGGCTGCAGCTTTCCCCAACCTGATGGCCTCGAGTTGCTTCAGACTACAGTTCAACATCTGGAGGGCACTAAATTGCAGAATATGGCAGAAACCCCTGTAAGCCTGTAGGAAAAGCCAGCATGGATTTTACTGTAATTTCTCTTATTCTGGATGCTAAACTGTTCTGAGGACCTTGCAAGCTGAAAGGTAGGATACCTGTGCTTTAAAAAAATTAATAAATGCTGTAAGCAACAGACTGGACAAATGGCATCAGAGTTGAGGAAGGGAGGCATTCTGTATTCCTGTACATTAAAAATACTCTACCACATAAGGTTGGGCATTAATGTCGATGCAAATTTGTTAATAAAAAATGCAAAGTTATTAATCTAGTTCAGGCACAGGCAAACTCGGCCCTCCAGATGTTTTGGGACGACAATTCCCATCACCCCTGACCACTGGTCCTGATAGCTAAGGATGATGGAAGTTGTCATCCCAAAACATCTGGAGGCCTGAGTTTGCCTATGCCTGATCTAGTCACCCCACAGCTAAATTGGCCTTAAAGCTGGTGTAAATGCCTTGTCCTGATGTATCGATGTGCACCAGCTGAGGGAAAGCCCTGCTGGAGGAAGTTAAGTTGGCAGAAGTTACACTAGTGTAAAGGACCAAAAAAAGTCTGTAAAGGGGATGGGAGTGTTGGGCAAATGAATAAACAGTTGTGCTGCGTCATAATTTCTTTCATCCACTGGTCCCATCCCTGAAGCTCTTACACCCCTTACATCAACAAAAATACAATTTCGATTAAAATTCACTCCACAGTAGTCAATGGAAGGGTATAAACTGAATGTTTACACTGCCTCCCCAGCAACCTACCACCAGGAACAGGTGTGATACAGCTTAATTTGTACAGGAAATATGTCAGTGTATCTGCCTCCTGTCATATCTGTCTGGTTAAGATTGCTCTCCTGGCTGCAATCCCTTATCTGAAAGCTAGTTCCATTGAACTCAGTGGAAGTTACTTCTGAGTAGATGTGCAAGGGGCTGTACTCCAGCTGTGATCTGCAAGATTTGCGTTTCCAGTAATAACTATTTTTGTTATTTCTTTCCCAGATCAACACTCCAAAATCATTACTATACACCTGTGCATTTTTATGTCATTCTGTTGTGAAGACTCACTAATGATGAGTTCACCTAAGAACATAGGAAGCTACTTCATACTTATCCATCGGTTCATCTAGCTCAGTATAAGAGCAGCTCTCTAGGTTTTGAGGCAGGGGCTTCTCCCTGAGTCCCAAAAAATGCCAGGGATTGAATCCGGGGTTTTCTGCATGCAAAGCAAATGCTTCACCATTCGCCCATAGCTCAGTGGACTGTATTTCTTTTGTTTAACTTTTTGCCCCATTGTAAAACACGGAAAACAACTCACAAAGTTTAGGAAATCTGCTTCCTGTTAACTTTTTACTTTAGACATTAAGTTAGTTACTAAACCGAAACCAGTACAGTACCTGCGTAAATGATACTGAATACTCTAAAAATGTGGACAAACAGTTCTTTAACTACTTGATGCAAAGAGGAAGTCTTTATTTAAAAGTTTTGAGAAGTTGTGTAATGTGACTTTATATGTGTATGTTGGCAGAAGAACAGCATGATTCCTGTACGTGGGTGTGGATTGCTAGAATAATTGTGCTGATGTAATCCTGGAAAATTTGACACAGACTATAAAGTCTAGGAGAATCATGTTCATGCTGAGTTTTTCAAGGAACACTGCCTTTTTTATTTTTAACGGCGGCTTATATTGAAATATGTTCAGTATTGTTTGGAATTGTCATCTTCACTGCAAAAAAGAGAATTAAATATTAAAATATTAAAACCTACTTGCAGCACTGTGCTATACATTTCTACTCACAAGTATGCCCCACTGACTTCAGTGAGGTTTACTACCAGATAAGTAGGCAGAGGGTTGTAGCCCATAAGTTGAGTAATATTCACCGTCCTGACAGGGTTACCATGCCCTGTTCTTTTAACATCTTCTATAAGCTCCAACCTGTACTTTCTTGCCACACATCTGAATAATAATAATAATAATAATAATAATACTACAAATCAGGCAAAAGTTCTTGCCTGACTAAAGAAATGTTAGCTGAATGTTTTGATAGTAGAATAATATGTTAAATTCGTTAAGGCTGCAGTATGATAATACACGGGAATGAGTCCCATTGAATTCAAAGGGACTTAATCCTGAGTAAATGTTATTTTTAGTGGATATCCTACCCCTTACCATAAGGTCCTAGAGTAGGTTACAGCAATAAAAAATACAGTATTAAAATCAGTGTTTATAGGATTGTGGTTAATTTTCTATAGATTTTTATCTGTTGTAGTACTGAGGCTATAAAACAGCTTAGTTGTGCAGAAAAGAAAGAAAAAATAGCAGCTGATAGTTGCAGTTTTAGATGTTCAAAGAAAGGCACTAAAATGAAAGTGTTGCTTCATAAGGTTCCATGAGTCGATGGAGGGTGAAAACTATGTCTTAACAAAGTGCATAAAAGGATACCATGTTGTATAGAAGGTGTGATTACCCCCTCCCATATCAATATTCCCTTTCTTAAATTGTTAATTTGTCCACAAGCACAATGTCCCAAACTTGTGAAATCCAGGCTTCAAAAAGATTTGCATTTAAAGTTTTCCCGTTTTTTTGCAGTCCCTAATCTAGCTGCAGTTAATAAATGGAGGGTGAGGTCTTTATTGGTTATGTTCCGAATCTGAGGAGTAACATAATATAGTATAGCTAATTTGGGGCTGGTTGTAGTGATTTGTCTCACCATTTGATTGTTTGAAAAGCTTTTCCCCAAAAGGGAATAATTTTGGGGCAAAACCACCACATCTGCACTAGAGAGCAAGGTAAATTACATTCCTGACAGCAAGGGTTAGATGTGTATAATCTGTCTGGGCACATGTACCAGTGATGCACTATCTTTAACACATTTTCTCGAGTTCCAAATGAGATGGATGCACACATTAGTTTATTCCAAATTTGTTCCTGGAGCTGTTCCTCTAATTCTCCAAAACCTTTTTCCAATTGTAGTCTTAATGAAATGAGAGGAAGGGCAGCCAGTTGTGTGAGGATTTTATATAGCTGGGAGATTATTTTCTTTCCCAGTAGGTTGGTTGAGTTGAGTATCTGCTCAAAACTATTTAAGCTACGTGGGTGGCGCTGTGGGTTAAACCACAGAGCCTAGGACTTGCCGATCAGAAGGTCGGCGGTTCAAATCCCCGCGACGGGGTGAGCTCCCATTGCTCGGTCCCAGCTCCTGCCAACCTAGCAGTTCGAAAGCACATCAAAGTGCAAGTAGATAAATAGGTACCGCTCCAGCGGGAAGGTAAACGGCTTTTCCGTGCGCTGCTCTGGTTCACCAGAAGCGGCTTAGTCATGCTGTACGCCGGCTCCCTTGGCCAATAAAGCGAGATGAGCGCCGCAACCCCAGAGTCAGTCACGACTGGACCTAATGGTCAGGGGTCCCTTTACCTTTACCTAATGCCCTTTGGACAAAACAGCCAGAGAGCAAGGCACACATGACACGCACAGGGCTGGATTTAGGTTTGATGAGGCCCTAAGCTACTGAAGGTAATGGGGCCCTTTATATGTCTAGCTGTCCTTTGTCAACAACAAATTGTTGCTGCTTTTTGTGCTGAATATATGCTACATGGTAATTTATGGACCCAATAGGTATCTAAAGCCATTTGTACATGCAGAATGTAGGCACCCTATATATAGAAATGAGCAAACCAGTGATATTTTAGGCAGCAGGCTAGCAAGCGGGGCCCATTACTTACATCATAGGAGCCTAAACAACACAAAACACTGTTTGCTGTATGTAGGTTTTATTTTGTTTTTTATCTTATATTTTGGAAATGTACATCCAAGGGTCTTTTCCTTTACATTTTTTTGGGGTCCCCAAGGGAGTGGGGCTCTAAGCTATAGCTTGTTTAGCTTATACGTAAATCTGGCACTGAACATGCACATACAGTGGCTCACACCCTAGAGCTTGTTGTTGTTTAGTCGTTTAGTTGTGTCCGACTCTTTGTGACCCCATGGACCAGAGCATGCCAGGCACTCCTGTCTTCCACTGCCTCCCGCAGTTTGGTCAAACTCATGCTGGTAGCTTCGATAACACTGTCCAACCATCTCGTCCTCTGTCGTCCCCTTCTTGTGCCCTCCATCTTTCCCAACATCAGGGTCTTTTCCAGGGAGTCTTCTCATGAGGTGGCCAAAGTCTTGGAGCCTCAGCTTCAGGATCTGTCCTTTCAGTGAGCACTCAGGGCCTTTTTCCTTCAGAATGGATAGGTTTGATCTTGTAGTCCATGGGACTCTCAAGAGTCTCCTCCAGCACCATAATTCAAAAGCATCAATTCTTCGGCGATCAGCCTTCTTTATGGTCCAGCTCTCACTTCCGTACATCACTACTGGGAAAACCATAGCTTTATGTAGGTTTTATTTTATTTTTTATTTTTTATTTTGGAAATGTACATCCAGGGTTTTTTTCCCTTTAATTTTTTTTTGGGCCCCCAAGAGAGTGACGCCCTAAGCTACAGCTTATTTAGCTTATACATAAATCCGGCACTGGACATGCACATACAGTGGCTCACACCCTAGAATAGGCATAGGCAAACTCGGCCCTCCAGATTTTTTGGGACTACAACTCCCATCATCCCTAGCTAACAGGACCAGTGGCCAGGGATGATGGGAATTGTAGTCCCAAAACATCTGGAGGGCTGAGTTTGCCTATGCCTGCCCTAGAGCAAGAGCTGCTAAATTGTGGCCCCCTCCGGATGCTGCACCACAGCTCCCATCAGCCCCAGACAACCTCTGTGGCCAAGAACAGGAGCTGCCATCTAGCAACAAGTTATCAACTCCACAGGTTAGCCATAAACCCTTGCCCATAAACCATGGTCCGTTTTGGCCCTTCAGATACCGCTAAACTACAGCTCCCAGCATCCAGAACCGCTGACCTTGCAGGCTGGGGCTGATGGGAGCTGAAATCCGTCCGCATCTGGAGGACCGCGAATTCCTTCCAGCTGTTTTTTAATCTCTCTCTTCCCCCGCCCGCCTCTCTGGGAAGAAGTGATTGGTCAGGAAGCGAGCTGTGCGTCGTGACGTAGACGCGCCGCGACGACGCCGGCCGCGGCGGCAAACCCTGTTGCCTGAACGTAAACACATCTTGCTCGGCCGGGGCTGCCTTTCCCGTCGCTCCTCCGACATCCGGGGTTTTGCGAGGGGTCAGCGCGAGCCCGGCGGCGGCGGGGGGGGGGGGAGGGCGGTTAGGCGCAAGCTGTTTGGGGGAGGGGGGAGAGGAGAGGGCGGAGCCTATGAGGCCTGGCTCTGCAGGTGAGTGTATATGGCGGTGGCGTCGACGACGCTGCTGTCCGCCCTGGTTGCCAGGTTCTCTCAGTCGGCGGCCGCCAGGTCGTACGGGGTCTTCTGCAAAGGGCTGACTCGGACCCTCCTCATCTTCTTCGACTTGGCTTGGAAGCTCCGCATCAACTTCCCCTATCTCTACATCGTGGCCTCCATGATGCTCAACGTCAGGCTACAGGTGAGCCTCGCCTTGTGAGGGACGGGGAGGGGGGTTGGGGAGGGGAGGGGCGTTTGAGGGGGGGGGAGGGAAAGGTGCTCTCCCCACCCCACACTTCCCTCATGGGTGAGGGTGCTTCCCTATAAAGTAAAAGCACATTTCTGAATTTTTTATACTGCATTTTATGCTGCTTCTACAATTAAGTGTTTTAAATTTGTTGTTAGACGCCCTGAGGCTGGTTTTCTGAACCGGGAAGGGCGGGGTATAAATTAAAAAATATTATAATTATTATTATTGAAATTAAAAACAAACCACGCACGTGTTTTTATGTATCTTCCTCTTTTAGGGGCTATACAAGGTGAGTTCTTTGAAAGAGGTCCCGTGGATACAGAGTACACATATTCCACGGGGCCTCTTTTAAAAGACTCACCCTGTATATCAGTGCCGGATTTACGTATAAACTAAACAAGCTATAGCTTACGGCCCCACTCTCTTGGGGGCCCACCAAAAATAATTAAAGGAAAAAAACTGGATGTGCATTTCCAAAATATAAGATAAAAAACAAATAAAATAAAACCTACATACAGCAACTGTGTTTTGTGTTATGTAGGCTGCTATTTGTTATGGGCAAAAGGCTTTAGGTACGTATTAGGTTCATAAATTACCATATAGCATATATTCAACACAAAAAACAGCAACAATTTGTTGTTGACAAAGGACGGCTGGACATATAAAGGGCCCAATTACCTTCAGTAGATTAGGGCCTCATCAAAAGTAAATCTGGCCCATATCCCACTTTTCCCCCAAGGTGGATGGCTGTTCCCTATTTGTCACCTCTGCTCTTCCTACTTCATCCTCACAGCAACCCTGTGAGGTAGTCTAGGGTTGAGCTACTGGGGTGGGGAGTGGAGTTGAGAAGGAAGGAGGCGCTCCTTGGACTGTCCTTAGCTCCCCGCTTGAGGCGTAGGGCTTCAGATTGTCGGAGTCCGTGCTTGCATACCAAGTAAACACAAACAAACCCATCTTGCACATATTGTGTATTTGTTTCGTTAAGATGTTTCCTGGGCAAACGCCTGCCCAAAGTGGCTCACAGTCACAACAGGAAATGAAAATGGTTGAAGATTTACGAAATAGTTTTTAAAATTACTGCATTTTGTAATCCTGCTTTCCTCCAGTTTTCGCACTTCCCACCTCAGTCCTTCATTTTATTCTTGTGAAGCCAGTGATGTAGTGGTTAGAGTGTGAGGCTAGGACCTTGGAGGCCAAGGTTCAAATATCTGCCCAGTTATGAAACTCACTGGCATATATTATTGGCATAATCAGAAGCAGTATATAATAATGTTGCTTTCTGGATGATAGAAAAATGTATATTTTGAAGTTGATATTTCCTCAGTTATGTGGTAGGCTTTGATATTGAAACCTGTGGAAAGTGGTGTGCTCACTGTTATATTTTACTTAATTTGCCAAACTTTGGGCAGTGTGTCTGCATGTTTTGCTCTTTCTGTTTTTTTGTTTTTGTTTGCATTTGTTGCAAATGGACACCATGGCCATTGGGCTAAGAAAGTCAAAGATTACTCAGATTCTGACCATTCTCTTGATCTCTTTTTCTAGTGCTGTAGATGGATCTGTAACTTAAAAATAATAATCAAATTTAAGAGTTTGGATTTCTTAGTAGAAATGTGTATTGCCCCCTCCCCTCACAAATTATGCACTTGTTTTTTCCCCAGAGGTCTCAGAGAGAATCTGGGACATTATCAAGGAGGGCACAAAGCATATTGGCACCTTCCCAGCAGTTAGTTTCATAAAAAGGGCTCTTGTGTTACTATACAAAACCCTGAGCAATTTGGGTCCAAGTAATCTTAAGGACCACTTGGAACCTTATATTTCAGCCTGATCACTAATACAGTGGTAACTCGGGTTAAGAACTTAATCGTTCTGGAGGTCCGTTCTTAACCTAAAACTGTTCTTAACCTGAAGCACCACTTTAGCTAATGGGGCCTCCCGCTGCTGTCGTGCCACTGGAGCACGATTTCTGTTCTCATCCTGAAGCAAAGTCAAAGATTACTCAGATTCTTAACCCGAGGTACTATTTCTAGGTTAGCAGAGTCTGTAACCTGAAGCATCTGTAACCCAAGGTACCACTGTATCATCTGGAAAAGTATTGAGAGTTGTCCCCCATGATACAGAGACCCAGCTGGCTTCAGCCAAAAGCTGCACATTTAGAATGACTGACCCCATGCTATGGAAGACTCTTCCAGCAGAGATTTGGCAGGCATCTTCACTTTTGACAACTATCTAAGATTATGGTCTGAAGTTGCATGATACAGCAACCTTACTGACTCTAAGATAGTCATTGTCTAGGCATTGCCTGTATGGGGGACCACAAGGAAACCCTCCCTGTATGGGAAACCACAAGGAACCCTCCCTTTAGTTCTATGGAAGAAAGGTAGGATACAAATGTAATTCAATAAATCATGTCCCTTGTAACTAGGTTACATACATTTTGTGGGTAATTGATGGCTTCACTGATCGCAGTCTGACCTAGGTGTAATGTGGGAGGTAGTGCATTGTATTCTGTATCGCTGTTCAAATCTATTCTCACCCTTACTGTTCTTAGTTCCTTGACATGGGTGTGGTTTCACAGATTTGTCTGGAGTGCTGTGATAGGAACAAGCTGGGTGGGAGGGTGGAGAATTGTGATGGGATGATGAGCTGCTTGTGCGTAAAAGCTTAGTCCCTCAGAGCTTGGGCATGCTTCTCAAAGCTCTGTCTTTAGCGGAGCCCCTTGAACATGACTCCCTTAATCGCTGGCAGAATCCGACAGTGGGCGTTTACGGAATCTACTCCAACATAAAAGCTCCTTAACGGAAACGCGTCTTCGGGATTCTCGGCGCGACAGTTTCCGGCGAGGAGTGGGTGTACCTACAGGAGGTCCTGAGACCTCTCCACTGTTTTCGCTAGAAGTCTCCCTGAGCCATCCCTCCGACTCCCTTTCTCTCTGAACTTCCTCTCTCCCCCTGCTGGTACCTTCCTCCGCTGCCGAGTCTCTCCTAGCTTCTGAGAGCCCTTCCACCACCTGCCTTTCCGATGGCAGTTCCCTGACAATAATTTTCCATGGCTTTTATTTTTTTGTAGAAAACTCTGTTTCATAACTTGATTAGTAACAATGAGTGGGTGCCTATAGCAAATTTATTATTAGGCAATCTTGGAAGTTGCAAAAATTTAAATTTATATTATATAGAAATAAAAGAAGCATGCTTAATAAAATAAACATGCTTAAAAACACTCTCTAGGGCATCAGAATTTTGTTCTGATGCAGATTGATAATGTTCCAGTGCAGACCACAAAACAGACTAATTTGCAGTTTGCAATTTTTTTCCAGAAAACCAACATCACTGGTAGCAAGATTGATATAGCTACCTGCAGATTGGCTTGTCAAGTTGCAATAAGAACAAACGTTCTGTGTGACCACCAAACTTACATAAGGGTCTGTTTATATCAAGGTGGTCTTGATGTGTTAAATAGTTTTGCTATAGCATTATCTCTTCATCTCCTGAGTTTAAAACTGTATGTAGATCAATGACTGTTGTACAGAAAATGTGATGCTCTGCATTTTGATACATGCTCTATTGTTGCCACGTTAAGATGGAAATTCCTTCAGTCTCCTGGTCTCTCTTCTGCTTAGAGGAAATTATTCCTTGTTCAATAGAGAAATCAAGCCACTTGTCTCAGCAGAAATCAATTTTTTTATTAAATGAGACTTCTCCAACATTTTGCTTAATATTTTTAAAGAAATTGTGCTCTAGAATGATTCTGGATTATGACATCATAATTTACCTCCTGGAATCTTATTGGTTGAAGTTAGCAATTGTTATGACAGTTGCGTTGCATCAGCTCACAAAAGGGCAAAACTAAATTACAGTATTCTAGTTGTAAAGCGAAACAGAAGGTAATGTGTACTAGAATAGAGGAATGTTTGGTTTTGAACTGCCTTTCGTTATGATCTCCAAAATGAGTACAGGCACACACACACCCAACTTGCAATTGACTTGCGCACGACCGCATATATGCCTGGTGGTGGGAAATAATTAAATCATATAATTCATACCTGGAAATGGAGGGAGACAGCTGGAGAGTCCTTGGAGCCTGAAGAGGACTTCAGTGAGGGCAGAGAAGAGTCTGAAGGCGCAACTGGGCCTTGTTTAGACTGCACAGCCTCTCTGCCTAACAGCTGGTGTGCGGGGTAGCGCAGCACCAGCAGCTGCTTTTCTGCTCATCCTCCGGCCTCCTGCCAGCCCCAAAGCTTCAATTCCAGTTGAAGTTGTTTTTTGGTACAGTATTTTTGATCTGGACTGGAGAGAGAGTGGTAGAGAGGGCATTTAAAGGGTGTTTAAAGGGTTCTCTCCACTTATGTGATTTTCACTTATGTGCGCAGAATGCTGGAACATAACCCCTGCATAAGTGGGGGGTCGCTTGTATAATATTTGAGTACTCCATAAGGTGGTTTATGAGGATAAGGAGTAAAAAGTAAAGACAGAACTTTCTGTGGTAAAAAGTAAGTGGGTTCAGAAGATCTGAAAATATGGTATAGATAGATACTCTTACTTTAGAATGGGATTTCTGTTTGCTTAAAACAAATACTTGGATATGAGATGGTGGTTAGAGTTTCAACTTTAAATCTGTTTACTCAGTAGATTAGCAAACCAGTGTTAGAAACTGAGATATGGAAGATAGGAGCTAAATGGCACCTTAATCTGAGGTTATGGGCGCAACAACGGAATGTCTAGGCAATTTTTTTTAATAACAAGAATACAAAGCTGAAAATGAATGAACTGCAGCTAAAATATTATGTTCATTTCCCACATGGTCTAGTCCTTTCCCCCCTAATATTCTTAAGAGGGTCTCTTCTCCAGTCTCCAGAGAGTAGCTGGAAGTGGGGAGGCAGAAAAAAGTCCTCCTTTCCTTCTACTCTGCAGTTTTAATCTGAAATCTCAGGCAGAGTGCTGCACCCAGAGCTCAAAAACTGCTTGTGCTAATGAAATTCCCTGTCGCAAAATGCACCTAGAACAATGGGAGTTTCAAACACTGTAGCAAACTGATTTATGGTAATAATAATAATAATAATAATAATAATAATAATAATAATGGACTGCTTTTCCCTTCCAAAATGAAGGGAAAAAGTCATTTGATCCAGGGACAAGCCACACATATATTGGCCTATTTCTACCTTTTTCTTAATGGTGACACAGACCTTAATATAAGAATATTCTTCACAGCTGTGAACAGGGCAGTGGGGTGGAGTAAGTGAAGACAAGCGACAACAATTAACTATAACGTTGTTCACTCCTTCTGCTCAGGCTGCGCAGAAAAAAAAGCATCTTGGTTTCTGAAATTCATTCTGATGATGCAGATAAAATGTGACTGATAGAATTATACAGGATGTGGTCTTAGTGTGTGAAAACAGTCAAGATCCAAGGATCTCCAGGCATGCACCTCCAGATGGTGGAGATGGCAGGCGCCATCCTGGAGCCCAGGCATCTTCACTGGTTGTAAGCGGCCAATAGCCAGGGTACAAAATGTGCTTGGCACCTGGCTAATTTTGAACACTGGAGAGGGAAATAGACAGCATACAAGCCAAAGACCACTTGTGTACATAACAGTAAATGGGCCATTTCTTCAGTATCTTAGAAAAATACCTGCAGTGAGGTTTTGGTAATGTGCAGTGATTTAATCAATTAATCTTTCAATTCATTTTAATCTGCCTAAAGGCAGATTAGTACATTAGAAGTAATCTTTGTTGTGCTTTATAGCCCTAGTGACAACAAGTAACTACTTCTGTTTTTTGTGTTGTTTCAGGTACATATTGAGATTCACTAAATTGCGACTTATGCTACAACTAAAAGGCATTCCATTATTTACTGCAGTTCAGTACAATGCAGAGTTTGGAGGACAGACGGGTGATGCATATCTCTTATATTAATATGGAACAGGAAGATGATGTAGGACACCAACACCTACGTAAAAATGCCCTGAATGAGCAGAATGAAATTCTTCGTCTTCCAAATATCCAGTCGTTAGTGAACAACTCTCATGTGGATAATAATCATTTGCAAAAGGAGTTCTTCTCTCTTAAGATCAGGAACTGCACTCTGTTTAAAGCTGTCCCATTGCCTCATATTGGCAAAAAAAGGCCACCACGCTTGAGTGATGCGGCAAACGGAGCTGCGTCTTCCAAGGAATCGCTAGGTCCACTTTTTTCTCCTGAAAAAGATATATTTGAAAAGCTCTTTAAACACTTTGATAGCACTGCAGTGACAGGCTGGCTGGAGAAGGCACGCAACTTCATTAGTGACATGGGCACGTGGAGTTGTTGTGGAGATAACTTTGTACGCTTTGCACATTTCTGGCTGTCTGAACTCCAGTACAACCACAAAGAGCAACTGTTAGAACTGGAAATGGGAGTTATTGAGGATGAAGTACGCCTTGCTTTTGAGGGGTCAGGCTCCAAGGAGTTCCAGCCATCGGATTTGAATTCCATTCTTGCAGCTGCGCTGAGTGAATATCCCATCGGACTAGTGAACAACCAGAACCCATATGTTTTTCTTGACTATTTAAACCTTATGTCTTCAGCGGACACATCTGAATATAAGGAAATGCTTTCAGCTATACAGTACACAACCAAGAACCCTCAGATAGCTCAGTGGTTGCTAGCTATACGAGCATTTGCACTTGCAAATCTCTGGCATGCAATAGTGAAGGTAAAAATGCAATAGTTTTGAAATGCTAGTGCCAGTTTGTTGCCATGTTCCTTGTAAAGTACTTTTAAGATCTGTCAGTGGCCAAGAGAGATAATAACAGGAAGTGTTGTAGTAATAACTTTTAGGCAACAGATATATAAAAAAAGCTTTAGGGAGTTAGTGAGCTGTTATACCTTTTATTATGGTGTATGTTGATGGAGAAGATTTCAATATTTTCAGGCCTATTGAGTAAAATGTGTAGAACTGGCTGATAACAGGCATTAAGGACCCCATCCTGTTATTTTTTCTGAATTAGTATATAAATATTACTATTACAGGGTTGTATCCAATACTAGTCCTATTGCAATTAGACCTATTGAAATTAATGGACATGCATAATTTAGGTTTATTAATTTCACTGTATCTACTTGGAATATAACCTAGTTGGATACAGCCTGCCGTGTCTGAACTTTGCACCCCTTTGGGCTGTTTCAAATGTATTATGGTGACAAACCTATATTTTTCATTGCATCTACACTCATCATGAACAACCCCAACTTTCTGCCTTGTGCATGATAGTTGAATGCAAGTATTGTGAGTGTACATTACTTTTTTAAACATAATCTGTTAAGCATCTCTGTTGGGCCTTCCTAAATCCACTTGCCCTTGTTCATGCTTTGAGATAGTTCAACTGTAATGCCAAAATTGCCACCATCTGACAGATGCATGATTTGCAAGTGGCCACTGAGCCAGGATCTGAAACTGTGGCTTGAACTGTTTTGCAAACAGCAGTTTGGTCAAGCTGGTTTGGCATTCCACCCCAACAAAAATCACCATTGCGTCTGCTCTTGGAATCCGTTGTTTGATAATTCTCTGAAAAGACAGTGGCGGGGGAAGCTGCAAAGCCCATGTTTTCCCTGTTTGGCATTTCAGTTGAACAAATCCTACGAGAAGTCTCCCTACTGTAGCAACGTTAGTGAGGTCTTTTTATTCTAAGCATATCTCTGATACTGAACACACTTATGTGCTTCTTTTAAAAGAGCTGGTTACTCTAGAGCTGTGAAATTTATCCGTAAGCAGTGAATGTGTCTAGAAGTCAGCACAAATGTCTCATTATTAATCTCAGCTATATTCGTCTGGGGTGGAGTGTTGGCCATGGTGCCTGCCAGCAGCCACTTAAAAAATTGAACTTTGGCAATGTAGATAAGCATCTTGCCTTGGCTACTATTGGCACTGGGGGAAAAAGAATGGGTGATGCTGTCAGGGATCCTTAGGGCTGGTTCCATTGCTACTCATGACAGTGGTTTAACTTGTTCCTAGGCAAAGGTCTTTAGCTGAACATGGGCTAAGCATTCTGTTAAACTGTGTTTAAAGGTGATTGTACACCAGCCTTCCCCAACCTGGTACCTTTTAGACGGTTTGGGCTACAACTCCCATTGACCATAGCCGTCATGGGGAATGGGCATGGAAGATGGTAGTTCAAAACAAGGTGCAGGGGGAAGACTGGTGTTCAATATTGGGTAAAAAATTGCTATGGATGCAAGCCTTCATCCTGTTTAATAAAATAAACAAGAGTTGGAATGCTGTAGGAATCTTGTGTCACACTCTTCTTATTTGTTTTATTTTTCCTAAGAGGAATAGCTGTGCTTAGTTTCTTACAGGAAGAACAATAACCAAGTGTCATGGGGCACCCTAAATACTGACATACATTGTGGCATAATTTCTTGGGGATCAGCGATTTCGTATCCATATTCTCCCTTTTTTTGTGCATTTGGTGAAGTGGACTCTGGTCCATGAAAACTTTTTACCATATTAAATCTGGCAGTCTTTAAGGTACTGCAAGATCCTTTTGTGTGTGTGCTTTGCTACCAAAGTCACGAAGACTTCTGTCTCCTTGCATCTTTTTACTGATTTTTGCGTGTACACACACAACCCCAAATCAGAATGCTTGTAATAAAAGCCTTAATATGAAATTGTGGACTGTGAGGAAAGTCTTCCATTTTAAAAATGACACTTTAAGCTATTAAGAAAACATGTTGGTTAGGTGACTTGGTAATTTTCAGCTAGATCTGTGAGGCAATATATATTACAGATGTATAGCCCTTATGTCTTTTAACAGCATTCAATTTATAGTTCTGTCCCTAACGGTTCATTGCAGAATTTTTATCCTTATGCCAAATATAGAGGATATAAGCACCACCAATAAGACTTCTTTTTTTCCTTACCCATAAAGTAGTTATTCCAAACAAATGCCAAAAATACTGCTTTGTCTGACTGTATGTGAGTTTAAAAGATTGGATGACATAAATTTGATTTTTTTTTAAAAAAAGAAATCCATATCCAAATGAGAACTAAATGTGTTGCAATAAAAAAACTCTTATCCAGTGAGCAGAATATAGCTTCCCCCTTTAGGTGTTAGGCTGTTTGTGGGCCACTATATGATTGAAGCATCTGATTGGGTGGAGGAGTCAATGGTGGTATCCACTTAAACTGTTTTGCTGGAACTATCAGCTCCCATAACCTATCAGAGGAGATCTATAGGGTGCATCGGGAGGGGAGAGGGTGGGGAAGTTTCATTGTGCAGCTAACACTTATTGTACTAGTGGAATAGCTGGCTCTCACTTCAGGCCTTTCCCCAATATGTAGGATGTTGGAGAAGCAGCCAGGCATGGTGTCAGGGCACCATGTTCCCCTGTATTCGTTTGTTAGCCCTTCATGTCGCCAGTGTGTGACAAGAGCTAATCAAACCCTTGAAAGATAGAGAACATCCACCCACAAAGGACAGGAGTATTCACCGGTGTTGGTTATGCTCTGCTTTCAGCAATCATCTTTTGTTTTACACCAGGGGTGTCAAACTCAAATTCATCGGGGGCCGCATCAGCAGTTTGGTCACCCTCAAAGGGCCGGTTGTATCTGTAGGACTATGTGTCCACTCTTTATTATCATAAATTATTGTCACTGCATTCAATTATTACTGTGACATTTTTGGGTTATTTGATTGTAGTTTATGGTCCCTATACCACTGTAAAGTGACACGGAAGTGGTCAGTATATCTAAAGTTTACCGCTCAGACTTTTAAGCAGAATAATAAACAGACCCTCCCTAGTAAGCAGACCCCCCTCCCCCCTCACATACATCATATGTACTTACAGTACAGGAGAGAAGGGTTCAGGCAGCCGTTGGATCTGTCACATCGCAGGATGGCATGCGCTCAATATAAAAACAAGTGGAGGTTTCCTGTGTAGAACAGCCGGCGCCGCTAGAGGGCAGACGTTCTCTGGCTTGTAGGCTGCCGCGCATGCGCTGAAGAGGCGGCTTTCTTGTGTCAAAAAAAAAGAAGCGAGAATAAAAGGTGAAGGCTGGCGGCGGCTACGCGGGCCACATGACGAGGTCTGGCGGGCCGGATTCGGTCCGCGGGCCTTGTGTTTGACACCCGTGTTTTAAACCTTTTTAAATCTCCTTGAGCTAGAGCAGACATAATGTTTCCCATCCCTGAACCATGCTCAAAGGATTGAAAATAAACCATAGGTTTATTAGCTTCGTTTCTCCCCAACCCTTTTGCCATACTTCATTGTTTTGCCAACATTCAACAATAATGAGGATTTGCTCCTGACACTTTGGATTTGAAGTCCTAGCTAGAATCTGGTTTCAGTTCCTGGATTAGGACCAAATCCTAGTTTGTGTTAACCCTGGCTAACATCCATGTACAATGGGTAACAACATCAAGCCATGTTTAAGGGATGAAAGTAATGTATATTGACTCATTGTCTGGAGATTACTTATCTTTAACAGAAGTTTTGGCAGCTTTACTTTCTTTGCGTTTGGCTGGCTTCTTTCTGCAGTCTTGCATCTTCCACTGGAACATTAACATAACTCAGGTGTGCATTGGTTTTCTGTGCATTTGTCATGTTGAGGCATCAGAATAAGCCAGTGGAGCACTTACGTTTTAAGGAATTTATGAGGGCAGAAAGCATAAATCTTAACTGGAAATCTTAATTAACTATGCTTCTTGTTTAGATCATAGCTGGGGGACATTTGGTGCTCTGAGTGTTACAGGACTACAGCTCCCATCATCCCTGATCATTGGCCATTCTGCCTGAGGCTGATGGGAACTGGAATCCAACCAGTTTCCTCATTTAGATGCTGATGGATATTTTAACTGTCATTTAGTTACTGTGAAATACAGTGGTACCTTGGTTTGCGAACTTAATCCGTTCCGGAAGTCTGTTCTTAAACCAAAGCGTTCTTAAACCAAGTTGTGCTTTCCCATTGCAGCAGAGGACTCAATTTACAAATGGAACACACTCAACATGCACTGCTTCCAAGACAAAGTTCACAAACAAAAACACCTACTTCTGGGTTTGCAACGTTCTTAATCCAAGTTGTTCATAAACTAAGCTGTTCTTAAACCAAGGTACCACTGTGTCCCTGTATGCTTTCTATAGTGTGTTGATCCCATCATCTTTTCTGTGTAAAATGTTGGTTGGTTTTACTTCTACCCATAGCAATTGCTTGACAGCACTCCTTTTGATACTCTCATCTAGAGGCATAAATGGTTCATTTAGGTGTCATTTGGTAACAGAGGCAGAATTACAGGGATTTGGTAGAGCTTTGGGGGAAAGAGATTTCAGAGCCCTCTTATACAGTTCAAAAGGTGTCCCCCGAAAAGCAGTAACTTTCAAGAGCGCCTCTCCCCACATACCTCATAATAACCAGAGACATGGGTGCTTCTGAAAAATTATCACAAGTGGTCCAAAATATTTGAAAACTGAGGTAGTAATTGAAGCACCCTTGCCCTCTCTGAATGACATTTCTGCTTAAAAGAGGCTGCATGCATTCACCCTACCAAGTTGCATTTTGGCAAAATATCAGAAACCTTTCGGAATAGATAGACACAGTTGCATCTTAAAGCTCTGTGTGTTTAAAAGCCACAGGTGGCTCTCAGTATTTTGCTGTAAAACATCTCATCAGTCCAAGCTGCAATAATCATTATGGCATTAATGATACAGACTGATATCTGGGGGATGATGCAACAAGTTCTGCGAGCCCAAGAAGACTTTGGGTTTGTGTTTCTTGAATAGCAATGCATCGTGACAAAGTTCTTTTTGAAATGAAAGTTTCCAAGAGCCTGCTGGCCATAGGGTTCTGCCTAAAATGTGTGTATCTGCGTGTATGTTAGCTTTCTAGCATCTCTCTTTAAATGTTTCGAGTGAATTTAGCGCACTTGTACTTTTAATGAAAATTGTGTACCTGCCTTGAATTTTGACTTTTAAAAACCTGGATGGTAGTTAAAACATTCCAGCAGAACTAAAAGGAAAGTGGTTTTAGTGAAGTTACTAACAGTATGATCCACAGCTCTGTTAAGCTAAGAGAATGTTCAGCCTGATAGGCTGTATATCCCCTTGTGTGTACTCAGGCTTACTCTCAGCTAAGCACAGACATGGGAATATGACTTTACCTTTTATTTCAGAGGGACTAGCAACTTAGTCCTAACCACATTTGTTATTCAGATGTCCCATGCAGTCTGAAGAGGCTTACTTTTCAAGTACATACATTTAGAAGTGAAGCCTACATTGGCAAAGATTTGAATACATCTCCTTAATTAGGCTGTGGATTGTATTGTAACAACATACTTGTAGAGTCTGCACTTTATACTAGGGTGGGGTGGGGAGGAATCTATTTTTAAAGAAGTTTCTTGCACTACTAGAATTATTTAACTGACAATGTATTTAGCTGACAATGAAGGCATATATAAAAATAAAATGTTTTGTTCTTGATGAGGGGGTGAGGAGTAAGGGGTGGGTATAAATAAAAGATGGGCTTGTTTAATATCTAATTAGGGTGTTCACCACTTTTACTGCATGTGGCTTCTTGGTCCACTTTTGTGGAAAATGAGACTTTAAAACTGAAGATAGAGTTTGATCTCCTAGAAAGCCGAGGCAGATTTTGGAGCTATTCTCTGTAAATGCCCTTTTAAAGCTACGAGTTAAAACAACAACTGCATACTTGCACCTAAGTGAGTTTTGCCCTTTTGAAAACAGGGGTTGTAGCAACATGAATGGTCCCTGAATTGCTTTCTAAATGTCCTTGAAGGTTTACTGTGAAATAGCAAAATAACATTAGAAGTCTGGGGGACGGGGAGGACTAATGCCCAGTCTGCAGACTCACATGCCTTATTCATGTGACATATATTCTCTAGACAAGTTTATATTTCCTGAGTAGTGACAGAATTGGAATTAAATTATAAGATTATCTGCTAAATGTCGTGCTTTTTAAAATTCAGTTCTATAAGGCATTGGTCAAAACCCAGCTCTCTTCTGAACAACCTATCAAGAGTTCTGTTTCTGCTACTAGAAAGCAATCCAGCGAAGTGGTTAAAGAAAGGTAAGATTACTTGCATTTAGAAAGTGAAACTTTTTGATAGCATATTTCCTGACTTAATATTGTGTTTAAACTAGAACTGATGCAAAAGCTGCACTGCTTTGTGAAGTCATTGGGCACCACCCACCATGATGTATAATTTTCCACTTGCCCAGCCGAGATGGTTGCTGGTGGATTGTGGCCACTGTCTTAAAGTTAGGTTGTGATATATATATATATATATATATATATATATATATATATATATATATAAATATAAGCTTGAACTGAATATGTGCCTGTACTAAATTTTGTATGCAACGCCAAAAATCATAGCACAATAATGATTTGTTGATGTTTGTCAATAGTCTTGCTTATTAGTCGTTTTTTTTTAATAACCACACAAGTATGTAGAAAGGCTTTTTAGAATGTAGTATATAAGTTGGTAATGCTTATAGAGGCTACATATCTAATTCACAGTGAAGCCTTGCATGACTGAAATATTTGCTGTACGTGACTGACCAATACTCACTTGCTTCATAGAAGAAACTAACATAGCATTGTATGTTCTGTAGAGCAAAACCGTGTGTTCCTTTTTCTTCCTCCTCAAGGGTGTAACTTCTCAAATCAGCATCCTATCTGCAACATTAATTAATATCAATGGAATTTGTGCAAGGACTCTGTTGAAATGGACTGATGTTCTTCCTTCTTCAGCACAGCTTAGTCAATTGCATTTCTGGGTTTCCCCCTCTATGCACAATGGGGCTTTGGGTGGGATGCTAAAACGTCAGGGTTTCAAATCAGTCAGACATGGGCACAGTACCCAGATGCGGGAGAGTTCTGCCAGGCCTCTGTCCCCCCAATCCCTCGACAGAACTGCAGATCTAAGCAGTATGAAAGACAAAATAGATTTGCACCTCCAGTATATCTGTCCAAACCCCATTAGTGCACATCAGTTAAATGGGAGCACAAGAGGTGCACTTAGACCACTCATTTTCTCCACTGCCTCCTGGCATTGTCTGTATGCATAACAACATAAGAACCTCAAGAGTTGTATCAAAGGTTCACCCATTCCTGCATCCTGAGTCTTTCTGTGGCCAGCCTGATGCTTCCCAGGCATAACGAGGGCAGCGCTCTCCCACGGTTACGCCCCAGCCACTGGCGTTTAGTGAAACACTGCCTGGGAGCATGGAAGTTTTTACGGCCTAGTCTCTTTTCTTTAGTTTTGCCCAATTCCCTTTTCAAAACCTCTAAACCTACCCTAAGGCCCATTTCCAAAATGTCTTGTGGCAGCAAGTCCTTTAATTGCTACAAAATAATAAAAAAAAAATCCCTTCCAGCAGCACCTTAGAGATCAACTAAATTTGTTATTGGTATGAGCTTTCGTGTGCATGCACACTTCTTCAGATACACTGAAATTTAATTGCTGTGCTTTGTGTGAAGTGTTTTCCCCATGCCTTTGCACTGGGATGGGGAAACGGGAAACAGCTCCATTGAGCATTATGGGATCCCTCTGCACATGCTGTGCCTGTGCACCACTGGATTTCCTATCAAGAAAACGTTTATAACTTCTGCTCACAGGTTTCTCTAGTAATAGTTCTAGATTTTGATTTGGCATGGACCACTGTTGAAGAGATGCAGCAACTTTCTAAATTTTCTCATTTTATTTAAAAATTGCTTAATGGAAGGGGGCTCATGGACCACATTCAATCTATGTTTAAAAGAGAGTTGCAACCCAGGAGTGCGTTGGTATCTGTACAAATACACAAATTTCCAGAAGCTGATGATGGGATTGCATCCTTGCACCACAGGAGGGAGATAGAGGTCAATGTTATTAAAAATGTTCAGCATTTTTAAGTATCTATATATCACCTGCAAATTGCTGAATTTTAAACTTTTCTCTCACTGTTGTCATAGCAATTAGCATAATATATCAAAGCTGAAAACCATATATATGCATTGTGATGGTTTTAAAATCTGAACATGAAATGCTGCTGAATGGTTTTTACTGAGCTGCGTGGAAAAAGAGAAATAAAAAGTTGTGGTCGAAAACCCAGAACCAATTTGCTTTTCCTGTCTTTTCCCAGTCTTCTCGTTCTTCTGTCTGTCTCTGCAGGAAACAACACTGCTGTCAGCTATCCTTTTCAATCTGTCTTTCTGCTGTCACATAAAGTTGAAAGGGCAGATATACTGACACTGTCCAGGTTCCAAAGAACCACTTTGAGGCTTTTTACAATCAAGCAGTGTATAAATTGTATGAAATAAATAAGTAGATAAACGATGGAACAAGTTTACCTCTTGGAGAGGGGAGTTTCAAAATCAGTTTGCAATAGGTGGTGGCTGCAGTGATGGGTAGTCAGAAGTCTGGAGCAAAAAAATCAAATACCATTCTGTGTGTGTTTCATAGGCAGTTGCCAGCCAAATATTGTCTCCTCTGACTGGCAGCTCTCCAGTCCTTAGAACCGCCTGGTACCTCATCCTTTTCACTGGATATGCCAAGGATTGAACTGGAATCTTACCAGTCAATCATAGTATTTCCTTTTTAAAATATAAACTGTATATTTTTAGTCCAGTGGGTATGCATCTTTGGAAAGGAATGAACAGACTAAAAAACTAACAAGGCACATCGTGGACGTGGCAGGTATACAAGAGAAGAAAAAAATAGCATAAGTATAGATTTTAATATACTGAAATAAATAAATACGTAAATAATGCATATTTATTTTTAAAAGGCCAACAAAAGAGCATTAACATCTAATTGTAAGATGTATTTTAATATAAATTGTATTTTAATATTTTGCTGGAATCCACCCAGAGTGGTTGGGGAAACCCTGCCAGATGGGTGGGGTTTAAATCATAAATTATTATTATTTATTGTAAGGAAAAAAATAAGTGGGGAGGGAAATAGACACTTGAGGTAAATCATGGATGATGAAAATAAATAGGGGGGAATTCTAATTAAAGCTGCTTCCAGATGAATTCATACCTTGTGGGGAGACTACATTGAGATGGGACGATTATTAAGGTACATCATAAAGGCCTACCAAATAAAAGCGTAATCCTCAGGCTCTGCTGGCTCTCGGTAGCTTCACCACCCTCAGAAGCTCAGGGCGGTGGCTTGGGAGAAACCATTCCGTGTTGTGGAATTCTCTTTCTGCAGAGGTGCATCTGGAACCTTTATCATATAGCTTCTGTCGTACGCTGAAGACGTACGTCTTTACCCTGGCCTGTGACACCTGAGATGTATATTTTCAGGATCCACCCTGTTCCTGTGACTATGCTGGTTTTTAAAACTGTTTTAAATGTTTTTTTGATCTTCTCCCCTCCACCCCAGAACTGTTTTTCATATTGAATTTTAAGTTGTTGTAACCTGCCCTGGGACTGTATAGCAAAGGGTGATAAATGAAATCTAATAATAGTTATAAAATATTGAATGTGGTGGACCAAGGGGGAAATATGTCTGTATAGATTGCAGAAGCGACTCAGAGGTCAGTGCAGTGCAAACACACCCGATTGGTACTACCAATGTGTTCATACAGCACAGACCTCCCCACTCCCTTCCCCTCTTCCTGTCAGTAAGCAACAGCTGCCCACCTGCTGGAAAGCTGGCATGGGTGCTGCACCCAGCTCAGTGAGCCGCTTGTGGTGGATTGAGAATGCCCTCCCTCCCCTACAAAGCGATTATGAATTTGCTTGAAATGCAGCAAAATTTCACAGGGGGATAACAAATCTAGTCTTGGTGTGATTTGCTTTTAGTTTGAGCTTGCCTTGCTCACTGAAGATTTCAGAGGTCCATAGAGTGATATATAGAGCATGTGCTTTTGCATTAATACAGAATAAATATTTAAAGCAGGTGCAAGATCATGGTGTTGAAAGTGCTGCAAACAACACTACTGTACATTATTAGTTGCTTTTCCTTTGTGCAGGAGGCCAGTTCTAGCAAAATGCACTAGAGGGAGCTCATGTATATGGTACTGTACTAGAACATATCTGGTCAACTGTTTTCTGTTGTGTTGCAAGCCTCTCCTCACACATTCACACATTATGCATTGGCAGGGGCCAGTGTCTCCATCATCTCATGCTTCCATATGTATTGTGCTCCCTTGCACATTTATATGAAAATCTTATAGCCTGTTAGCCAAACGTACTCACCCCCAGTTAGAATCATGCACAAATAGTTAACTGTGCACTTCAAAAGAGAAAAGAATGGCCGGTCAATTGAACCAAAGTTAAGAAATGCACAAATAAACTTCTGGAAACCCCACATTTTAATCTGTATTTGATGGGGGATTATGCTAATGGGGACTGATGGGAGTTGGAGTCCCACAACATTCATTGTACATCACATTGGCTACCCCTAATGTAGCAAAATGCCTCTGGCACCCATTATTCCTGACTTTGGGACTTTGTCATCTGCACAATAATATTCTCCTGGAATAAATCTGGTTTCCACCATATAAATCTGTGCGGCAGAAAGGATGCAGGTAGAGCTGGAGTCAGGACTTTGGTATTGTTGTGTGTTGTGTTTTTAAAACAATTTTTTATTTATTTTTAAACAAATAGAAATGCAATAACCATTAAACACTTATCCAGCAGTACAGCTAATGGTGTTTGTTTTAGGAGTTTGGTATGGTTGAGTTCTTGCCTGCCCAATAGCATCACAGGAAGTTAGGCTCTAAAAATCAAAGTAGTTTTCAGCTGGCTGTCCCTAGGAAGCATATGTTTTTATGCCAGACTTTACTGCTTTACTGCTGCTGGTGAAGAGTCTAGCTGTGTGTAAGACTACTGAGGGAGAGAGAGAGAAGCAAATGGAAACACCTCCTCTGATCAGGGCCCAACTGAGAGCCAGGAAGGCATGGGTCCCCGTCCCCCCCATTTCTATGAAGCAGGTTGTTGCCTGTGGCACCTCATGCTGCAATAAATCAGTTTGTCTCTATAGTGCCCCAGATTTCTCAGCATTGCTGCAACAGATGTATTGAATCGCTCCCACCTTGTGACATGCTGACAGTGAGGTTGCATTGGAGCGGAATTGCTGTCAGCAGCAGCTTTGGTTTCCTTTAATGTACGGATTCTCATCTGCAAGTTAAAAGAATCCATGGGTTCGTTGATTTATTCTCAGCCATGGTTCATAGGCAGATATTTGCATCCACCACCAACCATTGCAATTTGCTTAGAAAGTGCCAATGTATATAAATACACCTATGCATATAAGATTGCCATACTATATTTAAAATTATACCATTGAAAACTGGGAGAGCATCCTCGTGGGCCTTATTTTAATATCAGTCACTAGAAATTATGCCGTCCCAGGCTTCTTTGATTTAGGCTCGCCCATGGGTTAAAGAAAAGCTCTGAAGATGGCCTGTCCTTGTCAGAGAAGTTTTTAGCTTCTTTTGATCTGACGGAGATCAGGCTGTTTAGCCTGGAGCAATTCACTGTGATCTCAGTGTTTTTCGAAGTACTTCCATCCACCTACTGATTTTATTTAATTCTAGGCTATTACCAAGCTAGCGTACTTGTGTGCCCCTTCAGGTCACTTGATATAACGTGCATAGCCTTTATTCTACGATGCTCAGAAATGACCATAATTAGAGCGGCCCTAGCGATTTCTGTCCAGCACGGTTCGCAGACATACACAGGCATTCCTAGATGTTGCTCAATCCTCAAATGAGTTTGCATCCTGTCGCTGTGTGAAGAAGGAGCAGATGTATTGCTGAAGAAGAGTGCAGAGCCTGGTAGACAGGAGTTCTGTCAGCATTCAGCCCTGCCCAGACCTTGAACCTCAGGTCTCCTCAGGGGCAGGACCTTCTAGCAGATCTCACGCTTACCAATGTGGAGGAGACATCCAATTAGAACATCCCTGCCACAGCTTTGGAGGTCCCCATACCATTTGCCTGGAATCCTGCCTGGATCTTAGACACACACCCCATCTTCCCTTGGAGCAGAGGTGGCAGCAAACCAGCCATGCAGCTGCACTGCTGCTGGTTTGAATAGCTGCAAGTCAGGCTTTGACCAGGCCCTGAGAGAAAGGGGCAGGATGGAGCCTTGGTCTTAGTGGTTTCATTGCTGAAGCATTTGCTCTCCTTCAAGCTCTAGCCTTCCTGACCTTGGGGAAAGGGACTCCTACTCATGCAGAAGCTGCTGCTTCTCTTTTGTGATGAGAATGTTCCATGTATGCATAGGGATGTTCCACGTATCATTATCATTATCATTATTAATTTGTACCCCGCCCATCTGACTGGGTTGCCCCAGCCACTCTGGGCGGTTTCCAGCATATATAAAAATATATTAAAACATTAAACCTTAAAAAGCTTCACTATACAGGACTGCTTTCAGATGTCTCCTAAAATATATATAATTATTCATCTCCTTGACATCTGATGGGAGGGCATTCCACAGGGTGGGCGCCACTACTGAAAATGCCCTCTGCTTGGTTCCCTGTAACCTCACTTCTCGCAATGCGGGAGCTGCCAGAAGGTCCTTGGTGCTGGATCTCAGTGTCTGGGCTGAACGGTGGGGGTGGAGATGCTCTTTCAGGTATACAGGGCCGAGGCCATTTAGGGCTTTAAAGCTCTGCACCAACACTTTGAATTGTGCTCAAAAACGTACTGGGAGCCAATGTAGGTCTTTCAGGACGGGTGTTCTATGGCCACTCCCAGTCACCAGTCTAGATGGCACATTCTGGATTAGTTGTAGTTTCCAAGTCACCTTCAAAGGTAGCCCCATGTAAGCGCCCATCGCAGTAGTCCAAGCTGGAGATAACCAGCGCATGTACCACTCTGGTGAGACAGTGCGCATGTAGGTAGGGTCTCAACTGGTGTACCAGGTGGAACTGGTAGACAGCTGCCCTGGACACAAGTATGCAGGAGGAGTTTCTCCTGCAGACGGAAAACTATATGAGGGAATGATAATACTGTGGATGCTGTGTGAGAATGTGCAGACACACATGCTGAGATTGCTGTGTAACCAAAAAATTATATATATGGGAGTTGTAATGTAACAGCATCTCAAGGGACACAGGTTCCCTTCCCTTGAACTAGACAAATTGCTTTTTCAAGTCTTGTCTATAAATAGCTGGTCATTGATTTGGAAACAGTATACTTGCTTCTTGTTGTTGTTGTTGTTGTTGTTGTTGAGTCGTTTAGTCGTGTCCGACTCTTCGTGACCCCCTGGACCAGAGCACGCCAGGCACTTCTGTCCTCCACTGCCTCCCGCAGTTTGGTCAAACTCATGCTGGTATCTTCGAGAACACTGTCCAACCATCTCGTCCTCTGCCGTCCCCTTCTCCTTGTGCCCTCCATCTTTCCCAACATCAGGGTCTTTCCCAGGGAGTCTTCTCTTCAAATGAAGGAGGACGTTGGGTCTTCCTGCTTTTTTTGCCTTGTTTCCACCTATTCTCCAGCAGCAGTATGAATCCTGCTGTCCTGAAACAGGCTTTTGAATTGAATTCATTCTGTATATTGATGAAGAGCATGAGAAGATCCTGCTGGATCAGGCCAATGGCCCAACTAGTCTGGCATCCCAGTGGCCAACAAGATGCTTATTGCAAACTTGAAAGCTGGACCTGAGCACAACAGCACTCCCCACTCCTCTGATTCCTGGCAACTGGAATCCAGAGACAAAATTGCTCTGACAGTGGACATAGAACCTAGCCATCGTACATACACCATCAAATTGAAAGAGACAATACAGTGTAACTGTAAATCATTTCCTAATAACTTTTGGAATAATAATAATAATAATAATAATAATATGAAGACACAATGCATTCCTTATCGTTTGCTATTATTAAAGAAAACATGCTGACTTTCTCAAATCAGTTAAGTACGTCAAAAAAATATTTTTAGGTAAGGTTGGTTTACTCATTGAGCAAGCCAACACTGGTATAAACTAACATGGCAATACATCTCTTAGTGTGAATCGTAAGCATATTTACATGGAAGCAAGGTCCACTGAAGTCAGTGGGACTTGCTTCACAGGTTAGGGGGTGGCTAGCCTGTGACCCACAAGATGCCCTTGGATTTGTCTCCCATATCCCTTACCATTGGCCATGCTGGCTGAAGTGATGGAAACTGGAACTCAGTGACGTATGAGCAACCACAGGTTCCCCATCCCTGATCTAGGTGATGTGGGTGAGATGACTGGGTCTGAAGCCTGACTCTCCCTAGGGCTTTATGAATGAAATTGGTTTCTGCCAGGAGCAAGACCTTTTTAGTTGTGAACCCAGAGCTTTGGAACACTCCCACTCAAAAGGTTATTTTCTGATCTTCTTTGATCATGTCTTCACATATATGTAAAAACCTTTGGGTAAGAAGCAGAAAGCAACTTCGTGTTTACCCAAAGGGCTCTCATTCATATATATATATACCCTGTTGGTTCACTGCCATCACCTCTACTTGGGACATTGAACTCCCGTCTCCTATTGCAAACTGCTGTTGAAACTCTCCAAAGGGAGGCTGGCTTAGGAGGGAAAATACCAAATTAAATGCATAGTTCTTTGGAGTCTGGCTGTTGATCGGACATAACAGTGGCCAATCAGTTTGCATGGAATGTAAATGATCAAAATAGTTTTGCTTTTCTGTCTTCTTTTCCAAGCAGTGTTAACTGTTAACATATTTGCTTTTTCCCCTCCTCAGAGCTTTACAGACAGTTCAGTTGGGATATGCAGATGTCTTGGATTACCTTGTTAGAAGCCAGAAGCTTGATCTCAGTGTTGCTGATGAAAAGAACAGAAATCTAATATTTTTAGCCACTATATATGATCAGTCAAAGATCTTGGATTATTTCCTTGAAATGGTCAGTCACTCAGAAGATTTACATTTATTTTTTAGGTTTTTGAAACCCTTATTATAAAGCAGGAGGTGTGGAAGATGTTACGGCTGCAAACCTATGCACATTTACATGGGAGTAAGCCATGTGGGACAGAATTACATTTACTTCTGAGTAAGCTTGTCTAGGATTGCGCTGTAAATTGCTATTTAGGTGTAACTTTGATTCTGATCTGCACTCTCATTCCTTTAGATTTTTAAAAAAATCGGATTCATTTTTTATGATAACGTGAATTTGCAAACATGTCACATTTACACTTTCGATGTTTTGCCATTACCGTATTTTTTGCTCTATAAGACTCACTTTTTCCCTCCAAAAAGTAAGGGGAAATGTGTGTGTGTCTTATGGAGCGAATGCAGGCTGCGCAGCTATCCCAGAAGCTAGAACAGCAAGAGGGGTTGCTGCTTTCACTACGTAGCGATCCCTCTTGCTGTTCTGGCTTCTGAGATTCAGAATATTTTTTTCCTGTTTTCCTCCTCCAAAAACTAGGTGCATCTTGTGGTCTGGTGCATCTTATAGAGTGAAAAATACGGTACTTAAAGCAGGCTTGGGGAACATTTGGCTCTCCAGATGTTGCTGAGTGACATCTCCTATCGTCCCAGGCCACTGGCCATGTTTGCTGGGGCTGATGAAAGTTGTTCTTCAGCAACATCTGGAGGACCAAAGACTCCCCATATCCAACCTAAAATGTCTTTGGTACACATCTGAAACTACAATGTGTGAAGCAACCTTCAGCGGTGTGAGGCTGAGTTAAATGACTGCTTCTGAAAACTGCACAGCTGTTGATCCATTATCCCCCAAGGGTAATGTGCAGGCTTATGGAGTGGTGATTGTTCAAATTCCACGTGGTGTTGCAATTGTCTTTTTGCAGAAGCAAGCTGGTGTCAACTTTATTAGTTCAGGGAAACGTCTGCCTCCCAAACTCAGTAGCATCTCTCGGAAATTGTTTTCCTTGGAAGCGTGAATTACAGGGAGATGAGCTGCTCAATAAGCTCAGAACTAATTTACAGTGAATTCCTCGGCTTATCCACTCAGAAGTAAGTTCCACGGAGTTCAGTGGGACTTATTTCTAGGCAAGATTAGCACAGAACAGAAAAAGGCCAATGTTGCAATCAGAATTCTTATAAAAGAGTTTATAAGACACCAGACTTAGAATAGATGCCATAAGTACTGAGAGGCTCTGCAGAGGTACTGTTTCTTCTTAACACCCAAGAGGTCATCGTCTTGATCAAGAGCCATCATTATCTTCATAAATGGTGGCGTTGGTGATGATGACAACAATTACTGAAGAGGTTATACAAGTTGAGCATGCTCAGTTGGCATGGAATGCTGACCTGGGGTGGGGGCGAGAGCAGGGTGATGGAGTGACAGGGAGAATGAAAAATCCAAGCCACTCTTCCTCTGGGTCCTGCATCTCGCATTTGGGTCCCTCCTCCAGCTCACTCCATTTCAACCCCAGTTCTTTTCTGCAACTACGTTCATCTATCACAAAATTTAGAGACAAAAGCTGTGCAAAGCTGAGCATTTAAAGAAATTGAGAAGAATTCTGCTGGATCAGACTGAAGACCTAACTTCTTAGTCCAACATCTTACTTCCCACAGTGATCAGCAAGATACCTCCAGGAAGCCAAAAAGCACAGGGCATGAAGGGACTGGCCCTCTCTTGCTACTCAGTGGTATATTGCCTCTGAACTTGGAGGTTCTATCCTAGAAAGCAGCAAAGGAGCAAACACCCCTCCATTACTGGATCTCTGTTGCTACTTGGAGAAAAGACATTTTTTTCACATACAAAATGAGAACTGAATCAAAGTGGAAATTAAAACAAAGCTGGGACTTCTCTCATGCACCCAGAACCAGCGTTAAGCAGGATTGATCTCTCAGCTGGTGCATGGAGATGTCAACCCTCCTCCCCTTACCTCTACAGGCCAGCCTTGACAGGTGGGCACTATCACCCACCTGTCAATCATCTGATGTAATTAAGGTGTTTGGTGATTGACAAGCGGGCCCACCGCCTGTCATAGTTGGCCCATGAGGTTGCCAGTGGTGGTGGGAGATAGAGATGGGAAACCTTTTTGGCCTTCTGGGCCAGATCTTTGTTATATGGCAGTGGTTCCCCATTAGCTAAGTACTGTGTGCCCCGTTTTTCAAAAGTCAAGCCATGGAAACCCTTCTTTTGAAATAATGGATATCTCTGTGGTAGTTTTTGTTATGTGAATTGTGCCACAGACACCCTGGGTGGGTTACTCCCAGGGGTCCTCAGGCCACCAATTGGGAACCACTATTATATGGCATTTGCTTCTCCATTTCATTTGATAAAACTGTCCTGTCGTTGCAAAGGCAGAGAGGGCTTCTCTTTCTAAGCTCCTGATAGTCCAGAAAGCTATGTGCTCCACAGGGAAGGGAATGAACTTCCTTTTGTGGTGAGGTCACTTGGGTAAAGGGTAAAAAGGTTGCTGTTGCCTCCTAAGCAGGCATTGCTTCCTAGTGCCTGGATTAGCAGGAATCCTGCAACTCCCGTGCTGATGCACAGTTCTATTTTAAAGTGCCGTACCCTGAGTCATGACAGTCTGGAGTAGTATTGCTTCTCTTGCGTATTGCTGTCTTTCCACGATTTCAACAGGGATCTTTCCTATCTCGGGCTCTTTAGCTAGAGATTGCAGGAATTGAACCTGACGCTTCATGAGTGAGAAGCTTCAGATCTGCCAGAGCTGTACCCCACTCTGCGCTCTGTTGATGCATTGCGATAGTGAAGTGAAACCTCCAGGTTCAGAGGCAGTATAGTGCTAAATAACAGTTCCTGAGGGGCAGCAAGAAATGTGTGCAATTGCCTTCATGCCTTTAGCGTGGACTTCCCAGAAGGTGCTGACTCTGCACTGTAGGAAATGAGACGCAGTACCAGTTGGACCTTTGGACTGATCCACAAGGGCTTGATTTATGTCACTGTAAGTCTTTTAAAATGCATGTCTTTATACGCCCCAAATCCCCAAGCGTTTTGTAAAACTCCAAAACCGTCAATGAGATTTCTGATGCTGCTGTTCTTACGTAGTTAAATTTATTTCAACATTGGTTCTAGCCTATCTGAAGAGAGGTGAGGTGGGAGGGTTTTTTTTTGGGGGGGGGTGTATTTTTACATTAAGACCTAACTGAATAACAAAACTTCTTTCTCCATGAGTTTTTGAGGTGGTTTAGAAATGGAAATTACTTTAGTTTTAAAATTTCAAGGCAAATGAGAATTAGAGATGAAAGTGACCTAGAAATCAATGCATTGACAAAATGGGTCCGGCAACAAAATTTTGCAGCATGGAGTGTTTCTGTTTAGGGTTACAACCAACCATATTCTTTACCGGGATAGCTCTTTTATTCGCCTTCCCTGGGTTTTGTCCAGTCCAGCATTCTGGGTCCATTGAGCATGCTCAGTCCTTATTGAGCTGTTTTTAGGGTTCTCCCCACTCCCCGCAAAAAGACTTATACATCTGGAAATCTTAGAGTTCTCAAAAGCTTGCTGATACTTCCTTTGGTGTGGATGTGTGCAATTTTGGCTACATAAGACTCTACATTCACAAAATGAGTTTGCTATTAGTATACAGTGATACCTTGGTTCTCAAATTTAATCTGTTCTGGAAGTCTATTCCAAAACCAAAGCATTCCAAAACCTAAGCTGCACTTTCCCATAGAAAGTAATGCAAAATGGATTAATCCGTTCCAGACTTTTAAAAACAACCCCCAAAACAGCAATTTAACATGAATTTTACTATCTAACGAGACCATTGATCCATAAAATGAAAGCAATAAACAATGTACTGTAGTCACACAATCGATCCATCCGTAGCCGAACTGGGTTCCACACAGTCACAAAAAACAAAACAAAAAAGCTGCAAAAACAAAAACTCAAAATAAATAGCAAAAACAGACAGACCTCAGCATAACACTCAAAACGTAAGTGTGGCACTCAAATCGGAAGCATAACACTCAAAACGGAGCATATTCAGCTTCCGAAAAAAGTTCGCAAACTTCCGGGTTTGCAGTGTTTGGGTTCCAAGTTGTTTGAGTACCAAGGTACCACTGTACAATATACTAGCAGTGTTGCTCAGGAATTCTAAGAAACCAAAAAATCAGTGCAATTTTGAAAGGTTCAGTTCGCCATCTTCATTTTAAATGGTGTCCAACTGTATCCAAACATAGGTGAAAACCTGCTCCTTGATCTCGTGAACCATCGTGCAAAATACACTTACGATATCTTAAGAGAAGGCGTTCAAATGCATAACTTGCAACATTTCCCCCCAAATATATAGTAGAATATGTAGGAAAGTGCACAAAATGCCGGCTTTCTGATTTTATTCTAGCTGGCCCTTAGCTCTGCTTCGGTGGGTGAGCAGTATTTCCTGCTAATTTTCCAGGCTCTTCCTGTGCCCAACATAAACCAAGTAGCAGAAAATGGAAACACAGCACTTCATGCCGCAGTAAACACCGGAAAAATGCATCTCGTGTCTTCGCTCTTGCATTACCCTGGAATTAACGTGAACGTCCCAAATCCACAGTGCGATGGGGCTACTGCGTTACATCTTGCTATTGCTTATGGTAATGCTTCAAACCTTTTTTTAAAATAAGTTTTGATTTTAAGGTAGTTCTGTCATTTTACAAGTGCAAGGAGGTAATACTGGTGTTTTGCCCCTCTTTCTTATAGCCAAATTAGAGGAAACAGTGGAGATTGTGGTCAGGTAGAAGCAGTCCAGTGTCAGGGGGGGGGGGATTGGGAGTTGGAGGAGGTTTTTACAACCCTTTCTCCCTATGCACGGGGTAGGGAAATCTCAGGATTGGGGACCAAGTCTCTCTGTCTGGGTGGAAAGCCTAGTTAGCGCTTCTCCAGCTTTGGGAAGGAGTTGGGAGGGCTCTAGGACCCCACCAGAGCCCTCACGCCCCCTTACCTGCCTTTGGGTCATAGTACCCAACTCCACCACTCCCTCATCCCAGGCCACACCCCCTCCCTGGCCCTGCTTCATGCCCTGAGATTGCCTAGCTCAGGGGTCAGCAAACTTTTCCAGCAATCTTCTGCCCCACAAATAACCCAGAGATGCATTTTAAATAAAAGCACACATTCTACTCATGTAAAAACACCAGGCAGGCCCCACAAATAACCCAGAGATGCATTTCAAATAAAAGCACACATTCTACTCATGTAAAAACGTGCTGATTCCCGGACCATCCGCAGGCCGGATTTAGAAGGCGATTGGGCCGGATCCAGCCCCCGGGCCTTGGTTTGCCTACCCATGGCCTAGCTGAAATGTGCTCCTAAACTCTGACAATGCATCTTGCATGTCTGGATGGAGGTTAAGAGAGGGAATGTTGGTAGAAACTAGCCAACTGCACAAAGGTAAACTTTACATGTGTTGCTCCACCTACTTTTGCATCTGGCACCTCCCACCACTAGCATGTGGCCCTTGGAAGGTTGCCCAGAAGAGAATGTGGCCCTCAGTTTGCAAAAAGTTCCTGCCCTGTGCCATTTTCCTGATGAGAAAATCATTCCCACCCATTTGCTCCCTAAAGGAAAGCATATGCGTGCCATTATCCATAGGTCTTAATGGGGCAAATAACAGCTTTGGGCAGTGGTGCCATCCTGGCAGGGCTCTGGGCAAACGTCTAGGGCCCCACTGAAGATCCCCAAATGCAGCCGTGCCGGCTTACCACATTTTAAAAGTTAAGTTCTTGTTGTTAGCATCTGTCTGTCTCGAGAGACAGTGGAGTGCACCTCTGGGGGTGAGACTGCAATCCTATATACCTGTTTACCTGGGAGTGAGTCCCACTTGACTCAGTGGGCGTTTCTTTTCCGTAAGCATCGGATTGTGTTATAAGTGATGTAATACACATTAATACACAGTGACTGCATGCCTGGCATCAGGGTGTGTGTGGAGAGGTCAGTTTCATAACCCACAGTGCTAAATATGCTACAGAATAGGGACACTGGGAACTCTACTGCAGCACTGCCATCTTAGAGGAGCTCTCTTAGAAAAGTTTCTATCTGCTCCCAGTGCTCGGTTCTTTTATCATTCAGGTGTAGGGGAGGGAGAAGCAGACTACATTGACAGTGTTAAGTAGATCTCAAAATACTTGTTGTCTGCCCTGTTTGACATGGAAAATTGTTATGCATGCCACGTACAATACCACACATACCTGTCAGGTTGTTGTTTTTTTAATCCAGAACATCTAGTCTTGTCCCTGACCTGACCTTAAAGTCCCAACAGTTTCAAACCACAACAAAATTTAAAGACAAAAAAATATATATCACAAGTATTCTAAAACGTACATTAATATTCCTAAAGGTTGTGTTAACATAGACATCATAATTAAGATGCTTCCTGTTTTCATGTTTTAAGTCTGAAAGGTAAATTTGAAATATTTCACTTGGTAAATTCTAATCCACACATCTGTTGCTAAGCTAGTTAGGAAGTTGTTAAGAAACTTTGCTAAACCAGATAGATAAAATCAAAAGTCTTGGAAGACCTGGATTAAGTTCCTAAGATCTGAGCAATACAATTTAAAAATGCACACCAGGTAGCGGGTGATGGAGAAGGACCTCTGTCTGGTACCCCAGAGTAAAAGTGGTGAGCATCAAAACGTTGTGAGACTCCCAACTCCCATCAGACTCAGCCAGCAAACAGGGATAGTGGAAGTTACCAACACCTGAAGGGTCACTAGTTCCCCATCCCTGTCCTGAATTGTTGGAATTTATTGGCAACTCTTTCTCTCCGGAGACAAGGGAGGCGTGCACCTTTGGGGGTGAAGTCAAACTATTGCAGAGCATGCTAGATAAACTGTTGATATTGTTCTGTGTGAGGCAGTTTCGGGTGGTTGTAGAAAATATATTCTATGCCAAAACACATTTACCTCATTCTTTCTCTCTTTTAAAATCTATTTAGGGCACCTGGGAATTTGTTATTTGTTGCTGAATGCCACCGCTGATGTAGAAAGTCCCATGGGAGGGTTGACACCTTTGCAACTTGCCGAGATGTTTGGGAATGAAACTATAATCGCCCTTATCAAAATGCACGTAAAGAAATTTAAACTTGAAAATAAAATGTTTGCCTGATCATCTTGTTGAACAACATCCTGTAGAATTTTTGAAAATATACCACCTATTTTAATTTTTCTATTAAAGCTTTTCCCCCGCACAAACTTGGGAGGTGAGTGTGTTTCTTTACCAATGGTGCTCCTTCAGTTATGTTCAATTCTGTTTTGAGTGCTTTATTTTATTTATCTCAATCTGTGACTGCTTCCTGGTTTTCTTATATTTCTGGGTTCTCAGCTGTGACGGAAGGGACAAACTGCAAGTGGGAGAACAGTATGCTGCTTTGGGGACAAAAGCAAATTGACTCGTGGAGAACCTGAGAAGAGGGAAGGGAGAAAGGGCATAAGTGGTCATCTGACAGCTAGTCCTCTCCTGGCTGGAGCAATTAAGTGAGAATTGGCTGGAGCAATTAAGTGAGAACTGGATCAGGCCAATGACCTGAGGGGGTTAAGTGAGAACTGGATCAGGCCAATGACCTGAGGGGGTTGGACTCGATAGCCCTTGTGGTCTCTTCCAACTCTATGATTCTATGATTCCATCTAGTCCAGCTTCCTGTTCTGACAGTGGCCAACCAGATGCCTGTGGAAAGCCTGCAAGCAGGACCTGAGTGCAAGAGCATGTTTGCCTTCTGCAGTTTCCAGCAAATGTTCTTCAGAAGCATGACCTTTATTAGCTTTCCCCTGAACAAAAAATTAACTGGAACAAATATTCCCAAACTGCAATTAAAGCAACATAGTGAATGTAGGGAATATGATCTGTTTGGGGGGGAAAATAAGCTAGGGCCTAACAAAAAGGATAGGAAATCTTTGAGCCCCTCAGAGACGAAATCTGAACTGTGATATTTGAGGAACACTTTGAACTTAAACAAGAGTGTCAACACAGCACTAATATTTGTGAAGGAGCAATATAAAAAAACCGAAGAATAGTTCTCTCTAGGGATTAATAAAATGACAGTAGAGAACTTGAAAGGTATTCTGAGGAAGGTCAGACCCAGCAGTTTCTGAACTATGAACAAGGAAATATATATAGACAGAGAAAGGGAGAGAGAGAGAGAGAGAGAGAGAGAGAGAGACAGTCAGTTTTTCCCACCTTTCATATCATCCTTCTATGGCACAACAGAAATCCTGGACATAGCACAAAATGTGGAAATATTCTAAAACGCTTCAGACTAATGCTGCAGCAACAATCTTACCTTGGTTACTAACAGTCCCCATCCCATTTCCAGCCATCATTTGCTAATCTCTCAATGTAAGGAGCTCAATATAGGGAAAATAATAATTATAGGATTGGCTTGTCAGCCCTACTGTGTACACACAATACCTTCAAAGCACATTTTAAGGACACCTCCCCCCTAAAAAAATAAATTGTAGACACTGTCCTTTGTTAAGGGTTGCTGCGATTTGTATCCGTAAGGGGTAAACTCACAGAAAGAGTGTGTGTTGAGTGTTCTTTAGAGGTCTACAGTAGTATGTACTGGCTGCCCTGCACCCTGAGTGAGGAATTTTTTTGGCACAATCCCATAATATTTCATATTATCACAGTAATTCATTTCCATACAGTTGCTTTCTTCTCTGTAGGTACCTGTATTGTTGTTGTTATTCTTTTTATTATTTATTTATTTATTAATTTAGTGCCCCCTTTGTCTTGGCACCCTATGCAGTGGAACTGCCTCCACCGCCCCAAGTTTGGCACTGGCTGCAGTTATAGGGTAAACCGAGACTCTTTTGGGGTGCTAATGCTGTGAACCCCTCCACTGCAGGCTCAGGGTGAGTATATATGTGTACACAAACGATATAGCCCCTAAACTAAAGACACCAGTCTCTGCTGTGTCTCGTTCCCAAGGGAAACATAAACCCAGAGTAAGCTCCGGGATCCCCTGCAATCTCGCACTGCTCCGAGATTGGGGTGCCAGGCAACTGGATCCCCGCAGCTTCCAGACCGCTCCTGTTCACCTGAATGTTTGCAAGTAACCTCGCGTCTAGGTTTGGCCCGAGTTAACACCCAGGCGGGGCGAAAAGTGTTTTTAACCTTGAATTTAAAACTGCCGTGAGGCGACCCGGGGGTGCCAACTTGAATAAAATATGGGAGGCAAGCCCCGCTCCGCATAATCGATCACATGACACGGTGCATTATTTGAATGGCGATGCCCACCGACTTTGGGGGAACCCTGCACCCTCAAATATTTTATTGGAGGGCCGAAGCCCCCTCCTTAGCCCCAAGGAGCTGGCTCCTCTGACCCGCCCTGAATAGCTGCCGTTGTTCAAACGACCCGCTCGCGGAGGTGGGCGCTCTTTTGAGTTCCTCGGGCAGTTGAGGGGGTTTTGGGTTGCTTCGCTTCTTCCCAGAGAAACCATGCGCTTTATTTTTAAGCGGTTTCCCGAGCGACTGGGCAGCCTTGGGAAAAGGGCAGCGCTCGCCTCTGCGGCGGCGGCGACGTCCCTTCCTCGAGGGTCGCCTGAGGGAAGCTGCAACAGCCCCTCATTTCCCCTCACGGAAACGCGGCCTTTCGGAGCGGCGGCGGCGGCGCTGCCTTGTGGCGGAGCGCGGCGTCGAAGGAGGGCCTGGGCTTGAGGCGGCCTCTCCGCCTCCTCCTCCCTCCCTCATAATATTTCTTTCTCCCTTCCCCTGCGTGGGTCACATGAGAAGGGGCGGGCGAGCCTCGCTTAGCAGCAGCAGCAGCAGCAGCTGCGACGGGCGGCAGCGACAGTCGGAGAGGCTCCGCTGAGGAGAAACGAGGCGGACGAGGACATCGGCAGCCGCCTCGGAGCTGAGGGGAGCCGGAGCCGCCGGCCGCCAAGCGCCCCCCTCAGGAGTCCGCGCGGGCTCCTCGCGACGCCTCTAACATCGCCCAGTGCTCGGCCAGCAGCCCCAACATGGACGAAGACGGAGGCGGAGGAGGAAACGGTGAGTAGGGGCGGCAGAGGAGTTTGGTTTGGGAGCTTTATGAGGCGGCGGCGATGGAAGACCCTGGATAAAGGCGACTCCCCCCCTCGCCCTCACGCGCAGAGAGACCAGAGTGCCTCTGAGCGTGTGCAGAGTTTCCCCCTTTAACGCAGGGATTCTCAGACAATTTCGGGAACAGTCTGTCAGCTTCATCCAAGGAGGATCAGGGGAGAGATCTGTGTGTGTGTGTGTGTGTGTGTGGTTTGGGTCGCCCTATTTCATCCTTGCAACAATCTCGGTTTCCAAGTTGGGCGGTGTCGGTCCCAAGAGTCTGACAAACTGGAGAGCTTCTTATACCAGCACTTTTTTGTTTATGTTTTTGGCTCTGCGAGTTTTAATGCCTCTTGTTTGGTTAGTCCCCATAGTGAACATATATGATTTGGGCGATCAGCTGCATCCTTCCTGTCGAGGTCCAGAGCAAACTTGCCTGAAGTGCAGTTTGATACTTAAAAAAAAAAAAACAAAACAAAACCAACCTCTCTCTGTTTTGCTTTGGTAAATTGTACGTGTGATTCCTGTGTGGGGAATGAAACCAAGTACCAATTTCTCGCTCTCGCTCTCTTCTTGCACTTGAGGGAGTTTAAAATCCTTTCCAACAACACATGATTACATTGTCATGTCAGTGAAGTGCATTTTGATTCAGAGAAGAATTGAATTGACAGGGTCAAGTATGCAGATATATTCCACCCTCTCAGAATAGTCTCCACACAGCTTGAGGATTTTTTTGGTCTTCGGTGGACTTCTGCTCCTGTTCCTGACACGTACCTCAAGCACAAAGATCACACCCTCGCCTTCCATGTACTGGCCTGTTTCTATACAGTACTTGCAATCACCAATGAAGATTAAAGTCCTCCTTGCAACACCCATAAGCATGCACTGAATTTTTGGAAACAGCTGACTCCTTTTACTATGCTTTTGACCAGCCCAATTGTAATCACAGTTTTGAGGGACAGGCTGATTGGCATTAAGCTAACCATTTAAATGATTTGAGTGATGAGTGATCCTTGTTCTCCTGAATGACGCCAGTCACCATGTCCCTTGCTTCTTTTGTTGCCCCACTTCTCAGTTTCCAAATTTAGTTTTGCGAGATGTCAGGGATTGAGTTGGGTAGTTTGATCCTGACAGCTCAGAACTGTGTTGCTTTTTACTTTTTTTGCAGGGCAGGGAGGAACTATGTGAGCTGGCAGCTGCTGTCAGTTTGTGGGGCTAGCTAGCAACCTGTTGCAGGTGATATATAACAGTGACTGTCCTCTGTGGTGACTCTGATCCCTATACAGTGGTACCTCAGGTTAAGTACTTAATTCGTTCCGGAGGTCTGTACTTAACCTGAAGTACCACTTTAGCTAATGGGGCCTCCTGCTGCTGCTGCGCCGCCAGAGCACGATTTCTGTTCTCATCCTGAATCAAAGTTCTTAACCTGAAGCACTGTTTCTGAGTTAGCGGAGTCTGCAACCTGAAGCGTATGTAACCCGAGGTACCACTGTACAACATTTTTTCCTTTCATTTTACCATCACAAATATTACTATTTCCCCTACAGTTCCAATCCCCATGTGTTCCTATGTATGCTTAGTCCCTTGTTCTAAATTCCATTGATTCACAGACAAAATGGGATATCCCTTTTTTACATTTGTGAAGCTATACATAGTTTCACAGTGTTTCTGTCCTTTGCAGTTTTATTTTGGCAACATAACCTCTTCTCCTATTTTTTCATCCTGTTGCAGTGAGTGACCCCCTCCCAATAGCTACTCATATCATGTCTCCCATTCTCTATAACCACTTCCACTCTAAAAAAAATAAAAATAAAGCCCTCCTCATGCGTACCTCTTGACATGGTTTGTTCCTATCTCCTAACTGCACACAACTCCCATTCATGTATATTTTTCTCTGCCCCCACACTGTCGCCCACGGATTGCTTTTTCACATATTTATCAGTGCCTCTCGGGATGGGATAGAGGATTGAGAGACATGAATATAATAAGGAGTAGTGAGTAGTTTTCAGACTGCTGCCTGCTATATAAAGAGGAGTGTTGTTGAAGGAGGAGCTGGGTTAATCTTTCTGGCAAGGCAAAGCAAGCACTGCCTGTTTTGCTAATTCTAATGTACGGATGCTGTTCTGATTGGGACTGTTCCATTCAGCATAGAGGACAATAGCAAACTCTGTGTCATGGCATACCCTAACTTATTAATGTCCCCTTCCCATTTTCCCCCTTGAAAGGTCATCTGTTTCTGGAGGAGGAAAAATGAATGCATAGTGTTTAGGGGTTGTGTCAATGGTTGCAAAAGGCAAGTTAGTGATGCAAGATGAGGCCTGGGTATAAAAGATCCTATAGAAAGGGGAGAAGACTAAGGGACATTAGAAGCCACATGGAGATGCAATGAACATTTTCAAATGGTTGATTTGTGCCACCAGTAGTGTTAAGGTTGATGACAAATTTTTCGTTCTTTCACAGTGAAATCCTTGTCTGTTCTTTAGCCTGCCTGAAATTGTGTATACGCTTTGCTGAAAACAATGTGTGATAGAAAGGTTAATTGTTTCTTATAGTTTGACATGGGCACTGCTGCTGCCTCAGTCTAGGTGCAGCAGTAATTGCTAAGCAGTTTATCCAGTTTGAACAGGCATACAGTTTCCATAGACATTTGCTCAAATGTTTGTAAACACATACCTTTAAAATCTAGGGCGCGTATTTCATAGTGTCCTTGGGTACTCCTTCAGGCTGTTGAATTATAATGGATGTGTCCATAGTTTGAACATCATATAGGATTTTCAACGAAAGGGATTGGGTTAAGACATTTGAGTTAAGCTTTGCCTAATCAAACAGCACACAAGGGACAGTGGTAATAAAATTGTAAAAGTAATTTATGTAATTTCAAGACCAAGGCATTTTATCAAGAAGTCCTTAGAACAGCCATGGGACCCTGTTTCCCTCCAGGTACCGGTATATGCTAGACTGCAGCTCCGATCATCTTTGACTTTTGGGTATGCTGACCAGGGCTGATGTTAATTGGAGCCCAACAAAATCTGGAGGGTCACAGGTTCTCATCCCTGCTTTAGAATAAGGAAGCTGAATTTGTTCTGTGTTCCTTTATTTATATTTGTTGTGCAAATATATGAAGAGCTAGTTATGTGGCATGAGTAATAGTTGCATTATGATCTCTTGCACTAATACTAAGAAGCTAGAATTCTGAAACCAAGTGGGTGTGGTGTGTTTATCTTGACATAAGGAAAAAATGCTAGGATTAATCAGTGACATGTTGCAGGAAGGCATCCTATAAACAAGCAATGCTGCCATTAACATTTCTCAGCAGTTGTTTCCTGAGCTGTTTAGTAGGTATTTGAGACTGTTCCTTCAAAAGCAAACATGTGTTTTGGGCAGTCCTGTTTTCTACAAACTAGGTAGGGGGTAAAATGTTAAATAAGCTGCCAAAATGAGCAAAGTTAGACTTTCCATATTTAAAACACTTTTGTGTAGGTTGTAGTATGTGTTTATCAAGAATAATGGGCTCCACATGCAGTTATCTAAACAAAAAACTTTTGAGACTGTCTCCTCCTTTATCTCAGCCTCAGATGAAAATTGCCTTTTTGTGTCAGTTATGAATGATAAGGGGACTTAGAAGAACCCTGTTGGTAATTGTCACCCATTTTTAAAGCACTTCCCTTTGGAGGTTCTCCAAAACTTGAACCTTAATGTGTTCCAGTTTGATATGAATGCATAAAAACAATCACAAAAGTGTTAAAGCTACAACAGCAATATATTGAACAAATATAGTGGAAATTCTTCAAAATAACTTTAGTTATTGTGTTGAACTTTACTAAGGTTTTGCACTTTATTGCTTGTTTTATATTTATTGCTCATAACTATACTGTTGCTGAAAGATCTCTTACAAATTTAATCAAGGATATGTAGTTCATCAGGCCCTGATTATGGGTCCAAAACTGGCAATCCAGCTGGCAGTGCTTCCTTGTAATGTCTGAAAGGATGGGCATTGCATACAGTGAGTTTGAGCCCCCTTTTATTTTTCCAAGCAGGCTAGGATTGTGCTGTAAAGTTAATTTGGGGAAATAAATTAACTGAAGACAATATAGAGATGATTTGGAGGTAAGGGGATAACTGAAGAGGAGTTGAATTGATTTGGAGCAGGATCTATTGAGCAATTAATGTGTTGGGCAATTACCCCAAATGGAAGATTTGGGGTAATAATAGGGTGGATTGCAAATGAATTTAATTTATCTGGAGCGATTTGGATGGGGAATTAGTTGGCTTGACTTCTACAACATTTGAACTCTAAATTTGCATATCCAGTAACATATGCAAATCTGTAAGGAAATAACAACAAGCACACACTCCAAATACAGGCACAGCTTGTGAATGGCCCCAGAGACCTTTTCCTTCACATATTAAAAACATGCTTTGCCAGCTGAATATTCACACAGTCACTCATTTGGCTCTGGTTGGCAGCAGTGCTTGTAATGTCCAAAGATGTTTGTTGGACAACATTCTTCTTGTTGGTTTATGGAACTAAAAATGCCAAGTAACATTCAAAACGAAACCCAAGGATGTTTTGTCTCATTACACCTCTAAAGTAGCAAGTATCAACATTTTAATGTGGTTTCCTTTTAATATTCACAGCTTGTTCAAATTAGACTTTCTGAGACTGTGCATGCATAGCTAGAAATCTGTTCTCTCTTTTTTAGTCCAAATTTATTTTGGCTTTTTAAAAAACCTCTCCTGTGTTGACACCATGTTTCCATCTTTGTATTCATAAGTGTATTGTGTTTTCATTGGGTAGAGTAGTGGCTGCGTCAAGCTTCCTTGCAGTGATCTTTTTCATGCAGAGAGATTATTTGAACTGCAGGTAATCTGAGCCGGCAGATGGGAAGGAGATTTTCTATCACTTTTCCTGTGTTCAGAAGAAATGTAAATCCAGATACTTATTTTTTATGTATTTATTTACAGTATGAAAATAGAGGATATGAAATTTTAAGCATTACTCTTATTGATGGTTGCCATTGGACTGTCAGCACTGCTAACCTAGGGTTAATTTTGTTCATGTCCTCTTTCTTGTTAACTCAGCAGGTGGAATGTATATTTCTTGGTTTTTGCAGTCCTCTTGACATGAAAAACTAATATCTTCAGAGATGCTAATCCTAGAGAAGGATTCTAGTGCTGCTTTCTATACAACTCACTGGATTTTAATTGAACATTTGGTGCTGTTGGAATACATTGCTACTGGTTGAAAGTATTTACAGCTGCATGCTCACATTAGCAGTTATTTTTTGTATAACGGGGCATATCCCAAATGATTCTCCCTGCTTTTAGGTAATTCTGATTGGTCAGTGCATTACAGGTGGTGATGATCTCATTTTAGAGAATGTGGAGGGTTGTTTCCAGTTTGTGTCCTGAACTAGGACTCACTATGCTGTTTGGGAATTTGTAGCTAGAACACCTAAAACTGTAGTAGCTTTTACATATTTAACCTATAATAGTGTTGTGCCATGTGAAGCCACTTACCGGGGGTCTCCTGTTGCAGACAGGAGTTAGCAGTGGCTGAAGATGCTGAAGACTATTGACAAAGCTGAATTTTAGTTGTGCCTTGTGCTTGTCCCTCTGAATCAGTATCTGTTAGCTTTATCTCAATGCTAACAGATTTATTTGCTTCAAAATTCTTTGTGACATCGTGGAGATATTTGTGTCTCATCCCTACAGTGCAGAGCAAAATAAGTTTTTCTCCAGGCAATATCTTCTTTCTCCTTAAGAAGATCTGACTCTAGTTGGAGTTTAATGGCTCTAGCCTAAGCTATTCAAGATGAATGTGAGTCTTTGATATTGGTGTGCATACACAAACACATGCAGTAAAAGTAGATGGGAGTCCTTACACAAGAAAATTGCATCACTTGTACTTGTGGTAATTCTCTGTACAGTATTGGCAAAATATAAGGGTCTCATCTTGTAAACAGTGATTTCTTTGGTTTCCTTGGTATGCAGAACTTTACAAAAGCTAGTTCTTTCTTTCTCCTTCTAGGCCACAATTACTAATATATGAGGGTTGCTCATTAAAGATTTCCCCTGACCCATTTCCATTTATTGTAGGAGGATGAAATTGAACATGTATAATAATACATCTCTCAATAGGTAATGTGGTAATTTGTAGCTCTGAACTCCTAACAGTTTCTCTGTTATGGGTGCTAACGTGGAGTAATGTCTGATAATGGAACCAATTGAATGCAGAGCGGTCATCGGGTTCCTGTACTTGAAAGGGAGCATATCATGGGAGACGTTCAATGAGATAAAAGGGATTTATGGGGAGGATGTCCCAACGTATGACGTAGTCAAGCACTGGCATCGTCAGTTCAAGTGGGGTCAGACTTTGGTGGAACGGCTCCCATTCCTGGGTGACCACAATCTGCCCTTGATGAAGACACCATCCAGCAAATGAAGGCCACAATTTTGGAGGATTGCTGCATAACCGTTCACCAACTAGCTGCATATGTCAAAAGCAGTGTGGGCTCTGTAGAAAAAAACATCCATGGCCATTTGCACATGGGAAAGGTGTCTGCACAGTGGGTTCCCTGGCTGCTGATGCCTTTCCAAAAGCAGGAACGAGTCACATGCTCACGGGCTCTTTTGGCCATGTGTCACAAAACCTTGATGACTTCTTCGCCAGACTTATTACTCAGGAAGAAACGTGGGTCCATCCAAACAGTGGACACACTCTGCCTTACCACCTTCAAAGTAGGCACGTGTCTAACTGCCAGTGGGCAAGGTCATGCTCACAGTCTTTTGGGACCAGTGCGGAGTAGTGATGGATTTCCTGGCAAAGGGTACCGTAATTACTGGGACATACTATGCTTCACTGCTGCAGAAATTGCGAAAGGTCATCAAAATTGAGAGGCATGGTATGCTGACCAAAGGTATCCACCTCCTGCAGGATAACACCCCAGTTCACAAATCGCATGTTACTCAGATGGAAGCATGGTCCTGTGGCTATGAAATCCTTCCTCACCCCCCTTATTCTCCTGACCTCGCACCATCGGACTTTCACCTCTTTCCAACCATGAAGTTATTTTTGAAGGGCGAGCTTTCTCCAGACAATGAAATACTGATTTCTGAGTTGTGGCTTCTTACGCAACCTACTGACTTCTAAAGACGAGGTCTCCACAGCTGCATAAAGCGATGGGCGAAGTGTTTGACTCCTGCTGGTAGCTATGTAGAGAAGAACTAATAACTGTGCCCAGTTTCATTTGTCTCAGTCTACGGGAAGTACGTCAGGGGAAATCTTTCATGAACGTCCCTCGTAGTTAGTTGTATGTCAGCTAATTTGCAAGACAATATGATCCCGTTTTATACAATTTATCTTTTGACCTAAAATATCCTTTTACTTAAGTAGAGATTAAATAATGCTAGGTTATGACAGACAATTATTTCTATTGAGGTCCTAAAGTAAAATACTTGGAAATATATCCTACTAGTTTTACTGGAACTTCCTTTCCCATTGTGGTCTTAGGGTTGATATGACAATTGGTGCTAATCATCTATTATGTTCTAATTACAAATATCTCTGTATTTAACAGAATTTTTGAGATGATACTGCCTTCTCCATTGATTGCTTGAATTCTCATCTTTTTATGTAGCTTCAATTGGAAGAGGCTTCCCATTAATCATAGCTCTTTGGTGTTGGTGTCTTTGAGTAATTGAAATCCTGGCATCCAGTATGACATTTGATAGCAAGCTTTATGTTCTGTTAAAATTGTGAGTGTTTGTTTTGAGGATAGAATACTATCCTGAAATTAAGTAAGGACTCTTCTTGAATACAAATTCATAGTACAGTATGGCTTCAGTTATCTTGTGTACTGCTCATACTTGATTTATTGCTTCCCATCCCTTTGAAATAAAGTCTAAGCTGCAGCTGCTTTATAAATTTTCTTTTTTTTAAATAAGAATTCCACTTATGTATAAATTTGTTGCTGGTTTTTTGCACTGTTGTGAATGATAACATGCTTTTTATGTTTAAAAAATATAACATTTAAATGCAGTGATGGAAAGCTGAAAATGGCAGAAACATTTACGATGTTGCCTACGATATGTCTACACATTAACCCTGAATTTTGGGAGTGCCTTCTTGGAGTGGGAGAAATAGTTGCTTGCTCCTCCTGTTCTTGGTCTCTCTGTGGCAAATGTCTTTCTAAGAGTTCCTAGTCTGGTATTTTATTTTTTTGGCACAAGGCACCTGTTCCTCCAGAACTGGACTGAAGCTATTCCACTGAGAATGTGAGGAGTGGGGAGAGAATGCATATTTAGTACTATGTGTAAATTACTTATGTTTAGGTTATAAACCAAGGTTGCTTTTGAAGGAAATAAAATTAAACATTTTAAAATAATTTGAATGTCTTACAGCTGTGGCTTATCTTTGTTTTCATCAGGAAAGATGAATGAATGCTAGAGAAAAATTGAGGTAAATGGCAGGTGGCATAACCCCCCCCCCAGTTTTGTGTCTTGTACCAAAATGCAAATAGCTGCCATTCACTCAGAGAAAAACCATGTGTAATGTTAACAAATGGATTTTGTTATGACTTCATGATGGTCCTAATAATACTATTACCAACTGTAGACTTAGGAATTTTATCCTATGGGCCCACAAGACTACCTTTGCTTTTTATATCTCTGAAGTACAGTATACATAATCTATCCATTCAGGGCAGAATCTGCAACCAGAGGTGGATAGTTCTGTACCGTCTGAAGAGGGACTCTGCTTTTTCAGACCCTCTAACTGTTAGGTAATGCTGCACTGTTTGGCTTCCATTGACTCTTTTACGTTATGCAAGATCCAAAATTAAGCCCTGGCTTTGCCAAGGTAAAAACTACCATGTTTCTCTTTATTTCTGCTCTCTGCATACTCAGCAACCTGTATGATATGCTTAAGGTATTGGACAGATCTGGATTACAAGCTAGGCTTTATTTTCTCAAAACTGTGGGGAAAACAGTCATTGCTGCTTCATTCCAGAATTCTAGGTGTGTAACCTGATATCTGTAGCACCTGGGAGGAACTTGTACAGTCTGCAGTCTCCATTGTGGAATTGAGTCTACCAGATGATCTCATGGCTACAACATTGAACTTAATTTTATACTTCCTCATCCCTTGTCCAGCCACCTCCTGCTCTGTGCAACAACTTGCCCAACAAAGAGTTCTGGAGAACTCAAAAGCTTGCCACCTTTTTGTCCCTTTTTTGTTGCTCTTAATAAAGGTATTGCCCAACTATGGACTTTGTAAGAATAGTCTGATTGTGTAACTGGAGTCTAATGTAAAACACACACATGTACCTTGGATCAATAAAAAGTTTGTGCCTGCTGCTTCAATTTTGGCATGTCCCAAGTCTGAGTGATTCACCTTGCAGTTTGGTCATGCTTTTTATTTATTTATTTTCTGCTGCAGTGGTTTAATCTCTATAAAGTTACTTGGATATTTTGCATGATTGTTACCTCATTCGGATTTTGACTGTAAGCTTAAATCCAGCAGATGCTTCATAAAATACTGGCCCTGCAAACTGTTGTTTTGGACAGCAGCATTTCCTTTTTCTTGGCACAGACACACACAATCTGCTAGAAAGCCATGTGTTTTTGTGGACCCCTGAGATTTGTCTGAAGAAGGAAATGGTTTGACCTGTTTGGTTGCTATGAAGTAAAAACACTCTTGTTTGTATTTTTGTGAACATCTGTGTTGCATTTATTTAATTCCTTTTTGGAGATTCTTAAAACCCTGTAGCATGATGTTATAAGGTTTCATTAAAAATACACTGGTGCAGCTATAGTCAGTTCTAATGTCTACTTGTAGACAGGTCTTAAGTGGTGCTTAACCAGATGTTGAAACTGCCTGTCCCAGCCATGTCCCCAAAGGGGTATACAATACTCATAAAAGGGGAAGATGATAGGGCAGGGGTGTAGCCCTGATGATACATGCCTTCATAAAAATAAAAAAACCCTGCAGGATGTGACTGTATCATTACACAGCCAGGCCAAGTAGAGAGGGTGTACTGTTCAAAGTGTGTGTGTGGAAACAAGACTACTAAGGTGTGCCCCCCAGCACTTTCCCAGCTTTGAGAAGGAAGTGGGAGGGCTCCAGGGCCCTGCCAGAGCCTTGCACCTCCTTCCAAAAGCCTGGTGCCTCACTTACGGAAGACAGTGTGAGGGTTGGGTGGGGGCATCAAATTTTGGCCTCTCCCCACCATGCAACAAAGCAGTGTGAGGCCCATGGGTTCTTTGTTGAAGTACTCTTGCGGCCCATGTGGTGTGAAAAGATGGACCACCCTGGTCTACACTGACTGGCAGTAGTTCTCCAGAGGTTCAGTCAGGGGGCATTCCCAGCCCTACCTGGAGTTGCTGAGTATTGGCACCTTCTGTGCACAAAGCAGATGTTCTTCATCGTAACATGTTATGCATTGCAGGTTATTTTTACAGAATGGATTTTCCATAGTAAGAGGAAAACGGATTTAAAAAAATTAAAAATACAGACTCACATTTTGATGGCAACATCATCATGTGGATGATGTTAACAAACTTGTGGGTATGAGCAGCATTGATTCCACAGTCAAACTGTGTGCAACCACTGCTGGTTGTTTTGGTGCCAGCATCATATTTTTATGACACTTTCTCCATCCCTGAGCAGGTCTTGCACCATTTGAAGGTGGTTCCTAAAGCATCCTGCCATCTAAGCAGTTGAAAGACTTTGGAGATTGAAATCACCATCAAAGCTTTTTCTTCTATGTTCGTTACCTTGGGTTATATATCCAATTATGCTTTGCTCAGGATAGACCCTTTGCAATTAATAGACCTAAGTTAGTCATGCCCATTGATTTCAGTGGATCTTCTCTGAGTTGAATGCAATCTCTTATTGTTTAGAGTTTTCTTCTTAGTCCCTTTCCTATCCTTAGTTCTCAGGACTAGAGACTTAATTCTTAATGAAAGACAGGACTGCTTTCTCAATGAAAACTAATGTTTGTATGTTTTTAACATGGATGCCTCAGTAGTCTCCTGCAGGCTATATGTTGTGAACTTTTTCCATAACTAATTACATCAGCACCTTTTGATGTTGTTTAACTATGAATCAGAAACTTACTTGGGCAGTTTTAGGAGTGTAGGCTGAAAAGTGTAGCAGGGTAGGATAAGTTTTGTAATCCTGAACCCTGAATGTAAAATTAGTCTTTATTAATTTTAATGTGTGATGGAAATGTGGGGGCTTTGAAAACATTTGGAATGCACAGTTGTGAAGATAAATCTCTCCTGTGCCCTGTATGAGAGCATCTGTAATTTATAGAGTTGATTCATTACACAGCACATCATTAATTCTCTGAATATGTTTTAGCAAGAAGCCGAGTATTTCCTGCTAATTTATTCATGACCTGTTGTACCCTCCAGGTACTTTCTTTCAAAGATTTTTGTTACTTGGTAATGGATCATAAGTCTAGGAAACAAGGACAGTATTTTTTACGGGTTTGCTTTTTAAAAATTCCTAGTATGCCAGTTCTGCAAAAAGAATCTTGGAGGTTTAAAAAGCTGTATAGGAAACAATGTCAAGCTGGTTTTCAGTCTGGTTAGTAGTAGCCGGTGTGGCAGTACAGTAGAGCTGCATTGCTCTCTTGCCTTCCAAACACTGTGAGTTGCTGCCACTCACCAAGCATGGGAGGTGTGTGGTGCATAGGGCCTGGTGCTGTGTGTGGATGCAATAATGTTGGATTTGATGCACTGCACCATATCGAGCTCCCCAGCCTCATTCCTCCTGTCCTGGTAAGCGACAGTGACACATGGTGTTGGGAAGCTAGGAAAGCAACACAGGCCTACCTGTGCCACCCTGCTGGCCACTGCTGCATCTGGTGTTATATATGTGATACTTGGGAATGTAGAAAGCTCCCTTATACTGTGTCATTCTATTGTTCTATTTTGTTCAGTATTGCCCATGTTGACTGGTAGCAGCTCTCCAGGATTTCAGGTAGGGAACATTTCCAGCTCTACCTGGAGATATCAGGGATTGAACCTGGGACCTTCTGCTTGCAAAGCAGATGCTCTACCACTGAATCACAGCCTTCTCCAAGACTCTTTGGACCTGCCACATCCCTGTCTGCTCTAGGAATCCAGCTTAGTGCCAGGCAGCGACTGCCACAAACACAGTCTTTCTCATGGCGCTTCCACATTGCAGTTTATTGTGGACTCAGCACTACTTATGCAGGAAAGCTTTGCACAGCATCCACACAGCATTGCCCCTTATCAAAATACCAAGCTATACTGCTTTCCCTATTTTACTCCAGATTTACTGTTTCTGTAGAAAACCCTGCAGAAATGGTATATCCGGGGGGAAAGGTGGTGGTGGAACATGGGACGGGATTTTGCTAAGGGCAATTGTGTGGATGCTGAAAAACAACAACCAAAAACTTGCACACATGAGAAGCATCAAGTCCATTGTCATGTGGAAGATCCTCAATCTCAATTCTCCTTTTGAAAAATATATTCCCACCTAACAGTGTGGGTGTGATATCAGAAACAAACATATGAAGTAGCATTGTACAACCTGATACAGTTGTTATTAATTAATTGAATTTTGTATTGGCCTTCAACTGAAGATCACAGGATGGCTCGCAACGTAAAAATACAAAATGAAAACAAAAAATACATAATAAAACAAAAGCAAAAAAACAAAAAAAAAAACAACAAAACAATAATGCCCCCTCATACAGACACATTTAAAAGGCAATAGAATGTTAGTCAGCCAAGTGGCTTTGGGAATACCTTTCGATCAACAAATTGTTATTTGTTGAATGTGTGACCACATATGAACATATGTATTTGGGACTCTAGCTAGCTAGGTTGGAAGTGGACAGTTTTACCACCATGCACTGAATTAGGTCAGCTAATTTCTTAGGACATGGCCTGCCAGCAGATGAATCTGTATTGTGGTCTTAGTGCTTCTGAGGTAAACCTAAAATTGGGGTGTTGGATGGACTTTAGTTGGCGAATGACTCCAGTAAGAGTTAGTTTGGTTCAAAAATAAGACTTCATAGGCCAACACTTTTAATAACCCCTGTTTTAAAACATTTAAAATCTTGGACACTGCATACCACCAGGCGACCTAAATATGACCTCTGCATTTAGAGCAATGGTATTACTTGAAATAGCTCCAGAAGGATTGTTTGTGGAATTAACATTGCAGAACAGATTGAGTATGGAGGAATTACAAAGTATTGTGGGAATTACAAAGTATTGGAGGTATTAAGTCTTGTGTGTTCTTCAGCCAGTCTTTGAATACTTTTCTCATAAGACCCACCAGTCTGCTTCCTGACTCCAACAGACCCTTGAAATGAAACTTTCCTAGCAGGATTGTGTATTTTGTCCTGTCTTGAAAGCACTAATGATGTACTTGCACAAATTGTTTTGTAATATCCTCTTACAGAAAAAGAAGCCAAGGCACCTGGAAGAGAATGAGATCTAGGCTACAGCTGTGGAACAGAAATGTGCATGAGACATTTGGAAGGGAGTTGGCTCCATGGAGAAGAGACCTTGTTCTGCCTGACCATTTAAGGCTGTGTCTGCACCATACCTTTTAAGCACATCCCCCCTCCCCCCGCAAATATTCCTGAGAACTGTAGCTTACCCTTCACAGAGCAACAAGATATATAGTGTCCAGTTCAAGGGAAGTAATAGTACCACACTATTCTGCCTTGGTCAGACCACACCTGGAATACAGTGTCCAGTTCTGGGCGTCACACTTTAAGGAGGAGGACAACCAAGATGATCAAGTGTCTGGAAACCTAACCTTATGAAGAACAGTTGAGGAAGCTGGAAATGTTTAGCCTGAAAAAGAGGAGACTGAGAGGAGATATGTCTAAAAGGCTGTCAAATGGAAGATGGAGCAAGCTTGTGAAGATGGAGAGCCAGTGTGGTGTAGTGGTTAAGAGCGGTAGACTCGTAATCTGGTGAACCGGGTTCGCATCTCCGCTCCTCCACATGCAGCTGCTGGGTGACCTTGGGCTAGTCACACTTCTTTGAAGTCTCTCAGCCCTACTCACCTCACAGAGTGTTTGTTGTGGGGGAGGAAGGGAAAGGAGATTGTGAGCCGCTTTGAGACTCCTTCGGGTAGTGCTAAAGCGGGATATCAAATCCAAACTCTTCTTTTCCTCTTCGTCTTCTTCTTCTCTGGCTCCAGTGGATTCAAGTTACAAGAAAGGAGATTCCGACTAAACATCAGGAATAACTTTCTGAGAGCAAGAGCTGTTTGACAGTGGAACGGGCTCCCTCAGAAGGTGGGCTCTTCTTCATTGGAGGCTTTTAAGCAGAGGTTGGATGGCCATCTGTCATGGATGCTTTAGTTGAGATTCCTCCATTGCAGGCGGTTGGACTAGATGAGCCTTGCAATCCCTTCCAACTTTACAATTATGGTTCTATGAATTCCTAGCACCCTAAACTACAGTGCCCACGGTTCTTTTTGTGTGAGGAGGGGGAGGGAATGTGCTCTAAAGATATAGTATGTATGCAGCCTAGGTCTTCCCAGCCCTAGCTGTGACTTTTTGAAGGTTCTTTCTTTTGTCTAACCATGGCTAGAGAAGAAATGAAGTCTATGATGGTTGAAAGCTTTAATATGCCTAGCCCTAAACAGCCTACTAAATCATGCAGGTAGATTTCCTATTATGATGGAGTATGTATCTACTTAAAAATTTATTTGTCCATTATGTTTGCTGGAAGGTCTTTCAGTTATCATTCTGGCACTCAGAGGGCTCTTGCAGTCACCTCAATTTATGCTAACAGAAGGACAATACATTAGCTCTTTCTCGTCATGGAAGGGAGTGTTGGACCCTAAACTATTACTGCTTTTTTTGTTGTGTGTTTTTTTGAAAAACACATTGTGCCAACACTGAGAATCTTTGATGAAAGGACAGGATATAAGCCCATTGAAAAAAGCCTGACAGTTTACATTGTAGTTGTGGCAATTATCCTAGGAGGGATGGAAGGATATGCTAACAGAATCAGGATGCATTTCAGATGGAGTGAGGATCTCAGTGGTTTGGTGGGTCAAAGAGGTACAGGGAAAGAATTGGCTAGTCCGGAGCAGGCAGGGCCAGGGAGCATCTTCTTAAATTTCACAAGTTTATAATTATTCACTGTAGTCATTGTAGACATTGTAGCTGTCACATCATTTTCATGAGCTTGTCCTTGCTTTGGGGTAAAGCTATTTAGTTAAAGTTTCCTAAAGTGAAGCGAGATTTCAGGGCTGAAGCAATAATCTTATTGTGGGATAGTAGCTGGGAAAAGATTTGCGTCTCTATGTGTATAATAAGTTGCATGTGATATAGCTTTGACTCAGAGGAAGTTCTTGCTGCTGCTTGACTGTTCCATAGCAACATACATGGAGGTTGAGACACTAACAGATGCTGGCGATGAGAAAATAGAGTATGTTGCACTGTTTGAATAGTATGTTTTCATTCTTCCAGCAGAAATGTTTGTGCATGTATTGGAGGGAAAAGAAAATCTAGATATTTTTAAAACTTTGAGCACTTTATTATCATTCCCTCTAATTGTCAATTCAGGTGACTGGGCGCCAGTCAGTTTGGAAGGGAAACTGGGCCACCCCAAAATGATACATGGGGGCCCTCCCTCCCTTAGCATTACAGAAGATTGTAGATTGGAGAAGAGATTCAAACAAAACCCACCACCACCATAAAAGGACAAGGACCTGAGAGTTTTCATGGTGAGGACATAGGGATAAGAAAACGAGTGAAGAGTTAACATCTGGGTTCACATTCAATTCCTGGCTTTGCTCCCCAAAATCAGCACCAGATTTAGGGTGGTGTGGGTGGTTCCTGTGCAGAGAGTGCTGAGTTGAGGAGGTGCAAATTGAGAAGATCCATTGAGGGTCACCAATTATTGGCCCTACACAGGGTGCCATATTACAATAGGTTACCAAAGTCTGTCCCTGCCCAAACGGAAGGTAACAGCCATGCTAAAATCTCAGATCTTCCCATTGTTGGTTTTCTATGGTTACCTTCTGCTTATACATTTACCCTGGAGGTGAAAAAAGGACCTAAAGCAGGGGTAGGCAACCTAAGGCCTGGGGGCCAGATGCGGCCCAATTGTCTTCTCAATCTGACCCACTGACATCAGCGTGTTTTTACATGAGTAGAATGTGTCCTTTTATTTAAAATGCATCTCTGGGTTATTTGTGGGGCATAGGAATTCGTTCTTCCCCCCCTCAAAATATAGTCCAGTCTACCACATGGTCTGAGGGACAGTGGACCGGCCCATGGCTGAAAAAGGTTGCTGACCCCTGACCTAAAGACTCCAGAAGTTTGGCAAACTCTGAGAAGCTTATCAGTTCAGTAAATGGGTGAGAGCATTGCTATGGTGGTGGCCAGAGAAGGGAAAAATAAGGGAAATGAAGGGGAAGCCCAAAGAGGAAATAGTTCTGCTCAAGCCCCTACATATTGTGAGTAGGAGGAGGATTAGGTTGGAGGGATGAATGACTTGAAGCAAAGCAAAACAAAAACAAACTCCTCCCAACCCTGTACCAAATGGGAATGTTTCAGGGGAAAAGGAAAAGGAACATCCTTTCCCACTTCCCAGAGCCATCCACCCACTTTATAGCAACCACGTCTGAACCCAAGCATCCTAGTATTACTTTAGTACAAGAGGGGAAGGCCTTTGAAGGGGAAGAAAAAATGGTCTTTTTCTAATTCCTTCTGCTCAGTCTCCTAAATCTTGACAGGGCTAAAAGGTTACTGTTCCATGCTGCTTGGAATAGGGTGCTCCTAGCAGGTGGGATTACACAGCAACATTATGTTGCAGTGTTCACTCCTTTATTGGTGAAGCAGATCAATAAAGCTTGTGTTTGGGATGTGCTAGTTCATGGGTAGGCAAACTAAGGCCCAGGGGCCAGATCCGGCCCAATCGGCTTCTAAATTCGGCCCGCGGATGGTCCAGGAATCAGCTTTTACAAGAGTAGAATGTGTCTTTTTTAAAAAAATGCATCTCTGGGTTATTTGTGGGGCATAGGGGAGACTTCCGGGTCAGCGCCATCGGCGAATGGCGGAGCTCCTCCAACCGGAGGAACGGGCTCCGTGAAAATCGGGTCTTCCTGCCGCGGCGAAGGCGGGGACCCGCTAGAAATCCCAGGCGGAGAAGCCTGGGAACGTGGGGTTCGGCAGAGCACCAAGAGTGCCTCCCCCACTCGCGGGGAAACCCCTCTTTGGGGCTCCGGAGCGGAGTGGGGTGAGCAGCGTGGTGTTGCGAACCGATTGCTACTTTCACGGAGGGAAGCCGCACAGCCATCGCCGGAGAGCGCTGACTTTTTCCTGATGACAATTGGACTCTAAACAAGTACCCGTGAGTAAAAACGGAAGATTCGATTAAGAAATTTATGGAATTTACGAATTAGGCAACGAAGCGGGAAGGTCTAAACAGGAAGTCCGCCTTCCGCTTTTTGTAAATAGACTGAAGCAAAGATTTTGCAAGCTAAATAGCCTGGAAAATTGATCCAAAGATTGAAATTTCCTGCATTTATAACCAACAAAACCCCCTTGACAGCAGGAGAAAAGGGGGAAAAAAACTTTGACCATCTAATCCTGCAGAGAGAAAGTAAAGGAATTTAAGTTTCCATCGTCCCAAACCTGGGGACGGGGCGTCAGGACAGAAATCGTTGGAGATGTCCATTGATTGAAATTGGAACACTTTTGACAGATAGTTAAAAAAAGAGAAACAAATTAACTTCAATGCTGCTTTCTGCATTTTTGTATTTTAAGGAAACAAAGTATTTGAAAATCGAAAGTAAATTTTCCTTTGTTGGATACATTTTAAAGATGGACGTTAATAGAAATTGTGTCCCCTAGAGGGAGCTTGTCAGTTTGTTGCTGCAGTTTACAGGGAGACTTTACAGCTGTGAGAATTAGACCGTGGGACTAGCTGCTTGACCTTGAACAGAAATGTGCAGGGAGGAAGTTCTAGCGTCTGCCCTTGGCAAAACAAATGCTATGCTGAAGCAGCTGCATGAGAAAATGAACTTGATGAATGAAAAGTTGGATTTTATGACAGCTGTAGCCAGTAAATATGAACTAACAGGAAACAAAGACAAAGAAATTTTACAACAACCAACTCAGGAAACTGGCTCGATAGGGCAAGTCCAAGGGCAGATGAAGATGGAAGAGGTTGCGATTACACCTCAGAAGATACAAAGGGAGAGATCCAAAGTCCTGCATGACCAAAAGCCACAGCATTGGAAGATTGAATTTGGAGTGTGTCTGGAGGTGTCTGGAGTTAAGGAAGCTCTTAGCTCTGGTGGGACTGTGAAACAAGTTGACAACTATTTCTGGAATAACTATTTTTTGGATTACAAAATTAACATAGGGGAGTGGGATTGTGGGGAATGGGCTAACTTGATGAAAGAAAATGGAGACTATTACCGGTTGGAATTCCCCGGAGACCCACTCCTCAAGGAGAAAGGGAAGAAACTACGAAAGAAACCAACAAGGGACAGGGAAGGGTATAAGCACAAACAAGAACAAGAAAACCTGCAGAGGGGGCATAGAAGAGACCTGAGAGCCTCGGAGATTAGAACACCAGATTGATGGACAGGATGTAATGGTTAGAAAGGACTGATATAACCCGAAACCAGGAAGAAGGGACGTTGGATAAAATTAGAAGAGAATTTCTTTTTATATACTTCTTTTATTTTTGGAATTAGTGTGATACTAATGAAATATCAGAATATGCTGGTGTGATGGGAATATGAGCTACTTGTGCGTAAAAGTTCAGTCCCTCAGATCTTGGGCATGTTTCTCAAGACTCTGTGTACAGCGGAGCCCCTTAAGCATGACTCCCTTAATCGCTGGCAGAATCCGACAGTGGGCGTTTACGGAAACGACTCCAGCATAGAAGCTCCTTAACGGAAACGCGTCGTCTGGACTCTCGGCGCGACAGTTTCCGGCGAGGAGTGGGTGTACCTATAGGAGGTCCTGAAACTTCTCCACTGTTTTCGCTGGAAGATTCCTTGAGCCAGTCTGGCGCCTCACTCTCTCTCTGATCTCCCACACTCCCCCTACTGGTGCCTTCCCCCGCTGCTGAGTCTCTCCTAGCTTCTGAGAGCCTCTCCACCACCTGCCTTTCCGATGGCAGTTCCCTGATAGCTGGAAAGGAATTAATTGGCTTTAGTAGAAAGGTTTGAAGGAGTTATGTATAAATATGGTTTAAAACTTTGAAATTTTATGGTTTTTAAGGCAAGATAAGGTTAAAGAAATTAACGGTAAATTGAATAACAGAATATAGTAAAAGTTGGAAAGGATATGTTGAGTTAACAAGAAATAAATAAATAAATTATTTAAATAAAAATTGAGAAGTATGGGAAGAATTTGCTGAAATATTGAATTAAGTTAGAATACAAAAAGGGAGGTGTGAGGAGGTCCAAGAAATAAGTAAATGAAAGGATGTAATTTGGATTTGTATTTTTCTTTGTTATTCATGTTTTTTATTCTTTTTTCTGTTCTGTTGTTGTATTTTTTTGGTTTTTGTATTTTCTTGTATTTTTGAAATTTTGAATAAATATTATTTAAAAAAAATATATTTGTGGGGCATAGGATTTCGTTCATCCCCCCCCAAAAAATGCAGTCCAGCCCCGACCCCCCAAGGAAACAGTGAGGGACAGTGGACCGGCCCCCTGCTGAAACAGTTTGCTGACCCCTGTGCTAGTCCTTAATAAACTACTTGTTTGACAATTGATTAAAGAAGGGTCTCATGTGTTGGCTTTGAAAAGGTTGGTGTGCTTGTATTTAACTACTTGTAGAAGTGATTGTACTTCCCCTATTAGTTATTCATACTTTCCATTCTTCTGAAACCCCTCACAGATAGTTTCTTGCTTGGAGCAGAAATCAGAGTGAAAACTGTGGTGGTGAGTGCTGCCAATTAGTGGGACCGTTATTTGGCTTCTCCTGGTTCCACTCCAGAACTTTAAACCAGTTGTGGAGGGGAAATGTTGGAGAGTGTAGCCCTGAGCCTTTTTGTCTTTCCTCTTCAGAGCAGAAATGATGACATCAACTTGGGAGCACCAGGGTAGTTTATTGACACCCCTCCTTGCTCAGGCAAGTGATTGATTGATAACAGGGCTTTAGTGTTTGTGACAGATTAGCATAGGGGAATTCCTCTTCCATGACTGTCAACTTCCTACCCCAATCTCTCCTTCCCCATTCCCAGCTTGCCCTGGTGTGTCCCAGTCCCAACTGCTGGGATCCTGTTCCTCTTCTTCCTTCTCTCTGTTGTCTTGCCAGTTCATGCCAATCCCTTGAAAACTTTCTTTTATGCAGACTGTCCTTTGCAGCTGTTTAATTTGCCAGTCATTTTGATATTATTTGTATTGTGACTTTAATTGTTGTACACCAGCCTGATACTTTTTGATATGGTGGTATGGAAATATTCTTAAAGCTCCCTGCTTTAGCAGTGTTGCTGTGAATTCTCCCTGGGAGCGTGGCTATGGGTGCTGTCAATGTTAGCTCATGTACTTCAAAATTTCCACTGTACCATTGATTAAAAAGAAGTTACTGACACTTGTGGTGAACGTTTTAAGTTAAAACTTCTTTCTGCAGTAAATTGATTGAAGCTAAGCCAGTTATTCCTTTACAGTGGTACCTCGGGTTACAGACGCTTCAGGTTACAGACTCCCCTAATACAGAAATAGTACCTCGAGTTAAGAACTTAGCTTCAGGATAAGAACAGAAATTGTGCGGCGGCAGCAGCGGGAGGCCCCATTAGCTAAAGTGGTACCTCAGGTTAAGAGCAGCTTCAAGTTAAGAACGGACCTCCAGAACAAATTAAGTTCTTAAACCGAGGTACCACTGTACTTTGCAAGGAATTGCATGAGGGCATGTGATAATCTCTGGTCTGTAGGTTGCATTGTGACAGACCAAGGCGCATTCCAGTTGTTGCAAGTGGTGCAGAGATGTCCCATTCTGACTTACCATACCTCTCTCTTACGCCAAGCCTTGGGACCTGAACATCCCCAAGTGTAGGTCAAATCAAGTCACAAAGGATTTACAGCCCGATCATGGGAACTAGCATGCTGAGACAGTAGTTCATAAGTTGAAACATACAGTACTGACTCAGTGCGAATGATACAACCTCTCACACTTAACGCTGGAAAGCAACCCCAGCTCAGCAACTGGCATATGGCAACAACTACAGAACTTTTCTCCTGCCTGACACAGAAGCCCTATCCCCATGGAAAAACAGCTTGCCAGATATCATTGTAATTTGTGACCAAGTTTATCTAGTTTTGCGGGATAACTAACCTTTAAAAAAAATCTGTGTTAAATTGCTCGATACACTAAATTGCTTTTTACTGTTGTTGGAGGCTGGATGAAACTAGTTATCTAAATGAATTATGCGTAATTCTCAGAACTCTAATTTGGTGGGTGGGTGGACTTGGCACATGCATTCATTCATGGTGTTATATTTAAAAGTCCATATGGAGCTGATTATTTCCTCAGCTTTCTGTAGTAATTATTTTGCTTTTATTTTAAATAAGGCTCTTCTAGTATTTTAAAGCTCAAATTCAGAAAATATGTACATGCCTTTATATGTGCTAAAACAGGAAAATGTTGGATTACACGATGGAGAAATAAATTGATTAAAATGTAGGGAAATTTCTCTCACGCTTTTCTTGGCTCTTTGCATTATAAATGTAGCTCAAGATCACTGTGTATCTGGGAATAATGCAGGATCCAGCTGTATGGGTGGTTGTGTGTGTGTATGTGTATGGTTCAGTGGTGGTCAAGTCTAAGTCATGGTGTAAAAATTCACTACAGGAAAAAGGCAGGGTGGGAAAAAAATGACGCTGTGTAAAAATATTCAAGGAATAGCAACAGGAAGTTGGTGCCTCCATTTCAGGCTTGTTCTTCAAACCCCATGTTGAAATAATTAGATGCCAAAGCTTTCAAGTTTAGATGAGATTAAGAATAGGCGACTGTGAATTTTCATGTTTTCCTTCAAAATGAAATCATGTCTAGATAATAAAAAATTGATACATTTCCTGTCCCAGCCTTTCTCATTCTGAAGTCCATGTGATCCATTGCTTTCTTTGCCATCAGATAAATAACAGGGTTTTTAAAAGTTGAGTGTTTTGATGGAAACGTTTCCCAGTCTCCAAGATGCACGAACATTTTACTTTTTTGAACAAGGGGAGAAGGAAGAAGAAAAATGTGGGAAGCTGGATGAGGTTTAGAGTGGACAGAAAATGGTGGTGATGATGATAACTGCAATTATATTTTGTGTATCTTCTTTGTGGATACTTGTGCTCATGATAGTTTGAGGAGACATTTATACAATTTAGAAGTGTGGGCTTGTTCCCAGCAATAATTATTATTATTATGTTAAGTCTCAAGTTTGTTACTCTGCACCTGTTGCAATTTAACTTCTGAACAACTGTTAACATGACAGTAGATATAATTATTTTAAATAGATTTGAAAATGTGTTGAGTGTCTGCCTTTTGCGGTTTTGCAAATTGTGATAACTTGCTGCTTTGCCAGCTAGGGAAGAAGGAGAAAATTATTCCTACACCTCTTGAAAACTGTGGGAAACAGAATGTGAGGCTTTCCTTTTGCTATGTGCCATGAAAGCAGCCCACCTTCTGTCAATGAGCATGAAAGAACTCAGTCTATCCTTGATGATATAAGGCAGAGGTTTTCAACCTTTTTGAGTCCATGGATCCCTTGACCAATTACATTTTTTCTGCAGCACCCCTGTGGGGCTCTGGAACCCAGTTATGTCAGCCCTTGCCTGCAGAGTTGGCAGCCTCTCACCCTTTTTCAAACACCCTCCCTTATGGAGTGTTCCCTCAGCCTCCTCTCCTCTCCCCTGACCTTGGGAGTCACAGCCACACAAGCCTTTGAGAGACAGAGATGCAAGAGGTCATCAGAGGAGGGAAGGAAGGAAAGAGGGACAGAGGCCAGTGTTACCCATGGCATCCTGACCATTATTCAAGGCACCCCAGGGTGCCATGGCGTACTGGTTGAAAATCACTGGTGTAAGGGATTATCTCTACCTATACCAGATTAGGGTAATCATAGGAATAATGTGCAAGAAGTCCTGAATTCCCTCATAACATGTATAAAGTAACATAACGTGGTCAGGCAGCCCCTTCCTTACACTTGTAAGGAATTTTCTTTATCTCTCATATTTGGAGGTGAAAAAGTTCTGGGTTCCCTAGGATCCTTGGAGCCCATACCCCCAGATAGGTGAGATACAGAATACCAGCTTCTGTGTACCAGTAAGTGAGGAAGAGTTGCTCCGGGGCCCTGAGTAGGCTGTTCAGGGAGCAGGAACAGCTTCCTCTCTTCCACCTAGCCGCAATCCCTTTCTAGCTCTGATTGGAATTTATTTCCTTTATCCCAGAAGTATTCCAGTCTGAGCTTCCTGGGTCCAGGCTTACCACACTACACTGACTCTCAGGGAAAGGTGATAAATATTTTATCTAGTTACAGTGGTACCTCGGGTTAAGTACTTAATTCGTTCCGGAGGTCCGTTCTTAACCTGAAACTGTTCTTAACCTGAAGCACCACTTTAGCTAATGGGGCCTCCTGCTGCTGCTGCACCACTGGAGCACGATTTCTGTTCTCATCCTGAAGCAAAGTTCTTAACCTGAAGCACTATTTCTGGGTTAGTGGAGTCTGTAACCTGAAGCGTATGTAACCTGAGGTACCACTGTATTTCATAAAATTTATACACTGCTTGATAGTAAAAACAAAAACCCCTCAAAGGGGTTTACTGTCTTTTACTGTAATAATACATTCCCCGTTGATTGGGAAAAGGTATCTTCTTTCTCCAGACTTAAAGGAGCCATGCTTCTGCTCTCCATTTGTCTAGGAAGTTTTAACAGAACAAATAAATGGGGTTGTCTTTCTCAGCCCTTGGACAGTGTTAGAAACTGAGAAATGAAATGTAGGAGCTAAATGGCATCTTAAACCTAGCTTATGAGTGCAACAACAGAATGTCTAGGCAAACTTTTTAATAACAAGAATACAAAGCTGAAAATGAATGGACTGCAGCTAAAATCTTATGTTCATTTTTCACATGGTATAGTCCTCATCTGAAGACTTAAAAAAAAAAAAACCAAAGCAATGCTTCCCCTGTCCACCCCCCTAATTTTTTTAAGAGAGTAGCTGGAAGTGGGGAGGTAGAAAAAGGTCCTCCTTTCCTTTCTCTTTGCAGACAAGCCCTGGGTTCTCCCTACACCACCTTTCCTTCATATAAATCTATCTTTTTGGCACCACAATCAACACATATTAAAGGCCTACAACTGATGGCAGAGATACCCACCTTGAGAGTCCAGTTTGCAAACCTAAGACTTAAGGGTCCTTCAGTGATTCCACTCCAAAATTTGTTTCGATTTTAAGCATCACTGTGAGAGTCTGAGGTGTTGTTGTTTAGTCGTTTAGTCGTGTCTGACTCTTCGTGACCCCATGGACCAGAGAACTCCAGGCACTCCTGTCTTCCACTGCCTCCTGCAGTTTGGTCAGACTCATGTTTGTAGCTTCGAGAACACTGTCCAACCATCTTGTTCTCTGTCGTTCCCTTCTCCTTGTGCCCTCCATCTTTCCCAGCATCAGGGTCTTTCCCAGGGAGTCTTCTCTTCTCATGAGGTGGCCAAAGTATTGGAGCCTCAGCTTCAGGATCTGTCCTTCCAGTGAGCACTCAGGGCTGATTTCATTAAGAATGGATACGTTTGATCTTCTTGCAGTCCATGGGACTCTCAAGAGTCTCCTCCAGCACCATAATTCAAAAGCATCAATTCTTCGGCGATCAGCCTTCTTTATGGTCCAGCTCTCACTTCCATACATCACTACTGGGAAAACCGTGGCTTTAACTATACGGACCTCACCAACAAAGAGTCTGAGGTAGATAACGCCTTAACATGCACAACTTAAATCATCATACAGGTAGGTAGCTATGTTGGTCTGTCATAGTCAAAACAAAATAAAAAAAATCCTTCCAGTAGCACCTTAGAGACCAACTAAGTTTGTTGTTGGTATGAGCTTTCGTGTGCATGCTTAGTTGGCCTCTAAGGTGCTGCTGGAAGGAATTTTTTTATTAAATCATCATAACTAACTGGCCAGTATATTTCAAATTAAAAGCACATCATACATTAAAAGTACATTAAACAAGGCAACTAAGACCTAAGCAAAACATGTTGGGTTTAAAAGAGAAGAGAAGAGAAGAGAAGAGAAGAGAAGAGAAGAGAAAAGAGTTTTCAGGTCCCCAATCCATGCACCTTTTACTTGGGAGGAAGCCCCATTTAACTTGGTTAAGATTTACTTCCGACCAACAGCGGCAATTTTAATATTAAATATTAGGTGCAGTACTGCGCCCAGAGCTCAGAAACTGCTCACGTTTATGAAATTCCCTGTCACGAAACATGCCTAGAACAATGGGAGTTTCAAACGCTGCCCTTGGGATAAACTAACTGGACCCCCATATAGGAAACTGCAGTTTTATAGCTTGAAGTAAGTAATGGATGCGATGTCTACTTGACTACTGAAGCTCTTCACTCTTCTCAGTCAACAGATCATTGGGCTCTTTTGCCATTGCTGGCTGCTGAGATCTTCTGGCTTATAGAAATAATAGGGATAGCATGCATTAATGGGAGTGAAGTGAAGTGATTGTTTTGTGTGGGTCTCTGTAAATTGTCACTTTGAATTTCCATTAATTGCTATGGAAACAGTGCGAGCTGTTTTATATGAACCCATTCACTGTAGCATGGGAAATCATATGGAACTGCTACAACACCCTGCCAGACCATTTGTACAAACACTTAACTCTTTAAAGTGTTGTGCTAGAAAATTTATTCAAACTCAGAATAATTTTACAGTATTTTATTTTTAAAAGTACACTTCTTGTTTGCACTACCCACCAAAAACATAAATTAGCTTCAATTTTCTTTAGATCATGTTCTAATAGCTATGTTATTGGGTTCCCTTATGTTACCCCCCCCAAAAAAAGCCCCTGGAGTCTAAATCTGATCTTTTAGGAGTTCATAGCAATTTTAAATTGTTAAGATATTTTTTTAAACTTTCTAGATATAACAAAGGTTCCTTTATAAGTAGCATCATGGCCAGAGGCTGTTGCAGCTGTGGATTATGTGTTGAAATTTCTGTCATCAATATTCTTCCTGGCCGCTAAAACCTGCAGCTTTGATTTGTGCTAAAAAGTGTCTGAATGCCACTGATCTGTGTCCTCCCATCCCCCAACTTCTGAAAGTGTTGTGTTGGCTGGACTGAGCACTCCGCCCCAAGTCGGCATCAGAATGTGCTTAAGATCACAGTCCAACACCCTGATACTAAGCCATTGCACCATTATATCTGCTTTTGAAGTTCAAGCGTAATTATGTTGTTATGTAATGTCATGTTTGTTTTAGGCTGTGCTAGCACATCCATTAACACATCTAAATAGCAATTAGATGTTGTTGCACACTCCAGCATTGATATATTAGCTTTGAGTCTCAGGTCTGTTGGTGCCTTCTTGATTAAAATGGTACTCCCTCCCAGCTATTCCACAGTGCTGGGAGAAGGAATAGGTGATTTGGTGTCAAATTCATTTAGAAGTAACTCTTTTGTTTGTGTGAATTTGACGCCTCTGATCTTAAGAGGTCTTTCTTTGGAATGGCTTCACTCTGGGAAGTTTATATTATTAGAAAGAGAGGTGTCAACAAATGCCTTGATGCAAAAAAAAAAAAAAAAAAAAGCATCAAGGACGTGTTATTATAATGTGATAATTAATTTTAAGAGAAATACCTCTCATCTATCGGCAATACAGAGGTTGTTAGTGATAGTGATTATGCTTCCTTTTTTAGTGCCAGGTGTGTTTTTATTAACAGTGCTGTGTTTTTTTAAAAGTGAAGAGTGTTTTCTAGTATAAAGAAAATGGAACTTCCATTTGGTAACAGGGATATTCCAGTGGTATGTGTGACTATTATGAAAGTTCTGTGCTGCTGAGGGGAAAAACCATCTGGGGATTAGAGTATACAGAACGAGAATGAAACACGATGTCATGGAAAAACAGTGGAGTCCTGGGGGAAGGAGATTACAGGCATCTTACGGAGATGAAAAATAACATGTGCCAATGGCAACACACAGTCCTTTTAATTTTTCTACAAAAATTTACATTCCTTTCTCCCTCTGAGATGCATTATAAATATCAATCACTATCTTAAGCAGGACTGGATTTCCTATAGCCAGTCTCTGTTTTCGACTGAGCTTAAATTCTTTTTGTTTTGTTTTGTTTAACATACCAGAAGATTTCCCCCCTTGTGTTTCAATTTCTGTTTTGAAATATATATATTTTTGGTATGAGGCAGGTCCCACCCACTTTTGTAACATGTGGTACTAATATCTTATTGGCCTCTGTTTATATTATTGCAAGGCATTTTCCCTTTTTCATGGCTGAAACATTACTTTTATTTTATTCTTTGCTTTTCTGAAGAAAAAAAGCTCAGCTAGGAATCTCTCAAAGGTGCTTTATGTTGGAACTGGATGAAAAAGGTTTTATTGCTTATCTTCCCATTCCTTATTCAGACTGTAAAATTCAGTTGGGGTGATCGTATCTTATATGCTCAAATACATTTGAATTTTCTTTGTCCTCAGGAGGAGAAGCTTGGCAAAGGACCAGACTATTTTCATTTTTCATTTTCTTTTCCATATGGAGTTTGTATTGTTGTAGCAATATAATTAATGTTTCATTTTGGAAGATTTGGGTTGTTATGGCTCTGAATTAGATGCTTTGTAAGATCATTTACAATGTGATGCCTTTATCTCAGGCAGCTTAACATGCTGAAGTCAGCAGATGACAATTTAACTAATGGACTTTGCTCAGAATTGCAACTAATGGCTTTAGTGTCTTTTACTCTTCATGTAGTATATCTGAAGTAGAAACATGTGAAGCTGCCTTATATTGCATCTTCTGTAAACAGAAGCATGACTATACCCATTATTACCTTTGCAGTACAGCACTGGAGGCCATATTCCTTCTTCTTACTTAAAAAATCATCTTATATTGAATGAAACTTTCTAGCTCTCTGTATTACACAGCATACTGTCAAATGCCTTCTTGAAATGAGTTGTATTGCTTTGCAGGGCAAAGTTCATTGTTTGCTTCTGTTCTCTGTAGTTTTTGTTCTTAGTTTGGTAGTTCAATAAAGCCAAAATTTTCTTTCTATCTTTTTTCTTTTAAAAAATAATTTATTTATAACATAGTCTACAACAACTCATACGTACAAACAAATCCACAACCATTGACAATTTAATTATCAAAATTAAACTCCTATCCCCTTACATAAAAAAATAAAAATAAAAGACTTCCTTTATCCTGTAAATGGCCTCCTTATTGTATACTGTTTCGTTTATATGTGATTATTACAATTATGACTTTAAAAACTGCAAAGTCTTCTGTAGAAATTAATCGAAACAAGTCCAGGTATATATTTTGGGGCACTGTTTGGTAAAGTATTCTCTGCATTTCCCCCATTATTTTTGTAATTCTTGTCTGGGTTATCCTCTAATTGTCTCTGTTAATCTGGCCAGTTCAGTATAATCTAATAATTTATCCTGTCATTCACAAATTCTTTCTTCCAATTTCTGGCAAATCCAAAATTTTCTTTTCTTTTACATCCCTGTTATACCCATGACACAACAAACTTGACAAGCAATGTTTAATGCAGTTACAGATAGGTAGCCGTGTTGGTCTGCCATGGTCAAAACAAAATAAAAAAATTCCTTCCAGTAGCACCTTAAAGACCAACTGAGTTAGTTATAGGTATGAGCTTTCGTGTGCATGCACACTTCTTCAGGTATCTGAAGAAGTGTGCATGCACACGAAAGCTCATACCTATAACTAACTCAGTTGGTCTTTAAGGTGCTACTGGAAGGAATGTTTAATGCAGCTTAAGAAAAGCAACCCAGGAAATCATAAGTTCATTTTTGGAAAGGAAAAGGTTGTGTGCGTTATAAACTTATCAGTAATTTCCCCCAATACAGCACCCACTTTTTCAAGGACCCGCGCCCCCTCCCCCCGTTGTATCCAACTAAATTCTAGGAATAGATCCAGTGAATTGAATGAAGCTAACTATATCCTTTCATTTCATTGGCTTTGCTCTCAGTATGACTAAAGTTGGATACACAACCCATTATATTTCCCAAATTTGTTGACTTCTGGATGCTCTAGTCACACAGTTTGCAAATCAAAATCCTCATAACTTTATTTTTACATATAATACCTTGGTGATCTGATAATTCATGAGTAGCTAAAGGGCATTTTTAAAAATTCTGGAATGTTGCCTTAGTACTGCGCCTAAGATTTCAGATAAAACTGCCACTGCTGGAAGGAAAGGAGGACTTTTTTCCGCCTCCCCACTCTTAGCCACTCTCTGAAGGCTGGAGAAGGGACCCTTATAAGAATATTATGGGAGTGGGCAGGGGAAGCATGGCTTTGGTTTGTTGTTGTTGTTGTTGTTTTGAAGTCTTCAGATGAGGACTAGAACATGTGCAAAATGAACCTAAGATTTTAGCTGCAGTTCATTCATTTTCAGCTTTGCATTCTTGTTATTAAAAAGTTTGCCTAGACGTTCTGTTGTTGCACCCATAACCTAGGTTTCAGGTGCCATTTAACTCCAAGCTTTCATATCTTGCTTTCTAACACTGGCTTAGAACTATGTTTAAGCTTCTTCAAGGATAAGAAAGGAAAGGCAAAGTTAAAATGCAAAAGAGTAGCACTGATGAAACAGGGCTGTGTTTGAGCTAATGTATCTTCCGCTTAAAGTTTACAAATATAAGAGCTGGAAGACATGCACAAACTGGGTTGGATGATAAATCTGGGTTGATCATTCTAGGAACTGTACATCTACAAATTGCCTGAAACAGGCAAGGCGTCCCAAAGTATGAAGCAATCAGTATTTATGGATACAAAACAAGAAGGTGGGGGCAAACTCTGTCCTGACTTAATAGCATGTAGAGAGCTCTCTGTGCATGCACTTATAAACATGAATATCTCAATAGATGTTTGAATGGATGCATCTGGGCCAGGGGAGGAGCTGGCTGTGAAATAGGGAAAAAACCTCCATACACCTCTGCTTGGTGCTAAATAAATGGATTTCATATTTGTCAGGGAAATAATATTCTGTGGATTATCTAAATACATAAATGAGGTGGTAGCAGTTGTAGTAGCTCATCTTCTATATCCTTTGGCTGTACCAGTCTTACCCAATGGGCACCAGCCACTACTGGATTGCCTGACATGTTGACTGTGCTCTTGCTACCACCTGCAGTCTTGTTGGGTAGAAACATAGTGCATTGGTGTTGCCGGTGCATGTCAGTGGAGGGAGTGTGGAGACACAGATGTGGTACATATGAAGTTGCCTTATGGCAAATCACACCATTCTAGAGTAAGTTCTCTAAGATTCCAAAGTCTGTCTTTCAGCTGATGGAATAATCGTAGATCAGTTTGCAGTGCACAGTGCAAGCTGGTCTTTGACCGTAGTAAATTATCTGTCTATCTATTCAGTATGTTTTGCTTCTATCTAGTTATGACAATTGCTCTGGAAAGCAACATGGAAGGCATTACTCTTAAAATTGCTTTTGAGTAAATTTACAGAGGCAGCATAATGAGTTACTGTGCCAGATAAGTAAAAAATCTTCACAAACAAGTAGATTTTAATTTAATGTAATACCGCTTTTGGTGCCTGCACACTCATGCCTCATTGGTGGAAGTAATCCTGCCATATGCAGGATTAATGGTTGTTCTAGCTTAAATGATTATTTGAAAACTTTCCACCACAAAACTCATTTTATTAGAAAGCCCTTAGTGTGCCCTCATTCAGCTAATCCCTTTAATCCAATTATAAATATTAAACATGCCTAATAAGGTCTCAAGAGAAATAATATCTGAACTATGATTTTAAAAAGCTACCTGTATTTTGTATTTGAGTTAATTTTGTCACTACTGTAGCAATATAATCTCACTAAAAGCTACAGAATATTGTTTGGCCCCTGCACACCACTATATAGCAACATGATGGCATGAAGTGCTTATTAGCATTTACTTTTTCAGCATGATACTTTGCTGAATATCTTCTGGTTTGTCTGTTTTATTTGTAGGACAAATGCTCTCTCTGACTGAGAAAGAGGTCCTATACTTCTCCTTTCACCCAGATTTCATACAGTGGCCCCTTGCAGTGTCACATTTCAGAGTAGGGGTGAGGAATCTCAGGGCAAATGTGCCCATCCAGGCCTGTCTGTTTAGTCCTCTGGCACTCCCCGGACCATGCCTCCATCACAGGTCACACACCCCTTACTAGCTCTACTCAGCCTCCCCACTTAGTGATTTTACATGGCTGTTGTGTATTGTTGCGCTTTTGTGTTGTCAGCTGCCCTGTGATCCTTGGATGCAGGGTGGCATAGAAATTTGATAAATAATAGAAATAAAATAAAATAATCCCATGAATGTGCATGTTGCTCTCTTGTCATTTTGATCCTTTTTCCAAACCGTTCTTGGATACAATTGTGTATGTCAAATTGGATTCACTTGCTGTCTGTAGATACACGAAACTCGCTGACAGGAATTCAATATTGCATTGTGAGAGCAGTTATCCAATACATGTTAAAAGGAATGTACCTGTTGGACAGTTTTTGCAGTTGAGGCAGAACTGTAGCAAGGTGGAGCCGTATAATAATCGTTCTTCTGAATAACGTTGTGGTTAAATTGGTTAAATTGGCAGCAGCTTGACAGGGTTTGCTTGGGGACAGGGTGTCTAGCCCATCAACTGGTCAGCTTGGTGTCGTTACCTGGAAAGCTCCTAGGATAAACAGTTTGTCTGTGAGCAAGTCATGCCAGATAAATATAATTTTCCCCCAATAGTTACAAACTTGGTGGATCAGGGGAATGCTGTAGATATTTCAGTAAGGCTTTTGGCAAAGCCCCCATGATCTTCCTGCAGAGAAGCTGGTAAAATGTGGGCTAGACAAGGTAACTGTTAGGTGGATTTGTAGTTGCTTGACTGACCAAACCCAAAGAGTGCTCAGTTCCTCCTCATCCTGGAAAAAAGTGACAAGTGGGGTGCTTGCTTCAGGGTTTTGTCCTGAGCCCGTTGTTGTTCAATGTCTTTCTAAACAATTTGGATGAAGACGTTGAGGGGATGTTCATCAAATTTGCAGATGACACCAAACTGGGAAGGGTAACTAATGATGAAGGAGACCCTGTTCTTTGTGTCTTCCACAGCAGAGATTAGGAGGGCAGTAACATGAGAAAGAGTGTCACCACCAAGAATGTCCTATCTGTGAAATTTGCTCTGCCTTTACTGTAGAAACATCTGAGAGAAGGCTTAAGATATAGTGAGTGAATAATTTATTGGGGTGTGTGTGTGTGTTTTACCTGGTAAAAATCTTCCCATCTAATAATTACCATACTAACCCTGAATGGGACATGAAGAGTGTGGGAAAAACTTGGAGGAAATTGCATCAATCTTATGTAATACTGTGATTCAGCCTGTAAGGATGTGAGTGTGTGGGCAACAAACAGAAATTGGAAGGTAGAAAACTTGAATAGTTTCTGGTAGTGCAACATGGTGTGTTTACATCCCCAGACCAAAATTGTGCTTCTAAAAGATGGAAAATAAAATACGAGAATGCCTGCTTGAAGGGGATTCCAGAGGACTTTACAAAATTAGACTGTGTATGTCAGGCCCTCTGTAACTAGCAGCATCTGTATACTATGGCAGTCATCCAAAGGGTCTGTGGACCTTTTACACACATGACTTCCTGCTCTCCTCTGTGAGAAGGGAAGCTGTGCAGAGGAGTGCTGATTCTGCTAAGAATTATAAATACACAGTTTGCTTAAAACCCTGTAGTAGTTAGAAAAGTAGGTGGCTGAAGATGAACTTGTGATCTGCTGTAAACTGCAGTAGACGGGCTTTGTGTGAGATAGATTTCTGGAACTGAGCCACTGATTTTTAGAACAGCTTAACCTTTATTTTATTACATTTATATCCTGTATTTCTTCCACCATGGAATATTTGAGTTGGGGGAGTAAAAAGGCTTGAATATTTGCTTAAATAGGTCCCATTAATCCTGGTCAGGAACACCTTGAACTTGAAGCTCCAAGGGAGCTGCTGCTTCAGCAGGGAAGCAGCTCAGACTTCAGTCTCATATAGGAATTGAAGGTTTTACCTGTTGGTTGCTCTCAGCTAGTCATAGATCTAGACACCTGCTAACTCCTCCACCTGAATGCCTGACTCACTAGCTTTTGTCTTGTGAGCCTGGAGGTGAAGGATAAGGTCTGAGAGCCAAAAAGGAACCTAGGCAAGGCAATTGGTGTGGAGACTTCAGGTCCCAGGGTGGAAATGTCTAGATCGGCTGACTCCTCAACATTGTGGGAGATAGAGATCTATTGGGGTGGTGATGGTCTTGCTGCCTGCTCATCTTCCAAGGAGTCCCCAGGTTTCAGTTCTGGACAGGGGTGAACCTTGACAAATATTCTGCTGGGATTGTTTGTATTGAAAAATATTGCCCCACAATGAAATCTGACCACGAATCTATCATTGTAGGAATTTTTTGTGAGATCCTAGGAAGCTTACAAGTGATGAACTCCTTATTTATAAATGTTATATGGAAGTTGGGAAAGATTCTAGTGATTAAGTAGAAAAGTTGTGTGTATGTGTGTGTAGAACAGTGGACACAAGAAAAGCTGTTCGGAATAATGGACTAGGCCGGTCAGTTTAGTTTTTCCAGTTGTGTTTGTAATAGGTATTGACTTGAAAATTACCATGCTATTCAATCCACTGCGCCCCCCCCCCCAATATCATACAAGCTTTTTACTGGAATATAGAGCAGGCATTTTTGTAATGAGAACATGCGTCTTAACAAAAAACAGAATACCATTCTGTATTTTACTGAAAATGACTGACTACACTCTGGAACCTTTTAAAGTGCCTTTATTACTGGGATTGTGTGCTTAATTGTCACATGATACCATGTCAATGCTACTGGTCTGTCTCTTGACAAGAAGCAAACTTGTTGACAGCACCCGTTTTTACATCTCTTCTGAGGTGGAAGTACTAGTCCAGATTTTTCACAAAGCTGGGCTTTGGGGCTTGCAAATGGGCATCATCTTTGAAACTGTTCCAAACAAAATTCTGTGACTGGAACTTAATCTGCTAAAGAAGTACACTGACTGCTAATAAAGACATAAATGGAAATTTAGTTCCATAACTTTCAGTCCTCGGTTTAGCTTTATACATTAACTTTAAAAAACCCTGGCATGGCCTGCAAGTAAATTACCCAGACTTTGCATGGAGGAAGAGACCCTGAAGTGACCTATGGGGAGACTGTTGGCTTGGTTTAATTCAGGTATCTGTGCAGTGTGGTGGCCTGCCCTCTGTCTAGGATGGTGCAAGGTCCAAAGTCTGGCGGAGGGTTGAGGACACTGATAATCTGACGTTTTTTCTGCCTAGCTGTACTCTCTCTGTCTATTCTTTACAGGAAGTAAAAAGTAGTAGGCACTTCTCTCAGTGTAGAAAGTAGAGCCCCTCAAATATTGGAACCTGTGTTGTTTTATCTTTATGATTTAGAGTTGGGGGTAATGAGGGAGGTAACAAAATTTGCTGATGATACTGAATTGTTCAGGGTTGTTAAAAAGGGATTGCGAGGCACTCCAAAGGGTATCTTCAGACCGAGTGAATAGAGAGTAAAATGGCAAATGCAATTCAGTGTAAAGTGGTTCACTTTGGGACAAAAGATCCTAATTTCACTTATATGCTAAGCAGGTCTGACAGTGACTGCCTAGGAATGATAACTTGGGGTTGTAATGGATAGTTTCTTGAAGATGTTGACCCAGTGTGTGGTGGCTATAAAAAGGTGTATTGCAAATGAGGGATACTTAGGAAAGGGATTGAAAATAAAACTGCCAACTGACGTACTATGTTTTTTAAAAAGGAAAGCATTGTTCTGTTAGTCATATAATTTGCATTTATATGCAAAGACACTGAGTGGGGCATACACATCATGGGCCATGCTATCTGTGTTGCTTGTCCTGCTGGCGAAAGTTCACTTAAGGAAAGAGGAGTAAAGGTCAGCGGTTCAGGAAGAGTTGATTGGGAGCTTTCAAAGAGTCTTCAAGCAATTTTCTTCTAAAACTATCTTATTGAGGTTAGCCTTTCCTCACTATTCTTTGAAACCCATCTTTAAAATAGCCCTTACTGTGGATGGTTCTGGTTATCATAAACGAAATGTGAATTAACCAATAGATTTTGCATTTTCTTGCGTAGAACGAAGTTGAAACAAATTGTTTCATGTGCCCTGGTAAGTGACTTTTTGTATGCTCTGGCACAAAAAGAAATGGAAACTTCTTTTGTAACTGTACCATGATGACATCAAGGTATGCTTCAGCTGCTTGCTCAGTTGTGCTGAAACTGTTGCCCTGTGCAGGAAATCTTTTGTTTTCTTTCTTTTTTCTTAAAAAAGTGACCTTTCCATCCATGCACTTCCTACACAAAGCAGTGGACTACAAAAATGTTAGGAATTTGATAGTTAGAAAACAGTTTTTAGCTTTATTATTATTATTATTATTATTATTATTAAAAATGCTTAATATTAGAGGCTTTGTTCATCTATGGAAATCTTTATTGGTGTATATTTCAGTATTGTTTTAAGAAGCTGTCCATGCTGTAGCCTTCTGGTGTCTTGAGGCAGTTCTCTTTAGAACACATCCTCAGTGCCATGTCACAAAAAGTCTGTGGATGATTTAAGGTATGTAGAAATGACATATGACAGCAGAGATGGATGGGTGACTTCTTGTTACCCCCACAGACATGGAACCCGGGGCATACCGCCCCCCCCCCCGCCCCGTTGTGACACCGCTACTGCATGGTTTAGTAGCATTTTGGGTAGCGGTATTTTTAGAATAATGGGTGGCAATATGAATCAGAAGTGAATCAGAATAAAACAGTGACCCATTTGGGTGGAGGTTACCTTTCCTCTTCCTAATTTCAGAGGAAATATGCCTACACTAGCATGTTTTATTTCCTCTTCTCATTGCACCTGTTTTTGTGTGTGTGTGTTTTTTTTTTTTAACAGTGTTGTTCCACAGAACACTGAATTCTAGAGCAGACCACCAACAGAGTTAAGATTTTGTTGTGTTACACTGCACCAAAACTCAGACAGTAGCAAACCCTTGTGTTGCATGACTAGAAGCTTTGTCACTTACAGCTTAGTTGCATAATTTGGGTCTCATACCATAATGTCTTCTCATAATTTCAGCTCTTTTGCCTAGTTTCTTTGTTTCTTTGGCTATAGTTTCCAAATCCTATGATGTGTAAATGCTCTCCTTCGTATGGGTTTTCCCCACACCAGAGTCAGTGATCTTGATGGTGGTGCAGTGATGGGTTGAGAAGTACCTACATGATCTGGAAATGTTACCCATAATTATATGGGAGCTGACTACAGGACAGTGACAGACATGTCCCCCAATTCAATGAAACACAACAGAAAATAGTAGTTTTAAATTCCACATCCCATCTGTGGAATGTTCTCCCCAGGGAAGTTAGCCTGTTGCCTTCATTATACACCTTTAGGCACCAGGCAAAAACATTCCTTTTTAACCAGGCCTTTGGTTGATTTGATTGACATTGTATGCCCTTATAAATTGCTGTTCTTTTTTTGGGGGGGTGTTATTGGGTTGTTGTTTTTTTGATTATATATATATTGTGGTTTTATAGTTTGATTTTGTTCTGTGAACCGCTCTGAGACCACTGGGTATAGATTGGTATATAGATTCAATGAATAAATGAATGAATAATTTAAATATCATCACATGAGAAGGAAAAAGCATCCATGTTTGCAAACCTATTTAAAATGGAGGACTTTTATACTCAAGATTTTCCAGTCATTGCTGTGAGTTGACTTTTTTTTAAAGGTGTGGTTGTGGATAACTAAACTGCATATTGTTCTGTCATGGTATTTCCTTGCAGTTTAGAATATATATATATATATATATATATATATATATATATATATATATAAAGAAGAGTAAATTTGATTAGTTGGCAATACTCGTTATGTTTTATGGTTGATATTCCTAATTCAAATCCACTGAGTGGTAGCATAGTCAAGACCGCATTTTACCAGCTTCTTTATTCTTGTAAAGAAGCTGGTAAAATGCGGTCTTGACTATGCTACCACTCAGTGGATTTGTAACTGGCTGACTGACCGAACCCAAAGGGTGCTCATCAATGGTTCCTCTTCATCCTGGAGAAGAGTGACTAGTGGGGTGCCACAGGGTTCTGTCTTGGGTCCGGTCTTATTCAACATCTTTATCAACGATTTGGATGATGGACTCAAGGGCATCCTGATCAAATTTGCAGATGACACCAAACTGGGAGGGGTGGCTAACACCCCAGAGGACAGGATCACACTTCAAAACGACCTGGACAGATTAGAGAACTGGGCCAAAACAAACAAGATGAATTTTAATAGGGAGAAATGTAAAGTATTGCACTTGGGCAAAAAAAATGAGAGGCACAAATACAAGATGGGTGACACCTGGCTTGAGAGCAGTACATGTGAAAAGGATCTAGGAGTCTTGGTTGACCACAAACTTGACATGAGCCAACAGTGTGACGCGGCAGCTAAAAAAGCCAATGCAATTCTGGGCTGCATCAATAGGAGTATTGCATCTAGATCAAGGGAAGTAATAGTGCCACTGTATTCTGCTCTGGTCAGACCTCACCTGGAGTACTGTGTCCAGTTCTGGGCACCACAGTTCAAGAAGGACACTGACAAACTGGAACGTGTGCAGAGGAGGGCAACCAAAATGGTCAAAGGCCTGGAAACGATGCCTTATGAGGAACGGCTAAGGGAGCTGGGCATGTTTAGCCTGGAGAAGAGGAGGTTAAGGGGTGATATGATAGCCATGTTCAAATATATAAAAGGATGTCACATAGAGGAGGGAGAAAGGTTGTTTTCTGCTGCTCCAGAGAAGCGGACACGGAGCAATGGTTCCAAACTACAAGAAAAAAGATTCCACCTAAACATTAGGAAGAACTTCCTGACAGTAAGAGCTGTTCGACAGTGGAATTTGCTGCCAAGGAGTGTGGTGGAGTCTCCTTCTTTGGAGGTCTTTAAGCAGAGGCTTGACAAGCATATGTCAGGAGTGCTCTGATGGTGTTTCCTGCTTGGCAGGGGGTTGGACTCGATGGCCCTTGTGGTCTCTTCCAACTCTATGATTCTATGATTCTAATTCTTTTGTTATTTATATTCAGAATACCAAGTATTCTGAATGCTTCCAACTGGTGTTTATTTAGTATTGAGAGTAGCTTCAGTAGTGGTCAAATACATTGAAGAAGAGACAAAAATATTTATTTTTTAAAAAGTAACATTTGCTGCTTCTTTTTATCCAGTTTTCTAAATGTTTGTGTTTTTAGATAAGCAAAAAGCATTTGCTGTATAAATGACTTCATTTATCACACTTTACCGTTAATGTGGAAAAAGTAAAGTTGCTAATTATTTCAGTATTTGTCTATCATGAAGTCTGAGGCACGAACTGCTTTTATCATTTTTTTAAAGCAAACAGTTTCCAAATTACCCTGTGCTGTACCTCCTCATTGAAAAGATGTGTTAGTTCAGTTGTTAAGTTGACAGTGTTGAATTATGTATGGAAAAATGTGGCAGCCTGAAGGTGTTTACTTTTAGACTAATACTTCCCCTAAATGACAAAAGCTTCTCTTCACAAGAAAACATATTATAAATATGCTTTGTTATGTCAGAACTAGCACAAACTGTGGTTAGCTTTAATGATGGTTTGTTCAGACGAGCCAATTTCACATTAAAATTTTAAAATCCTGGGTTGTATAGTGAAAACTAATTACAGTTTCCAGTTCAGACATAATGACAAATAACAATTAATTAAAAATAGGGGGCTGTATCCAACCAATTTTTATTGTCTCCATTAATTTCAGTGGGTATGCTTGGATGCAACTCAACAGCATATGCTCTTTACCGCCTAATATATATGAGGGCAGTGGGGTGGGGGGAGTGGGAAGCAGGTTTATGCATGCAACAAAAAACTATGGCTTAATGTAATTGCTGAACAAATTTGCTGGTTCCTACTGGTTCACGAAGTGCTATTTCAATCCCTTTGCTGGCTGTACTTTACTTGAGGCACAACTGAGGATAAAACAGATTTAAAAGAGAACCAAGATGAAGGAAGACTTTAATGCCCTTTGATTACTGGAATGATGCTTGTAATATGAATGTAATACACAATAGAATGGAAAGCAGTTTACTTTTCATAATGTGAAAACTATCTGTCATTCATACTGAAACCCTGAGACAATTGCATTTGTTAGTTAATACCAAGTTCTGTATACTGGCACCACTATTTTCTCCAAAGTTGGTCATTAAGAATGTTGTCTGTGCTTTCTTGGCACAAACTCTGTTGATGTGAATGAGACTTTTACTTGTGAAACATGAAGTACCAGAGTATAAAGCAATTATACATAATTGTGTGTGTTTTCCCCTCCAGTGCCTGATGATCTTTCTGTAGAAGAGAGAGAAGAGCTTTTCAATATTCGCCGTAGAAAAAAAGAATTAATTGATGATATTGAGGTAAACATTTTCCTTAAATCAAAATGTCGGTTGCTCTGAAATTAATGGTACGAACTGTGTATTGAGTTGTAAAACACTATGGTAGCTTTTTACCAGTCTGAAGAGATTAATTACCAATAATTGCTATTAGAATTAGGTGTTCCAAGTGCTGTACCTCTGCAGAAATTGATGTCATAGTTGTTGGCATCCATCTGTCTCAAGAGACAATTGAGAGCACCTCCGGGGGTGAAGTCAAATCACTGCATTATAGCACATAGTGACCTCCCCGGCGCGCAAGCCTGGGCAGTGTGCATGGGGGTCCTGGGCTGCCCACACGATAAGACCTCCCTTTTGGTCTGACTGATGTGGTCCAAAGGAAAGCTGAGCAATACGTTTGGCACCAGCTTGGCTGCAGTAGTTGCTGGAAGGAGGCATACAAGGCCCCATCCAACTTTTTTGGGATTCCACTCCGGATTTGTGTAGGGTTTACTCCTTACTCTTTTCTTTTCTTGAAGATATCCCACAAGACAGCAGAGGTTTAGGATCAGAGTTTTCCTTCTCCTACATGGGCTATCTTCCCAGCTTGACAAGCCCCATCTGCCCCTTACTTCCCTCTACATGTGCAGAAACTGCCTTCTTGACCATTGGACCCACAATTGGTCTTATGCGCTCAATCTGGTGGAGCCCTGTCTTCTCATGCAGGGGAAGGCCCTAACTCACTGAGGGTTTGAGACCCATTGGCTATCAGCCAGTCAAAACCATTTGCTAGGTGTGGCTGTTGTTGCATGCTGACAGCTTCTAGGAGCCACATGTGAGAACTGAGTGCAGGGTGAGGACCAAAGGGGGACAAACTACCCCAGAAGGAGCACGAGGTGTCCCCCACCAGAGGTACTACCCCTCCCCTAACACCTCATACACCCAAATGTCATAGTGGTGTGTGAATAGTATGATATTGCAGGTAAATACACCAGAGCAGACTTTTGTGATAGGATTGTTGCTCTGTTTCTAAATTCAAAAAGAAGCCAGTGAAATCCACCTATTTTTTGGAAAAGCTGTTTAATGTTCGCTTGTATTCTTCTCTCATTTTTGCAGCGGTTAAAATTTGAAATAGCAGAGGTTATGACTGAAATCGATAACTTGACAAGTGTAGAGGAAAGGTAAGCTGACTTTGTCACATGTGTGCTTTATGGAAAAGCAGCATTCTGTTGCTTCAGCTTTTTTGAGGGCCTTGCAGAAATAGCCTAACTTCCAGCAGAGACCTTGATCATCTTCTCGGCCCCTATGTACTGCCTGTATTCAAGGGGGGGGGGGGAATAATTAGAAGTAGTTCTATTCTTGAAATTTACTGCTTATTCCCACAAAGAGCTAGTTTAGCAAATGCAGGATGGGGTACAGCAACTAGTTAGCCCCATGGTTATGATATTCAGCACTGCAGGAACTACAAAGTTGAGAAATGGCAACTGAGTGCACTGTTTTGGGATGTGTCTCTCCCTTTTACCTTGCACATAATACCGCTGTTCCAGTGTCATTGTAAGCTTCGCCTTGATGGCTGTGCATTTGTGTAGGTTCTGCACATTTAGTATTAAACTTGGTTAAGATGATTCTTGCTATTTGGTCCATTAAAATCAATGGAGCCTGTGTCTGGAACCTATAGGACACAAAATGTTGTTGTTGTTGTTAGTTTATTTATACCCCACCTTTCTCCCTTTAAAACTGCTAAAAATATAGGAAAAATCATGATTAAAAACACTGATAGAATTAAAGCTATATAAATCTATAAAATACTGTATATTTAAAACCTACAAATAATTGTAATAAAAATAATTGTAATGGCACACGCCCTTTAGTTAAAAGCAGTCATTTCCCAAAAGGCTGTCTTTACCTGCTGGCAGAAGGACGGCAAATAGGCAGCCTGTCTAGCTTCTCCAGGGAGGGAGTTCTAAAGTCTGGGAAGCAGCCACCAAGAGGGCTGTGCAATTTACTTATACACCAAAGTAATTAAGTAGCATCCTGATCTTAGCAAATAGGGTGTATCTAGCTTGCTGTGCTGTCTGCCACTTTCAGTACTTTTGTTAAAGTTAATACTCAGTGTGTCACTCTGGGTGCATTTGGGTTTGTGTTGACTGGAATGCCATTAGAATGCAGTGTGTCCTCGTTTCTGCAACACTTTCATCTGTCTTTGTGTGATGCAGCTAACATAGTGCAGACTCCCACAACTTCTCTGGCACAATGTCTTCAGCTGGCATGTTCAGCCACTGCAACATCATAGGCTGCTGTTTTGTGCTAGCATTGCAGACCTAAAGGCTTATTTGCCAGTACAGAGACTCCAAAGATTGCACCGCCAATTGGCTTGGATTGAAATAATCCAGTTTAACTGGTTTGTGAGTTAAAGCCATGCACATTATCCTCTTTAATGCCCTTCCTCTAATGTATGTCAGGAGGGTTTAAATGCAATGTATTAAAAATCTAAAATGAAGTCAAAGCTACTTTGAATTATTTTTGAGGGTAAATATTTCCCTTTCACTTTGGGAGTAAAAGTTCAGCCATTCCATCCTATTCATACTGACTGTATAAGATGAACATGTAAATAACATTTAAAATGTAAACATCAAAGATATTTAACCAAATACATCTGTGTAATATTCTTTTCCTTTTATTTCCCCCCTTACAAATATACAGCAAAACTACACAGAGAAATAAACAAATAGCTATGGGAAGAAAAAAGTTCAATATGGATCCCAAGAAGGTAGGACTTTTGTGTTCTTGAGAATGTATGCTTCTTATTTATTTATGAAGGTTTATATCCCACTTTTCAGTTACGAGAGATCCCAATGCAGCTTGCAAAGTACATTAAAAACATATATACAATAAAATCACAATGAAGTACAGTCATACCTTGGATGTCAAACAGAATCCGTTCTGGAAGTCTGTTCGACTTCCAAAATGTTCGGAAACCAAAGTGCGGCTTCTGATTGGCTGCAGGAAGCTCCTGCAGCCAATCAGAAGCTGCGGAAGCCCCATTGGACATTTGGGTTCCAAAGAACGTTCACAAACTGGAACACCCACTTCCAGGTTTGAGGTGTTCAGGAGCCAAAACGTCCAAGGAGTTTGGGATCCAAGGTACAACTGTACAGAAGAATGGAGAGTTAAAAAGCCAGAGCAACATCAAACCATTTGTAGCAGTCGGTACAAATAAAAAATGACCCCAAAGACTGGCAAAATAAGACTGTCTCAGCCATTCACCTAAGGCAGGGTGATCCAACATATGGCTTGCCAGGCCTTTTTTGGCAGCCCCAGGCAAGGCAGGGAGCTGCAGCACAGGGAAGGAGACCTGAGGGCTCTGACAGAGCCCTAGAGTCCTCCTGTCTCCTTCCCAAAGCCTAGTTCTGTTTGCTTCATCAGCGCCCATAAGGCACATGTATTCTTCCTTGGTGGGGATTTTATAGAGACCTGTGCTGGCATAAGCGCTAACAGACAGCCGCTGCCAGGGAATCAAGGCTGACCACAAGGATGATCCCAAGATGGAGCTTCAAAGCTGATGCCATTGTTCTAGGAGGACTGCTCACTTTTCCCTGTGTCACATGCAAAGTGCTGCGCTAGGCAACTGCCTTAGAGTGTTTGGCATATACTGAGTCACACCATTGACCTATTGCTCAGTATTGTTGCTGCTGGCCAGTAGCCTAGCTATCCAGATTCTCAAGAAGGGAATGTTCTCATCCCTACCTGGAGATGCCAGGGATTGATCCTGCACAGAAAGCAGATACAGCCCTGCAACTAGGACTAGTCCCTGCTCTGTATTTCTCCGTGTTATCGTTCCTCTGAAAGAGCACAGCAGATGTTGCTGCTCAATGTTTACATATACTATATTTAATAATATAAAGCACTTTATTCTCCTTGTCTCATATCTTTGAGAGACAGCTTAACCAGCACATATTTGCCTCTTCTTTCAGATCTTTGCCTTTTTCTTGTTCTTTTTTTCCTGCTCTAAAAGCTTGAATAGGTCTAGAGTCTTGTTTTCCTAAGTGGTTTGTTTCGGAAGATGACGAAATATTTGCTTGGGGCATCTGAATTTCCAGAAAGCAGGCTTTATTAAAGCGAAGTAATTTCAGAAGCATACAGATTTTAAAAATGGAGTCTATTGATGAGATTTTGAATTGTGACTAATTTCTTAGCTTTCAGTGGTTTCCAGCATGAGTGGAAACATGGTTGGCAGACATGTTCCCCTTTGCAGTGAAATGTGCATCTTTCTTTGCGATTTTTAAAAATGAAGTTGATTGTTGGTATTCATGTTCCAGCTGGGTGTTCAGGGAAGTTTTCTAGATAGTAAAGCAATTCAGAGGGAGACTGGGTAGAGGAGAGGAAAGGTGGGGTAGGGGAAAGAGAGAGCACACAGTTTCCTATACTAAAAATAGCTTCTCAGACTGATAAAATGGCATTGGGTTTGCCCTGATAAAGTAGGTTGCAGTTGTTGACTGAATTGTCCAGCCGCAAAATATTTTACTGCTGTTGTTTCTGCAACCTGTCTGCTTGCATCCAAATGCTCGTTCCATTTGTTCACAAATATTGTTTTTCATTATCTCCAGTTTATTTTTAAAAACCACATTTGAGCTTGCTGATTTTAAAAATGAACCATTGCCATTTCTGTTGCATTGTTGCAAGTGCCATTGCTGCTTAAGATAACAGCAATAAAACCAGTAATAAAAACATGATGAAACTCATTTAAATCCTGTTAAAATGCACACACGCCAACCTGAATAAAAAGGTGCAAACTTGCTTCCCAACAGAAAATAAAAAAGGGGAGGACATACCCTAATGCGGTCTGGATTAGAGAGAACATCAAGCCATAATTTGGTGCAATATTAACAAGCCTTTCTTTTAAGGACCATTGGGCTCATCTACTGACTTCTTCCCCTCATGCATCATGATTTCCTCCCACCCTTCCTTCTTAGTGTTTGGCAAACTACAGTATTTTTCGCCCCATAGGACACACTTTTCCCCCTCCAAAAATGAAGGGGAAATGTGTGTGCGTCCTATGGGGCGAATGCAGGCATTCGCTGAAGCCTGGAGAGCGAGAGGGGTCAGTGCGCACCAACCCCTCTTGCTCTCCAGGCTTCGCGCAGATCTCCGCAAGCCGTGGGAGCCCGAACCGGGCTCCCGCGGCTTGCGGAGAGTTGCCTGCATGCCGAAGGCTGGGCACGCTGAGCTGGGCGCGCCCAGACTTTGTGCGACTTGCGGAGAGTTGCCTGTTCTGGGGGCTGGGGTCAGGAGAAGCTCGGGCTCCCCCCGCCCCAGCCCCGCGCCTGGGGGAAAAAATAATTTCCCCCCCTCTATTTCCCCCCCAAAAAACTAGGTGCGCCTTATGCGATGGTGCGTCCTATAGGGCGAAAAATACGATATCCATTTGCCTTTTTCCAACCCGGTAAACTAGAGTTTGTGTTTGCCCTGCAAACCACCATTGGAAATGATGGTTTGATCCTGGTTACTAATCCTGGTTTGCAGGGCAAACACCCCCCCTAGTTTGACAGTTCTGATGAAATAGCAAAATAGGATGTGCCACAAGCCAGGGAGGGAGGGAATAGCATTGTGTGAGTCCATGTATCTTTTAAAAGATTTAATTCATGTACTACCAAATCATAACTGTCTGTTATGTCTGAACCGGCTCACATGTCTGTGCTCTATTTCAAAGTCATTTGACAGAATTGGAGATTATTTTATTGACTTCAGGACATACCATTATATGTAGCTCTTTTTCAATCCTATGTATGTTTACTTAGAGGTAAACCCCATTCTGGTCAGATTACAGGTTTCAGCCTTAGCTGAAATAAAGACACAAGTTTAGATTAAAATACGGTGCATAATATATAAGGCTATATATAATTTTATAGATACAAATGCACTGAATGCTAATGTCACAGTTAGTTCCATAGCTCAGATTACTATAACTAACTGCTTTATCTGATGATACAGTTGTAATTACATGGTGTTATCTATTTTTCTATCTACTCACATTGAAGTTTCCCAGATCATGCTGTGTGTCAAGTCATTAGCATGATGAACAGACAAATATTCAGTTATAAGAAGATTATCTCTGTAATTTGCATCCTGAGGGCTAACATGGAATAGATAATAATTTATATCATTACTATTTATTTAGTAGATCTTCTAAAATGATTTAATGTAATAATAAAAGACTTGCAAACAACAAGCACCAGTTGCTTGTCAACAATATACCTGCATTTAATAAATATTGAAAAAGAAAAAATAGAGAAAAGAAGCAGAGATTAAAGATGCGGCAGATTAAAATTCCTTAATCTGTTTATAAACATACTTAGGTCTCTTGTATTGACTCAGACAACTGGTGCATCTAGCTCGGTATTATCTGTTTCAATTTAGGGTCATGCATGTCTTTATGAGTCTTCAAATGTGTATTGAAGATCTATTTATTTCCAGTCTATTTTCCTTGAAAGCATATTAGTCTGCTGCTGATGCTTCATCTGGTGCTGAATTGCTTTATTTGTTTTTAATGATATTATCCTGGGGTGAACAATATTGTTGCCTATTTCCACTGCTATCTTTTCGGAGGGTTTAAGGTGGATTGTGATTGTACATTTTATGTTTATATCTTGTAAACTGCTTTAACTGCCCTTTAGTCGGGCTAAAAAGTCCTTAATCAATATACAAAGCAGCTGTCCAAAGCCTTGGGCAGAGTTATTTTCCACCTTGTACTACTTATAATCTTTTAACTAGTGATACAAGGAATTTATATCAGGATGCTATGGAGACATGATTAGGCAAGGAAGAGTGCTATTGTGTTCATGTCATGTTTGTGGACCCCCCCTAAGCACCTGATAGGCCGCTGTGAGAACAGAATGCAGGACTTTGTTGTGTAATTCAGCAGGGTTGTTCATAATAGCTGATTATTTTGATTATACATATTTTGTTTTAGTTTCAGTAAGGTAAGGGGGATGATCCAAAGGCTTCCCAGAAAAGGTGAGCTTTGAGGAGGGTGTGCACAGATGAGGCTGCATTTGTCAACCATAGGCAAATTCCTACTTATCAATGAAATCTATATAATAACTCCACAGCTTAATATTTCCAGAACATATAATCTTGTGAAGACGAAAGCAACTGAATTCATTTCCTCCTGCTGCTTTTTAGGGAATCCAGTTCCTCATAGAAAATGACCTATTGCAGAATACTCCTGAGGACATTGCACAGTTCCTTTATAAAGGGGAAGGGCTAAATAAAACCGTCATTGGAGATTATCTCGGTGAAAGGTAAGTAGAGAACCTGTGTGTCTTTTTATGTTAAGCTTGACATGGGGAGCCATTCTTTGATTCTTCTTGTTCTCTTTGACCATGGCTATATATCATGCACATCTGTAAGAATATATATGCCATGCAGGAAAATAGGAACACCTGAGAAGTTTTTCAGTATGACTATGATGCAGAAATATCACCCCACTACCCAGCAGATGAAAATGTACTTTGAGGTTTTTGTTTTTGTTTTAAAATGGTTAAATATTTATGTTGAAAGCATATGGTGACCACAGTCCAGCAAACCAGCAGTGCATCTTAATGGGCAGCTATAGAAAGCAGAGAGTCTGTAGGCACAGACTTTATCCTATCACCTGTGGCCTCCCTACTAAGTCATTTGCAATATTCAACTTACCTCCTTATATAAGCACATTTATTATTTATTCCTTTGATAGGAATATAGGAAGCAGCTATACATGAGACCAGGTTGTTTGTCCAAACCATCCCAGTATTGTCAACTTTGTTTGGGCAGTAGTTCTCCAGGGTCTCAGGTGTTCACCTCACCTGCTGCCTGATCCTTTTAATTGCTGTGGATTAGACCTGGGGCCTTCTGCATATGATGTATATATTATGTGATTTAGCTGTGGGCCCTTCCCTATCCTTGTAAGGGATCTCCAACATTGACTCATAGCCTTTCTCATAATGTGCTTCCTGATCCTTCTTACTGGAAAAGCCATGGATTGAATGTGGAACCTTCTGTGTTCAAAGTGTGTGCTCTACCACAGCTCGAAGCAGCTTATATAGGTTTGCGAATTCCAAGGGGCATTTTCTCCATTGCATTCCTTTTCTTCTGAAACTCAGAGATCTTAAAAATAAAAATCTAGATAGGAATGCATGTGGTTGGGCAGGGACTGTTTCTTATAACTGGAAGCAAAATGACACATTGCACAGGTGTATCTTCTTCACACATGCTTTCCTGAGTAGAGGAAACACTTATAAAAATAAGTGTATAGGATTAATGATAATTAAATGCTTGGGTTTTGTGATGCAAATCTCGGAAGGTTTCAGAGTTAGATTTTGACAATCATGTGTGGCATTTAATGTTGAGACCAGAGAAGAAGAGCCTGCTAATCTTAGGAGACAGCTGGCTACATAATTATTAGCTATCAGCAAGGCTACTGCCTGTCCTAATAATAGTTCTTTTCGTCTGTTTAATGTTGTCTTCTGTGAACATCTTATTGGTGGTAATATATAGTTTAAGCAGGCACTTCAGAGGGATAGCAGCATCCCCTAGCTTTTAATGTGAACAAATATTAAACATAAAGGCCATTCTGGCTGCAAATTTGACCTTTAAAATGTAGAACCAAAACTGCAATCAATGTATAGCAAAGACTGCAAACTTAAATCATCTTGAGAGCTTCTTTATCCAATTTAACCTGGATTTCCTGGTCTGCAAACAGCTTCAGGTCCCTCACCCCCCCCCTCCCTTATACGTGACTGAAAATAGTACAGACTCTGGCAGAGAGTATCTTAATAGATACCAGATGCCTTATTGTGATGTAATGCTTCTTGGAGACGAAAATATGGGGCATCGTTCACAAGCTCCGTTGCAGTCGCAAAATGGCATGAATAAAAGTAGTAATTCATACTGGAGGAGTAGATACTTTCAGTCGCTTTGGGTGTGAATATCTAACATGGTATTTCAGAGTTTCTTAGGAGTAAGGCTTTCTTGTGTTTCTAATGTAGGCAGTTGAAAGTTAAAGAACATTGTTCTGCAACAGAACTGAGCTGCTTTTTTGTGTTGTTCCTAATTTATGTCATTAAATTGTAGCTAATATAAAATATATATTTTTAAAAGAAAGTGTAGCTAACTATGTACATCTGGAGTGGGAAACTTCTGTTCTATGGGTCTAATTAAACCTGCTAGGCCATCGTATTTGCCCTGTGAGGCCATTCTGGCCAAGCTGCGTCCCCCTGGCCTATACCTGACAAATCGCTCAGGAGGCCAGGCCTACTGAACACAGCAGCTCTTCCCAGTAGATCTTGCCCCAATGAGGCAGTTGTGTGGACTGTATGAAAGTTTTGTAGCTTAATACTTAGAGGCACGGTGGAACTAGGAAGTGTTTAGAACTGCAGTCCTAGCCATGTTTACTTGAAAGTAAGTCTCACTGAATTTTGTAAGATTTACTTCTGAGTAACAAGCTTAGGATTGTGCTGTACCACTTGTGAATGGCATGTCAGCTCAGGGGAGATAAGTTTTAGCCAAGTGCGTATTATCTTTAGCAAGTTATTTAGTGTCTGAGAATTTTCCAAACACTTTCTTGACATTTCTTCCGATGGTTAAATGTCTATATGTATACTAAAAATATATTTAAAAGACATCCTCACGTGCCCATCTGTCTTTGGGGAGGATCAGCTTGCAGTACAGAAATGTACAATGTATGCAATAATTTGAATGTTTGAGATGGGAAGTTCAAACTGAGAAATGTTATAGCTTTAAGGTTCTGGGCAGGCAAAACCATATTTTTTTCTTTCATTTATCCTCCCAAAAATCATGTGGTCATTATTTATTTCTATTTTACAGACGGATGACAACTGTGTTGTCACTTTTTCTGTTTTATACATGAACTGAGCCTTAGAGAGGGTTTCTTGTCAAAAGCCACCCAAAGAGCCCATGGCTAAGCTACAGTTGGTCTTCACACCCACATCTAAATTTCAGTTCCAGAGCACTGTTCTTTATTGGTGGGTCAGGACCCACAAAAGGGTGATACCAGGACCTAATATGGGTTACCCTAGTGGTACCACCACTACTTTCTTTTAAAAAATCATTAAGCAACAAAAAGAAAGTCTGAAATCTTGTGAATGTCTTTGTGTGTGTGTGTGTGTGTGCTTGGGAGAAAGGTGGGATAGAAATACTACTACTACTACTACTACTAGTGTGCAGAGGCAAAGTTCTTGCACTCTGCTGAAAATACTGCATTTTTTTTACTCTGAACTAGTCTTAAACCTTCTGCATTTACCACTTGCTTCTTATAGTGAACCAAATTTGCATGCAGGACAACAAATAGTTTTGAATAAATTTTTATGTAACTGACAGACGGAAAATCGGAAGTCCTTTTTATTCTTCTCCTTTTTTCTCTCTGTCTTTTCTTCTATAAGTTCATTCTTTTTATCTTCTTTCTTCTCTCTTTTTTCTTTTGTTTTCCTTTGGTGTCCTCTGCTCTGGGCCATTGTTGGGGTCCAAGGATTACACACACATGGGTGGGTGGATGGAAGGACCCTGAGTGAGAAGTCAGAGAAGGAAAGACTTCCCTTCAGGGTGAAAGACTGGGAGAAGAAAGGAAAGCTCTCGGGCAAGAGCTGGGGGGGCCCACCACTTTGTGTGAGACGGGGCTTAATGGCTACCTTTGAGTGAGGACTCTGTGTTTTCTCTTTCTCTGTTTTTGTTTTTTGTTTTAGAATAGTTTCTTTTATCTTATTGTATCATGAAAAAAGCTTTAATAAGAGCTTCTAAAAAATGGATAGCAAATAGTGCCCGGTTGCCATAGATGACAAGGCATTGCATGCACGCACTAGCTGGTCCACCCATTAGCAAGGTGAGGTGGTAGCCTCATGTGGCAGATCCAGCCTCCTCTGCCGCCTCTAACCTCCTCCTCCATGCCCAGCCACCCCCTTTGCCACTACCTGCCACTGCGGAGGCAGCAGCAATGGAGGGGGGAGGAGGTGTCAGGGTGGGAGCAGCATTTTCTGTTTTGCCTGAAGCAAGCTGGCCCTGTGGAAGTGAGTCAGTGGGCTGTCATTGACAAGGGCAGGGAGACCAGGACAGCAGTTCAACCTCCCTCTGTGTCCAACATAGAAAGCACGTAGTCTGCCAGAAGAGGGAAATCCCCTCTTTTGAACCCAGCATAGGATTGCAGTGGACCTCTGGACAAGGGACAGAATTTTCTACCCCTCCTCTACCAGCTTCCACCCTGCTGGAAAATACAGACTAGAAATGGCTGTACCATGTCCAGATAAGGTTGAAGTTGTGTACTGTATAACCAAGAGGGAAACCTAGAGGTATTTCTCCGAAGGATTCTTCTTGAGTGTATTTTCTAAATAACGTTAATTACTTTCTTTATACCATTCCCATTGAGGATAAAAACATTCCTTTTGATGCGTTGATCTACTAATTTCCCCTTGGCAAGAGCTTCTATTGTATTTATAACAGCAACAACTTGCTCACATCCTATTTAATGAGTGGAGTTTTCAACATATTAATTAAAATACTTGAAAAGGTTTGTTATGTACACTTAAGGAGGCGATTCAGGCACCTGTTTGCTTTAGAAACCCGCCTACCTGTTCTTGAGTTAGAAGCTGATCTGCAACATTTTCATTTAATGATGTGATTCAAACACACCCTAAGGATTACAGGGCATCTGAGTCCAATAGTATTGAAATTCACAATGGTGCTGAGTCAAAGAATAACTACCTTAGTTGTATTACCATTTTTCTCTTTTTTAAAAAAAGAATAAAATATGCATAGTTCATAATTCATGCCCTTATATGAGTTTACATTTTGTACTGTGTATAGGAGAATAAAATGTAAGTTGCTTATTAAAATATTAAATTGACCGATGCTCTTCTGCTGCACAGCTTTAATAGTTTATAATGGCACTGGATTTTATTAGAGTCCTGAGATTTCCAGGTTTGATTTAAAGGGGGAAAATTTTCTAGTCCTCATAACTGTAATGCCAAGTTTGAAAATGTAATGGCAAACTGAAGCCCAAGCTCATTCTTTCTTCCTAACTTCTGGGAATTCTGGGAAGCCTGTAATTCTGGGAATTGCATGTTTGTTCCATTGCCTTTGAGATGGGAAACTGCATGTACAAACAAGTTGCTTGTATAGCTTTTTACTCCCACTACAGGCGACTGAGAACAAACATGGCTCATATTCGGTTCAACTTGACTGCCAGTTCAGATACAGAGGGTTCTTGGGTCCTGCAGGTGACTACTTGCAAATTGAACTTATTTGACCCTGTTTGAAAGCAAGCCAGAATAAGTTGAGTTCTGCGCTGGCTGGATACTTGATGCATTTATTGCCGTTGTTAAATATGTATCCTGCAGTTTTCAACAAAAATTCCTTCTCTCAGGGCAGCTAACAGCATGGCTATTTGTTAAGGAGGGTATTGCGTTGGACTACCTCAAATTGGATGTTGTCTGGCCTATGCTAAGCATGGATGTCCTTGTTGAGTGAGTGGTTACTCCACAACTTTAGCCTTGCTTTAAGTATATCATATTCTGGGTCCCTGCTTCCCCTTCTTGTGTACATGTGGTTATTATGCAGGATCATCTGAGGAACAATGTTGGTATATGACACACCAGTACCATGCCTCTTAACTAGGTCAGCTTGGTGTGCATCCAGTATTTCACTTTGGTTGGGGAACTGGATGTGGGAATAGTGTTGGGCCTCAGTCAAGATTCAAGTTCTAGGCAATAGGGACGTGAGACCAGGAGTTGGGTGTCAGTCAGCCCTCATGGGCTAGAAGTGAGTGTGGTCTGAAACAGGCAGAGGTCAGGTAGCAGTGAAAGGATCAAAGGGAGCAGGAGCGTAGACAGCCATCCCTACCATTTTAGGCAGTTGAATTTGGGGGCAACAAATAGTTGGTTATTTAATTTATTATTATTGTGTTTTTATTGCCAGGGGATAGCAAGAGGCACTTTTCAGATTTTCTGCCGCAGGTGCAAAAAGAACTCAACTGGCCTTGAAAACCATGCAGCCTGATTGTGGAGGGGAGGATTTGCTGCTCCCCTATAGGCAGCAAAGTGTCTTGGGTCAGCAGGGAGTCTCACTGTGCAAGAGAAGAGCGCTATAGGCTTAAGGAGCCAGCTCTGAGGCTGGGGCTTTATAGGACCTGGGACAGGTGGGTGCAGCAACCTACAAGGCAGTTCCAGAGTTTAGTCCTGCAGTGGACACTTGAGTGCTGGTGCCATAAGAGATAAGGCACCGGAACCTGAGTGCTGGGAAGCCCTAGTTCAAGTCACACATGTATGTATCTAAGCACACCAACACCACCTAGGTAGCAGAGGCTAAGCAAGAGAAGGGACAAAAGACCATTGGGACACCTGTTATTGATGAAGCCCAGATTCCCTTTGGTCATGTGAGCAGCCAAACCTTGTGGATAGGCAGGCTGGGGAAAAAAGCAGTCAGAATATTGAAATGAATTGCCACTGACATTTTACTCTGTGTGTTTTATTTCACAGGGATGATTTTAATATTAAAGTACTTCAGGCTTTTGTTGAACTCCATGAGTTTGCTGATCTCAATCTTGTACAAGCCTTAAGGTGAGCACACTAAAAAAAAAAACCCTCTCTTACAACTTTTTCCTAAATATATTTGCAATTTTTAAGCAGAGGCCACAAAAATAACAGAATCTGCTCCCCCCCATGCCTTAATTTGGTGAGCAGCACAAGTAACAGTGTGTGTGAGAGAGGCGGGGGGGGGGGAGAGACTGAAATGTAAGGTTACGAATCATATAGCTAAAGAAAATAAGAATTCCAGGCCATGTTGATAAGTCACAGCAAATAGTGTTAGAGACTACCTTGACCTATTATGGTTTGAACCTTCAAAACTGATAACACAATGTTACCCAAAACAGTAAATAACTCCTCTTTCAAGTTTGTCATGCTGTTAAATGAAGGATATAAGTTTTGTTGCCTAAATAATTTAATGTTACCATCAAATAATTTGTTTAATGGTGCATTTCAATAATGTATTTTGAAGGGTCAAAGGGGTGTTATAAGCAGAGCAGCATTGCTGGCAATAGTGTTAATGAACTCTGTCAGAACTCACCCAGGTGGAGATGAGTGATTACTCTAGTTGCCTTTGGACTTAATGTTAACCCATAGCATTACAGGAATGGTTGTGCAGTGAGGAAATTGCAAGCTGTACTTTTGTGTTGTAGCCAAATCCTAAACCATGGTCAATTCTAACTGTAGTTTACTAATGCAAGCCAGTTTCATAAAAGCATGGTATGATATTATTTAGTTTAGTAAGTCCTAGTTAGTACTAACTGTGGTTTGTTTGATTCAGATGTTATGAGTCATGACAATATATGATTAGTCTAAAACAGAAGTGAAAGGTCCCAGAACTGTCCATGTGGCCACACCGGACAAGAGGAAAGGGAGGAATACATACCATGATCCTGGGTTGGGTGTAATATTAAGCCAGGAAGCATGGTTTTTTCCCACAATGCCCAAGTTCTTGGGCACAGTCATAGTAAACCATTAACTGTGGCTCATTGTAACACATGACTGGGGCATCTGATTAACGTAAGCTGCTAGGCTACCAATTTTATTTTGGGGAAAAACTTGAAATCAGCGCTGATCTACAGAGACATAGTGTTTGATAGTGTTGTAGCAAGAGATACTGTAGTGGGTGATATCTGACATGCAAGTTAATGTATATCTTTGCAGGCAGTTCCTGTGGAGTTTCAGGCTTCCGGGAGAGGCTCAAAAAATAGATCGCATGATGGAAGCTTTTGCTTCACGTTATTGCCTTTGTAACCCTGGAGTCTTTCAGTCTACAGGTTAGTGGTGATGGCTTTCCTAGCCTGGTTGTGTTTAATGTGTCAGTAATATTGGGTAAAAATTGGATGACAAGAAGTAAGCTAGAAACCTGTAACAATCTTGACTGGAGAGAGCACAAGAGTTCAAGCTCATTTCTCTGGCTCAGTGTCTCCACTGAGACCCATGGTTCCTCTCAAGAGACCCAAGTGGGAGAGGTGAACTGTTCATCTCTTTAGAATGCCTGCTTTGGAATGTTGTTTAATGGTAATTAAGTTACGGGAAATTGAGACTAATTTGTGAGTGGTTCAGGCATGCTCTTTTCTAAAAGCAGTAAATCTTCATACAATCACTTTAGCTACCTCTTTTCTGGTACACATAAGAACTTTGGGTGGGTTCAAAGCTCCGGTTGCAAAGTGTGAATTATCACCATTGGGGTTTTGGGAGAAGAGAAGGGGCTTCTCATGCCCTTGCTTTCTTATTAATAACTAGCCATGGACTGGTTTTACGAAGAGTAATCATTCCACTTTGATGTTGCATTTCAGATACATGCTATGTGCTATCCTTTGCAATCATTATGTTAAACACTAGTCTACACAACCACAATGTCAGAGACAAACCAACAGTGGAGCGGTTTATATCTATGAATCGAGGTATTAACGAGGGCGGGGACCTTCCTGAGGAACTGCTGCGGGTAAGCTGCTTTTACAGCGGCAAGTGTGCCGACTTTCTGCTTTTGATGTGGGGCCAAGAAACAAGTGCATCAATTTTGGCACTGATCTCTTTGGGAACCAACACAGTAGGATTTATTATCATGTAACATTGGATCTCTGGAGAAAGAATTCTCTCAGTAATGCTAGGTTGAGAATAGCTGGCTTGCCCCCAAGGACAGCAATCATTCTTTAGGGACTGTGCTGGGAACTGAACTGGGGTTTCCCCAGTCTCTAGGTCCACCATTCCAGCCACTACTTTACACTTGCTTTTGTTCAGTTGTGTCTATACTTTATGCAGCATTTTGAACTAACTCTCTTGTGTGAGCAAGGGACCATTAACTATGACGGTCCTCCACACATGTACATAACTGAGGTTGGTACATAAGAAGCTGAGTCAGACCTCCAGTCCATCTAGCTCAGAACTTCCTGTGCTGTGTGCAAGTGGCTCTCCAGAGTTTCTGGCAGTCCTAAAGTGGAAATGCCAGGGATTGAATCTGGGGCCTTTTTGCATGCAAGATGTGCTCTACTACGGAACCTTTCCTGGATAGGAGCTCCATCTCTGAAGATGAACAAATGCTTCCAACACAAATGGTTAACTGTACATTCACCTATCATGGTTGTTATGTGTTGACCAAGCTGGACTCTGCTTCTTCCCTCACATTCAACTACCATAGTACCTCTATGTCCTGCTGAATATGGAAAGATGTTTATGAGATATATATATATATATATATATGCAGGTTTTGGTGTCCTCGGGTGTCTTCCCGTGTAAAAGTTGGGGTGTCTAGGCGACGTTTCGACGAGGTCTCACTCGTCATCTTCAGGCTGGTGCTTTCGGCTTCTTGTTACTGGAACAGAGCAGGATCTCAGTGTTTGAGTTCCTATAAATACTGTAGAGGGGGTGTGGTGTATAGCCTCCAATGTTCTGGGCAGAGAGGAAGTTCCCAGGCTAGTGTGCCTTTTCTTCTTTTGTTCCTTAATTACTTGAGAGATATCTTGAGTGATTTCTTGAGTGATATCCTGAGTACCACTTAGGTGGGTCATTAGGTGTGGATTAGTTGCTAAAGTCTTTGTGTCTTGACCTCTTGAACTTTGTGAAGAGTTTTCATGAGAAAGGCACACTAGCCTGGGAACTTCCTCTCTGCCCAGAACATTGGAGGCTATACACCACACCCCCTCTACAGTATTTATAGGAACTCAAACACTGAGATCCTGCTCTGTTCCAGTAACAAGAAGCCGAAAGCACCAGCCTGAAGATGACGAGTGAGACCTCGTCGAAACGTCGCCTAGACACCCCAACTTTTACACGGGAAGACACCCGAGGACACCAAAACCTGCATTCCTGTACCCGTGAAAATCTACGAAAGCATATATATATATATATATATATATATATACACACGAGTGTGTATCTTGCAGGTAGATGCTTCTTCCTGCAGATTTCCAAAGTAGAACTACTATTTTCCAAGGAAAAATCTCATTAGCCTTTTTGCTTTCTGTAAAGTGGATGATTCTCAAAGTGAGAGATTCATGCAAGCCCATTTTACCTGATTCAGGTGTTTCCTGGTGTGTTTTGAATGGTTGAACATGTTTACAGATTATTTAATTTTCAGTGCTTCCATTTTTGCCTTTTTTGTGACCTACTGTTGAGCAATTAACATAGCTAGCACAATACATGCTTACCTTGCCCATGAAAAGTGCAAAATTATTTGCAGATATGACCGTGCAAATAGTTTCTACGAAAATAATTGATTTTAGTTTCTCTTTGAGGTGCTTTGACAGAACCTGCTGGCTGCACCTTGCAGCCCTGGCAGTGGTGTTAAACTTTTCCTCTCCTGTTTTCTTCCAGAATTTATACGAAAGCATTAAAAATGAGCCCTTTAAAATCCCAGAAGATGATGGGAATGATTTAACTCATACGTTTTTTAACCCAGACCGAGAAGGTTGGCTGCTGAAATTAGGTCAGTAAGTGGATAATTTCCCTGATACTTTATTTTGTGTATTAGCATGTGCTGCTTTTGTATCCCCCCCCCCGCCCCACTATTACGTTGAAAATTTAATGCAATGGAATCAGTATTAGTTTCTGCTCAAATATTGCCAACCACTTTACATAATTCTTTTGTCTTATTACTACTTTATTATCCTCCTACTTCACAATTTTGAGTGAAGTTTGATTTTCAGCTTCTTGGGGTTGAAAACCTCAGCCGAAACCGAGTCCCGGCTCTTTCTTTCGTAAAGGTAGCAGAATCTGATAGATTACAGGGTTGTTGTTGTTTAAAAAAAACTTTAAACCTTTTCCAATAATGCTGTTGTGTTGATTCACAATTAGGTTTTCTGTGCGGTCACACAAAAGAACACACCTCTCTCTTCCAAAGGTTATTCCTGTATGTCTTTAGTCGTCCCATCCCCCCACAAACCCTGGTACTTGTTTATTTCTGTTGGTTTGATTTTTGGCTATGATTTTTTAATGAGTGGTTTAAATGTGCCTTCTTGTTTTCCTTATGGCCTATGACCTATCACCTTTCTGTTCTGTGACTGGCTGTCTCTGCTTATTCTGCATTAGGAGGTACGTAACTGATGGCTTTCTATCCCCTCTCTCTTGTTCTGTTGCTCATTCTCTCTTTGATTTTAACCTCCCCGCCTTCCTCCTTGTCTTCCACGTTGCTCAGTTTCCATTATTACAGCATTTGTGGGGTTACCATGCTTGTCACTTAATACCACTAACTTCAGTCTGGCAAAGCCAATGGGATTCTGCTCATGCATAAGAGCACAAATGTTAGCTGCTAGCTCACGTTTGAAATGCTCAACACTTAGCAGTTGACGACCTCGATATTCAGTACCAGTTCTGTGCAGCTTGATCCATATGGGATTGGTGAGCTAAGTGCCCCCAATTTATTCATGTATGTATAAACAAACAAACATACCCTATCTGTTTTCCCAACAAAGTTTATTGTAACTTTCCCCTCTACCCTTGATGCCTCTGTGACAGGCTTGGAACAGTTACAGAAAGCTACTGTAACCCTAAAAATAATCATGCAAAGACATTAAGTGTCATGGACTTACCACAATACTCTAAATGAGAGATTTTGGATTAGTAAGTGGAAACTTCAGGCACAGAGATGTCTTCATGAATGGGAAAAGCAGTGTTGGTTCTGAAGAGAAGCTCTAGAATCATTTTGCAGGAAATAAATCTGAGAGGAAGGATTCTTTAGACAGTATCACACACAACCTTCATGTGCTTCAGAAATAGAATTGTTCTTGTAAGGAAACAGTATGTTAAGATGTTAGCACTCCTTTTCTTTTTTTAAATAAGTATTTCCATCTGAACTGTATCGTAAGTCCAGGAGCCTATTTGTTCTGTGCACATTTTTATGTGTATGTTAAAGAGTTTATTTGAACAAAGCTGGAGACCTCCTGAGTCAGTAGGAACCTGAAACTTTTGGCAGCTGGTTGGTGTTTGAGGGCCAAAGTGTGCGGAGTCCATTCAGGCTCTTTTGAAATGTGAGGTAGCTTAGTTACAAACTTGGTCTTAACGAGACAGTCTTGCCAAATATCAGGTTTTGTTTGGTCACCAGTGAATTTAGACCTTGCTTCTGCATTGTTTGTTTTCAAATGCTGATATAAAGGCCTAATCCCAACCAGGTTCAGAGGCAGCTTTGGGTTGTTGTTGAAAATAAGGTGTATTGAGACCCCCTTGACACTTTTTCCATAAAGACTGGCCAGAAGTCTGATGTTTGTATGCTCCTAGTGTAAAGTTGCCTTGTAATCAGGGGGGCCAACTTGAATAAAATATTGGGAGGGGGCGGGTAAGCCCTGCCCTGCATAATTGAACACAAGATGTAGTGCGCACACACTATTTGAAATGCAGTGCCCATCCAATTTGGGGGGCCCCAGCCCCCAGCTGTTATAGGTCCTGGTCAAAGAATACACCATGCTTATTTTAAGAAGTTTAACATATAATCGCTTTATAATTGTTTAATCCTACTTCTTCTTATCTTTCTTTACATAGATCAATCGCCTTCTATAAAGCATGACAGTGATTGTATTGGAGTGTGTGTGTATGTGTGTGTGTGTTTGGAAGGAGACAGCAGACTGGGAAAAGCTAGCCAAAGATTTTCCTAGCAGCATCAGACTCTAGTTTATTTTGGGTTAGTTTGCAGGCATTGCATAAGGATTAATTGTGGGCCAAATGAGGGGGCGGTGGCTGTAATAAAATCCCTCCTTCTGCCCTTTCTAGTAGACATTCCAGCTGGACAAAGATCTCACAGGCGACAGATCCCGGGATGCAATTCTTCTGTACCAGAATTGTTTTTTCTTCTAATAACACTGTCTGCTGGCAATAGCTCAGCTAAACTGTCTAGTACTAAAGCATTTGTTGTACTTAGCTGAGGTCTGGCTTTAATATTTTCCTCTTGTGCTCAAGAGGCAAATATGTTAGTTTCTTGGGTTTATTTTTGGCCACTCTGAGGCTTTTACTGAAGATGAACTATTTTGCAGTGGGAATTAGAATGTGGAAGGGTGGGGCATCATCTGCCTTCTTTCTACTGTGCCAATTTCCGCACAAACTGGTGCCTTCCAGATGTTTGGGCCTTGGCTTGCCTGGACCTGATGGAGGGCACTAGGTTGACGATGGTTGTGATGTGTCAGTAATGATTCCCAAAGCCTTTTATTTTTCTTGTAAGGGAATGAGTCAACTACTGTATTCCAACCCAACACTTGGCCAAATGGGTGTCCTTTTTACCAGCAAGTTTTTTACCAACATTTTGTGGAAAGGTCTACTGTTCAGGATATGCTTTTACACAGACATGGTAGCTGTTAAATCCTACCTCATTTACCATCTTTTTTCATCATAACTCTTGGTGAAGCTTTTAGGTCTCCTTAATAAAAGATACCTTTCTTTTTAATTTAACACCTACGAATGAAGGACATTGTTCATTTTTTCCGGTGCTCTAAAGTTTCACTTAGCTGCTTTTATTGATTTCCTTATACAGTAATGTGACTTCTCTAATCTGCAAGGTGTGTATGTTTGTGTGTGTGATGTTTTATCCTTCCTGTTGACTCTTCTTTCCCTTTCCATTATTAACTGACCTTATGCTATGAATGGGGTACTACTACTACATATGATTTCCAGATGACCTGTCACTTGGTTTGCTTTAAATGTTTGCCTCTAGAATTATCCATTAATTTTATAACATGCTTGCTCTGTTTGTGGAGGGAAGACAGATTGCTTTGGGAGATGCTCCTTCTTTTCAGCTGTCAGAGTGAGGATGATAGGAAGGGAGAGCAACACCTTATGCCAGAATAGTCCCTGAAAAGCAGGACTTTTCTTGGGCTCCAGTTTAACTGCTTAGGTCTGCTCTGCTCTGTACATAAACACACAAAATTTGGCTTCCTTTTGTCTTTTACCTGCTTCATCTCCTCCCCTGTTATTTTTATTGATGGCTGTAGAGTGAGTAATGCTCAGGTTTCCTTCTTCTGAAAAAGAAGTCTGGACTCTCTATGTAGAGAGACATTAGAGAAACAGTGCGATTTATCTAAGTAGAGTATTATGAACAATGAAGCAGACTGGCTAAGGTGTCGGGCACTGGATCAAATGGAGTAGACTGGGCTCACAACTTGAGTGCCTTCTGCCAGATAACAAGAGCACAATAAGGAAATGTTACATTTTTCATGTCCTGGTGAACCCCAAGAATGCCAAGTTCTTCTCCAGCATTTTGGTTTTTGTATATTGGCTGATTCAGCCCTGGCATCCATTGACTTGACTGTTCTTGGATTCCATTGGCTTGACTGTTCTCTGATTCCAAACCAAGATAAACATTTGCGAATGTTGGCTCTTTCCTGTTTGTTATCAGCATGCCACCACCTCTTGGCACTAGTTCAAGTTAGTAGTCTTTGCCATTAATTTTGAAGAGTAGTTTGATCAAATTTACTGTTAAGATGTAAGGATCAAGATGTGGTTTAACTTGTAGAGGCTCTTACGTTGAGTCAACATGCAGCGCACCACCAACTTGACTTCATCAAGTTCTGCATCTTAGCCTTCCTCTGTTTCTGCTCCTTGACCAAACCCAACAGAAAAATGTTGTTTTGACTTGTTAGGACTATGAAACAGGCTTGCATGTGGTAGGAAACTAGAAATACACATGAATGGAATGTAAGAGCAGCACTGGGCTACGTCTGTGAGCCCTGTAATCCCTTTATGTGCTATAAGCCACCCAGAGTGCTGGGGAAACCCAGCCAGATGGGTGGGGTATAAATAATAAAATTGTTATTATTATTGCTTTTGCTTTTAAAGTCATATTGGACATAATATAACCTCTAACTTTAAGAGCTTACATTGCAGAGCAGTTTGAGAAAACTGCAGGATATCCAGCATATTCCTGTAATTGTTCTGCAGTTCAAGATCTTGTTTGTTTATTTTTACAATGTATTGTGCCAACAACAAGCTCAGAGAGACAAAGCCTTGTTGACCAAGGAAGAGCTGCAGATGCTTTTATAGCTGTGCCCTGGATTGAGCAGCCTGAGTCACTTAAAATGATTAATCCTTGGGTGAACTATACTGTTTAATGAGAGCCTGATGTTCACGGTGTTCAGTAATAAGATCAGCTGTGCTGAGAGTGAAGGCTAATGGGATTAAATAGGCGGGTAAATGGATGAGGCACAGGAGGTGATGCAACCCCTAAAATCTCTTAACTGCAGAGATACAAAACCTTCAGAGTGAGAGCATCAAATCCATATCTGCATATGATTTCTTGCCTGAGGTCTGTTGATGTTTAGAACACAAAAGTACCAATATTATGGACCTTGTTATAACACATTTCTGAGGTTTTCCTCTCGTTATATTTGTATCACCTGTTGACCACAAAATAGGGGTGCTAAAATGTGAATGGTGTGTGTGTGTGTGTGTGTGTGTGTGTGTGTGAGAGAGAGAGAGAGAGAGAGAGAGAGAGAGAGAGAGTTTTCCCAGCCTTCCTCTTCATGTTTGTGTGCCGACTGGTGTTTCTGTGATAATTGGTTAGTGATAAAACAGATTTGAGTTTGCAGTCCTATTATCAGTGAACTAATCTCTAATTAGAAGCATATAATCTTGTGAATTTACTCCTAATTCTATCGATTTACTGATTAGGTTAGTTTATTTGTACCTAGTCACTCGACCCTCATGAAACAAAAGTTTTAACAGTATGAAAGTAATGAAAGCAACGTCAATAGAAGTTAACTCTGAGTCAAACAAACTACAACATAAATATAAAATGCCAAATTTTCCTAGCCATTACATGCTCCCCTTTTTAGGAGGAAAAATAATTTACTTCCTTCAGATTAAGAAACTCGTGTAAGTAACTTGCAAATCCAAAAATCAATCAGTCTCTTTCCTTTCATGGCACTATCCAGTGACCAACTTGTGCTTTTGGAAAGTGGGGCACACAAGATGAATAAGAAATCTATCAGACAATGCCACCTTCTCTCTATCTCTTTCTGATGTGTGTGTTCTTAAGTGCAGAAAGTACAGTGAGATTATGAACAAGGTATAGTGGCTACTTGTGGTCCAATGTAGGGAAAAATGCATATCCCACCTCCACCCTCAAGCTGACTGTCAGTCCACCAAAATCCAGTTGGGTTGGGGTTTAATTAGTGGTGAGGAGAAGCCACTCTGCAAAGATTAATTTTGTTCTTTGATATTTGAGTGCAAAACTGTTGTCCAAGCAAGGTGCTTTCATGGGGTCTGATAGCTTGCCCATTAAGAATAAAAGTGCATATTGACTTACTGTCTGTAGAGCCCACTTTTCACATTTTAGGCAACCCAAATTATATACATTTGTATTACCCACATATAACCCTCAAACATATTAAAATGTTCACAGTTTAAATATCACAGGCACACTGGTTAAGTTGTAAGGTAGTGATTCGAAATAAAACCAGCAATACTGTAATCTAGACAACTGTTGGCATGCTTTGATACTGATTTTATACAAGCAGGTTTCCTCTGCCTTCAGTGAGAGCATAGAGACTGTATCCATCAAACAGATATATAGTTGGCAGTTTTGTAGTGCATCCTGTTTTAAAATAGTCAAGCACAATAAGAAAATTGGTGGCTGTGTATGTGAACTGGACTAGCCTGATAAAGCAAGTTTAGCTGCTCCTTTGATTATCTGAGCAAACTAGTTTTGATGCCGTAACAATGATGTGATTTAGTGTCAGCTCCTATCTGACGATGAGCTTCCGGAGAAGAGCTCCACTACTTTTAACATATGCCGGAAAGGGAAGTTGGGGTCTTGGTGGTTCACCACTTCATGCTGAGTAAGATATATTTTGCGGTTTGAGGATGTCTTGTGTTCCTTTTCAAAGACATGGCTAAATTATTGCACATTACATGTGCGTGTATGAAGAAAAATGGAAAAGGTGGTGATCTCTGATCAGCGCCCATTCAAGATGACTTTTGCATATTAAGCAAGAACTGCCCGTGTGTGTGCGTGTGTGTGCGTGTGTGTGTGTGTGCAGCCTGATCCTACACGAAAGTACTTTGGTCACTAGGTCTTACCACCAAGTAATGGTGTATAGTCTGTTCGCTGTAAGAGACTAACAGTGGAATTGTATTCATGTTTGCAAAGAAGAAGAGGTGCCGTCTTGTGCCCAAGATTGGGGGGGGGCGGTGCTTTTGATGTCATTATGCACAACGTCGCATCATCAGGAGGAGGCCAAGTACAGAGCACAGAGCACAGTGCAGCATAGTTCAGTGGCTGGTTTCTACTGAGTGCAAGAGAGGAAGCTGCGCCGCACTGGACTTCCCACTCAGCCTCCTCTTGCAATGTCATTCGTGTGTTGCATGTATGATGTCACACAAGCGCAACACGCATTGTCAGGAGGCAACGCAGTGCGGCTTCCTCATGCTCAGGAGGAGCCAACCATTGAACCGTGCCACGCTCGGCCTCCTCTGCCCCATCAACATCAAGGAGGCTCAGCTTCCTGCCAGCAAATACTGAGGTGGCCAGAAACCCCTCTGCCCCTAGGAGTTGGCACACCTGCAAAAAAAGTAAGTCTTAGTGTTCAGTGAGGCATCTTCAGAGACAAGCATGTGTAGGGTTGTAGCTTTGTTGTAGTATCAGGCTGTAATATATTGTAGTAAAAATACAGTGGTAGCTTGGGTTACATACGCTTCAGGTTACAGACTCCACTAACCCAGAAATAGTACCTCGGGTTAAGAACTTTGCTTCAGGATGAGAACAGAAATCGTGCTCCAGCGGCGCAGCAGCAGCAGGAGGCCCCATTAGCTAAAGTGGTGCTTCAGGTTAAGAAGTTTCAGGTTAAGAACGGACCTCGGGAATGAATTAAGTACTTAACCCGAGGTACCACTGTACTGGGGTTTTTTTGGAAGAAAAAATATAAATTTGATAAATAAATAAATTTAAGGAGTGCTTTTTAAAGTTGTCCATTGGGTGTATTGCTTTGAGCATTTTGTGAAGCAGCTTATACATCCTGAAAAGGAACACATACATAATTTTTTTGAGCCACTTCAAATGTTTGGGCATACAGTGATTCTTCATATGGAATTTAAACTAATTAGTCTTTCATATATCTTCAGAAGCTGATCTGAATGGGAAGAATTCCACTGTTTCTTAAAGAGGAATATGAAAAACTGTCCCTAATTCCTCTTCCCCATCCCTCCACCCTTGCACAGGTGCCTGGATCACACATATTATCATTCACATGACCATCAGGTGTACTCACAGAACAGTATATGTTACTGCCAGGCTGAATGTCTGAGCTGGCACCATTTGCTGAAGTGGAAACTGTTCTGTTTGAAGATCATATCCCTAAGAGGTGATAGGATAGCCATCTTCAAATATATTCACATGGAAGATGGAGGAAGCTTTTTCCCTGCTGCTCCAGAGAGTAGAATCTGAACCCATGGATTCAAATCACAAGAAAGGAGATTCTGACTAAATATTAGGAAGAACTTTTTGACATAAGAGCTGTTTGATCATGGAATGGACTACCTTGGAAGTGGGTGGACTCTCCTTTCATTGGAGGTTTTTAAACATAGGTTGGATGACTTATCTGTCAGGGATTCTTGAGCTGTGATTCCTGCACTGTAAGGGATTGAACTAGACGGCCCTTGGGGTCCGATCCAGCTCTTCAGTTCTATGATTCTGTTATCTGTTCTGTTCTGCTGATTCTACATTGAGAATGAATTAGAAATGTAGAGAATGTGTACAGTGGTACCTCTGGATACAAACGCTTATGGTTATGCATGCGTTGGGTTACGAGCTGTGCTAACCCGGAAGTAGCTGCTCCCTGGTGCAAACTTTGCCCCAGGATGCAAGTGGAAATCGTGCGCCAGAGGCACGCACGTGTAGCGGGAGATGCACTTTTGCTAATGGTGCCTCATGTTAAGAACAGTTTCAGGATAAGAACGGACCTCCAGAACGAATTACGTTTGTAACCAGAGGTACCACTGTACTTGTTTTCCCCCCTTTTGGTAAGAAAGGGTTTTGATTGGGGGTGGAGGGGGGAAAGGGACAAGAATTTCCATTTTAGATGCAGTGGGGAAGATGGCATTCCAACGCCATCACCCTGTAATATCAAAAGGATATTGCCAATAACCCCTTACATTCATTCAACCTTGACTCATATGTTTGCTTTCACCGAAGCCTGTCTTTTGACAAGCCTAACCATTTAATGAAGTAACAAGTTAACCCAAATCCTGTTTGTCTGCCGCACAGCAGCTTGGCATGATCTGGTGTAACTTGAAGGTGCTTTATGTCTTTACAGGTGGAAGAGTGAAAACATGGAAAAGGAGATGGTTTATACTGACAGATAATTGCCTATATTATTTTGAATACACAACAGTGAGTATGCTGGGTTGCAAATCATAATGTCACTTCTTCCAAGCGCAAGCTCAGGGCTGTTTACTGAGCACTGTCTTTCCTGGACTTGTAGGACAAAGAACCCAGAGGAATTATCCCTTTGGAGAATCTCAGCATAAGAGAAGTTGAGGATCCGAGAAAACCGGTAAGGCCTTCTCCTTCTTCATGAGATACCATTCTGACAGGAACCTCTGCTTTGTAAACACAGGAAAAATCCAGATGAGCTGCATAAGACCACAGCTTTGATCTTAATCAGCTCCTGTTCGTTTCAATAGTGATAGTACTGGAGGCGTCCTTGGTGGAATGTTTCTCTAATATGATGTCCTCTTAAATGAAACTCATTATTTTGTACTATAATCCAACCTTATAGCAAATTTATAATTCTGTGCAACTCTGCCTTTCTGTTTAAAGATTTGGAAAAACACTAAATTAGAGAGAGAGAATTGCACATATGCCGTAAGAAGCCCTTGACCAGAACAGGCTGGATAGGACAAGAGAAATGACATAAAGATAACAAAAAACCAGGGTTGGTCTAATATAAATAAAGCATAGAATATTTGCTGGGGGAAAGCCTTATTTGGTGTCTCAGTAAAGTGAAGAAACCGTATCCCCAGATTAGCAACAGCAACAAAAAAAATCCCTAGGCTAGTCTGATTCTTGCTTACTCTTAATTAGTGATACTTTTCCCGTGTTTGGGATGTGCCAAACTTCCAGACACTGCTTTTAATACCAATTTTGCAGTTTGTTTTCAAACTCCGTTTCAAAGACTGGAGCTGATCTTACGTCTTTTTCAATTCATTATATATCATTTCCCAGTAAGCTTTTAACCTTACTGCAAGACTATCCCATATGTGTTTCTGTTTCCCTAGAATTGCTTTGAGTTGTATAATCCTAGCCATAAAGGACAAGTCATTAAAGCTTGTAAGACGGAAGCAGATGGCAGAGTGGTAGAAGGCAACCATGTGGTTTACAGGATATCTGCCCCCACCCCTGAAGAAAAAGAAGAATGGATCAAGTCAATCAAGTGAGTTCTATCTCTAATACAGAAGTGCAACTTTCACCTAAAGCAGTGGTTCCCAATTAGCTAAGTACTGCAAACTACCTCTTTCTCAAAAGCCAAGCTGTGGAGCCCTACAATTGCAAATGTTGATATCTTTGGGGTAGTTGCATGAATAGTTCCACTGTGCCCTCCAAGATGTCCCAGAGCAAAACTGGGCCACACTGCTGTGCGAGTCACATGACCTGCACGAAAACACGATGCCCCCAAAAGGCATGTTTTAATTTTTCTCAGCCTCTTTTCTCTTTTGCAAGGAACTGTAATCTCAAAATGGGATTCCTCAGCTTAGCGATGTCTTTTTATATTAAGCAGAATAAAAATAAAATAAAATATGATCTAACTTAGCCTCTGGAACAGCAATGGCTTGTGTTTGACTGGAAAGCCAGAATAAGAGACCATTGCCTTCCATAGTTTTGTGGATGATGGTTTGTGCTCACTTTGATTTGGTGAGAGGCCTGATTTGATAGACCCTAGTTACAGCTGTTTCTGGAGGCTGCTGGAGGTGAGCAGATAGAACGTGAAAGCAGACAAGTAAGTAGCTTTAATCTAAACCACGGTTTGCCTGTATGCATGATTTGGGTTCTAAACTATGGTTAGCACAAACCATGATGTCTAAAACAAATCTCTTTGGAAATTTGTCAGTGTGGCTAGCAGATGTGCATATCTAAAAACTAATTCACATCTCCTGTTCTCTTAGGGCAAGTATCAGCAAGGATCCCTTTTATGATATGCTGGCAACGAGAAAAAGAAGAATTGCTAATAAAAAATAGCACTAACAGGGGACTCTTGTGGATCTGCCTTAGCCAAATTGCTAGTACATTATAAAGCCAAGGTAAAGTTCCAAGAAAACAAGACTTGTATTGGAAATGTAGTCACTTTCCTGCAGCATCTACCTTCTCTTTGCCCATTTATAATATTCCATGAGATGCTGGAAGAAGTTTCAAGCACATGGATCTATGTGAACTGAAAATTTGGAAACCTTATGTGCCGTTTTGTGTGTGGCAATGTGTGTCATTGAACCAGGAGGTGATGGTATGTAATCTGTCCCTCTCCTGTTTTGGGGAGCCTGTGTTCTGGATTGTGACCCGCTGCTGAATCTAGCATTCACAGCTAGCAGATTACTCTTCTTTCTGGGTATCCAGAAGTACTTTTCTCTCCCTTGTTCAAGCCTTCCCTTCCCTTCGCAATGCAGAGGAGTTTGAGCCCTGATTCAGCTCACATCCAGTCTTTGGTGCTTTCATTTAGAACCCCCATCCTCCAGCTTATGAATAGATAGGAAGGTTACACTGAAAAAGAAACAACCGCCACAAGCCTGGCAGCTATATGATTAAGAGGCCTCCCTCTCATAAACTGATGGCTGTGCACTGAAAACATGAAGTTCTCAAAGATGAAAAGGTTACAAACATGAGTTTTGGCAGTATCCGTGTAGCTTATCTTTGGTTTTTGGATGCTTTGGAGATGTGTGACATTGCCTCTCCAAGTGTTAGCCTGAAAAGCCTTTCCCAGGTCTCAGTTCTGTCTGGTAACATTCAGCATCATCTTATATTTGTGTAAGGTTTGCAGGGCTCCAAAGTTATTCAAAAACACCAGCTTTAATTGTTCTCTTTATTTATTGCCACACAGGAAAATTGAGCAAGATTTTTTTTTTTTAAATGGGAGCAAGCCAAAAAAGAGAGAATATATGTTTGTATGTGTAAAATATTAGTTATCCACTGTTAGTAGAGTGCGCAGAATTGCCTGAATCCTTGCTGGGTTTTGCATCTTTCTTAATGAAGATGTGTGCATATAGCTGGTTGGGATAGCCAACTGAGGATGATACAGTTTGGATGATCATTCGAGTTTTCATAAGCCATAGTTTATGAAGCTGGCTCCAAGCCTTCCCCACTTTTCACATTCTCCTGTTGTGTGCCAGCTTCCTGTGAAGATTCTGGTTTCTGTTAAACCAGAGTCCCCTGTTGCATCTGAATTCTGGCTTAACGTTGGTTAACCAACCAGGACAATAAGCCAGGATCAACACCTCTGGTGGGTGTGCAGGAGAATAGGGGATGGTGGGTCCTGCTAGCCTGGGACATGTTCAAGATTTGTGCTAAAGCACAGGTAAACATGACATGCCAAAATGACCGCTCTGTATGGTTTGAGGATAAGAAGACCCAGATTTGATTCCATTGTACTTCCAAGTACAACCAATAAATAACAGGAATAGGAAATTTGTCTGCAGTGATACCTTGGAGCTTTGAAATCACCTGTCAGTCAGGGATTGCATTTTTGTGTTTTAGTAAGCATAAAGCAAAAGCCTTAAGATACTGTTTGTATATTGTATGATACTGTTGGTTTATTGTATGTATGTAATTAATATCTGCAATATTCATAGGAGGAAAGCATTGGCCTGTGCAAGCAGTCACTGCTGTCCTCTCAGGTGGCAGCATTGCTTATGGTTAGAGCTGTAGATATTATGGGAGGTGTAAAAACTTGATGGGGAAGGTGTTACAGGATCAACACTGCAGCCTCATGAGGAGAATCTGAATATAAATAACACAGTGGCTCTAGAAGATAATGGAGGCAGCCTTGTATAGGGTGAATTAATACATTTTTATTTAGATGTTTCTGCTTGCTGAACTCTGAAATTAGATGTAGATTTGCAGAATCATGACCAGCGGCCATGCTAGCTGGGACTGATGGGAGGTTGGAGTTCAACACCACCTGGAGGACCCATAGCTTTGCAGCATTTCACCCTAAGATTGTGGGCAATTATTATTTTTTAAATATTTTACAGAACTCTGATCCATAGTCTGGTCTGGCTTTACGCTTCCCTGGTTTCAGTTTGTCACATGTAATCCCTCAGTGAATGTGTTGAAATTACTGACATTTCTAACCCATCTAATTAGCAACCCTGTTTGCAAATACTGTGTAAATGGAGTAATTGCAGTGTTCCATGAGCTTCTTGTCCAAGTGGAAAATAACACACTTCTTAAGGGTAGAGAATGTTTGCATGGCTGCAGATGTTCTTATGTAACTGAATGATTAGGGATTGAAATTGGGCCAAACCTTTTTGCTTGCCCATGAGGCCAGTGAAAGAAATTACCTAATTTGCAGGTACAGCTTTCCATATAGGTGCAATTTTCCAGTATTTTTCAAATACTGGAATCACTTTCAAAATGAAGTTTTATTTTTATCTATTAATTCCCTCAAATTTGTTAGTAGAATGCCTGGGGGCAGGGCAAGTTATGAAAATGTCTAATTTTAATATAGTTATAGTCATTGGTACCCTACCTTGCCAAAAAACATTTGCTGAATGGCGATTTAACCAACAATGGAAAAAAATTCTTTTCTGCCTGCATTTTGGACAGATTACTGGAAGGCTTTTGTATCTTTGGGAAATTCTTTGGGGAGATTGCGCAAATATTTTTTTATCCTTTACCGAGAGATTGTAAATACTAATTTTGTTCCAAATCTCCTTAGGCAGATTTGTTCCAAAGACCCTTTCCCATTCCTGAACATATCTGAGCATTTACTTCTGCTATTATCCAGCATACTTTGGATAAGTCTTTTGAGTTCTTCCAAGGCTAATCTCTCAGATTGTGTAACTTGCCTCAATTCTGTTCCTCAAACTGCTTGAGTTTCTTTACCAGATATTTAAAGGATGCCTTATTTCAAAGGTTTTCAACCTTTTTAGTCCACGGCTCCCTTGACCAACTACATTTTTTGTGCGACATCCGTGGGGTTCAGGAGGCCAGTTATGTCACTCCTCACCTGCAGAGCTGGCAGCCTCTCACCCTTTTTCGAACACCCTCCCTTGTGGAGTGTTCCCTCAGCCTCCTCTCCTGTCTCCTCTACTTGGGGAGTCCTCTGGGCAGCTGCTGCTACCACCGCTGGTCTCTGAGCTCCCCCCACCCCGGCCCCAAAAGAGGTGCCTCTCAGAGGCACTGTTCACCTGGTGAGCTTATAGCCAGGGATGCGGCAACAAATAGCTGTGGAAGCCTTTGGGAGGCAGAGACGTGAGCGGGCATCAGAGTAGGGAGGGAAGGAAAGGACAGGCCAGTGTTGCCCTTGGCACCCCTGACCATCATTCAAGGTACCCCAGGATGCCATGGCACACTAGAGAGAGAGAGAGAACTAATTCATAGGTCTAAATATGCAGATACCAAAAGATATTTGAGGGTAGAGATTATTTATCCCAAGCATCCTGCTGTTTTTTGCAGTACTGTAATGGTGCAGCTACTTCCATCATGTGATTTCTTATCCAGAGTAGTTTAATGGCCTCTGAGCAAGTTTTGTTCTAGCAAACTAAGAAAACTTTGATTGCTCTCTACCGTCTGTAACAAACAACCTAGTAATATTCACAAAGAACTGCTTGTGAAGATCCCTCCTCTTCTTCTTCGTTAAACATAGGTGTAAGTTAATTCTAGGGTTTTTCCTTCCCAGATAATTAATATCTTTCAGTTGTCTGCCATCTCTTTATAATCCTGAAAAAATATTTGTAGGAGGGCCAGTGTGGTTTGCCATCCTATTGCTTGGGTGAACCTTCTTTTGCTTCTCTTGTCTTTTCTGTGTCTTTTCTCTATATCACCTTCTCGAGGGAATTCGTTGTTCTCAGCAGACTGGATGTAGGGTTCCTCTGGCCAGTCCTATCAGGTGTGCCTTCCTTTTCTGAGGAAATACTCTTGCCTCCAGATCCTAGTTTTTACTGGGCAGATCTAGTGCAGACTGATGCTAGAAGGGTCTGATCAATTTGCCCAGTATTTCATTTAGGTCAAATTTCACTAGATCACCCCAGAAGTTCTGCAGAGATCACTGTGAAATTTTTGACCTTTTAAAAATCATGCGTTCCGATCCCTGTTGGCTTTGCACAGCCCTGCTTTTTCTAGCACGTGCATTTAGGGGATTGAATTTAAATGGGTTGGCAATGCCTGTGATTCTTCCCTGGTTTATTTTTGTCTGATTTAAGAGTCCTCTGTCAGCAAAGAACGTGTAAACCGAGTAGCCATGATGCTCTATAAGCATCCTGCTAAAGTGCAGCGCAGCATCCTTTCTCCAGCTATAGAATGGCTGCAGGTGTGTGTACAGAACAGTATTAGTAGGGATTGAATTTGAGCCAAAACCTCCAGAGGCCAGTAAAGAAGCAAGCTAATTTGCAGGAGTGGCTTGTGAAAGAAAGCTTTTGGCTTTGGTTGAGGTACTACCTTTTTGAAAATACAAAATAAACCTCTTCTTCAACCTAACTCTTGGTCATAGGGAATTGTAGCTTTTGAAAGCAGCGAGAACCGCAGAGGCTGAAAGCAGTGGAGGCAAATGGCATTGGGTACTTCTGTGGGTGTTATTCAGGAAGCTGTCTCCACTTCTGTCCTGTTCACATTCCCTGACCTTGTTCCATGAAGTAATAAGATGATTTTCCCCACCATTCTCTTATTGTGTTATCTGAACTGGGACTCATGGTTATGCAGTCTTCTCCTTAATCATGAGCTGTAGCACCCCCCCACACACACACACTTACTGTTTGTAGTTAAGGAGCTTAACCATGAGGCAGGTTCAGAAGACATGCTAAGCCATAGGGACCAGGGTGGCACAAAGCGAATGCAGGTTTCCTTCCCCTCAGGAGTCAGCATGTTTGCCTGCTCCCCCCTAAGCCATAGTCATGCAAACCAGACCCACAAGAACAGAGTGTTAAGCTTAATGCCGTTCCCTTTTGCCCAGTGCTACGTTTCAAGCCTTGAGGACTCTGGTTTTTGAAGGCATAAGTTTTAAAAAGCACTTTAAGTTCAGCTGGCCTGACAGGTGCTGAACCTAACCTGAGGGAGGTTGGCAGTGGGTGGGTGGGTGGGGGCTGGAAGAGAGAATTTTGCTTTGCTCTGTCACTTAAGGTTTTGGATGTGTTGAAGTGTGCAGTACTTTATAAAGTGAGCAGCATTTACAGTGCTTCGTATTAAAAATGCCTATTTTTTAAAAAATGTAGTACATATCTTTCTAGATATGCTTGCTGGAAGAAAGGTCTCTTGGATCCAGTGCAGATGTAATACAGTGGTGCCCCACAAAACGAATGCCTCGCAAGACGGAAAACCCGCTAGACGAAAGGGTTTTCCGTTTTGGAGGTGCTTCGCAAAACGAATTTCCCTATGGGCTTGCTTCGCAAGACGAAAATGTCTTGCGAGTTCCTGCGGGGTTTTTTTCCTCCCCCCCCCTTTTTCTAAGCCGCTAAGCCGCTAATGGACTTGCTTCGCAAGACGAAAAAACCGCAAGACGAAGAGACTCGCGGAACGGATTCTTTTCGTCTTGCGAGGCACCACTGTACTCTGCTGACCATTGTGTGCAAAATCAAGATGCATCCTCAGAAGCAATAAGCACCCTCTCTCCTCTGCCCACAATTTCCTCTTTGAGAGTGGAAATCTTAGCATTCCATTAACACTGATGCTGCTCTGGTTGAGGGGGAGAAAGTGTGCTGGCTGTTGGCATGCAAGGAACCAGTGTTACATCTGCACAGGCCATTAGAGACCACATGCTGCAAACTAACCTGTAGCTCACCACCTTTTCTTTCTATATTTTCTTGAAGAATGTTTCTTATTGACAGTTAAATGTATATACTGTACATCTGTGTATTATTGATTTTGAAGGTTTGTTACTCTCGTATGCCAATGAATTTGCATGGACTATTCTGTATCTATAAACTGTTATACAAATATCTATGGTAATCTTGTATGACTGTTTTAAATCCACTGCAAGTATTTAGTTAACAAAATACATTGCAGAGGGAACTTCATTCTCAAAAATAAAAGTTTGAGTTCCAAGTGCTGCTTTTCTATAACATACACACTCTCCAAGCATCTGGACCCAGAGGCATTTTGTTGTCAAGTGTGTCCCTTGATAAACGCAGGTTGTCAATTGCATAGACACACTGTTGGCAATCTTACATCTGAGCACGCAGACATAGGCATGAAACTGGTAATTGTACTTAAATCAGATGTACACCCTGTCAGACAATTTACCTCAACCTTCTTTTTCAGCAGTGATGTCTCATCTGAGGGTTGAAACTCATCAACAGTCTTTTTTACTCCCAACTCCTTTGGCATATCTTGACGACATCCATGTTTTCAGCTCTGCACTTAAAGGGTTATTTTAAAACAGGGGTGGGAAACCTGTAGTCCACCAACTGGAGGGGCCATAGCTCTCATTAGACCCAGATAACCAGTGGGCAAGGATGGTGAAGAGGTAGTTCAAGAACATACACTTCGAAAACTTGATCCTGTAGCAGCCGGGATGCTAGCTCTCTGCAACTGCAGCAATGGCGCATCAACCACGAGTGTGATTTCTTGAATAAAATATACAGCTGCTGTATCACTTAACCAGAGGACACACACACTATACAGTAAGTGAGTAGCTATTACATTAAACGATTCACCCTTAGCTGGGGATATACAAATACCACCATGAGCAGACAGCCTGAGCAGAGAGCATCAAGAATATAAACTTCGTTAAAAGTCATTGGTGTAGAACAAAATGAAAACATAACACTACACACTAGATGGAAACCAGTGTACATTGAGCAACATTGTTTTGACTTGTTGTATTTATATACTATATAAATTTTACATGCCATATATTTACAAGTGGGGCAAGTGCTTTATCTTTAAAAAAACAAAAGATCAAACTTTAGACATCTCTGAACAACACAGCTTGTATAAACCAGACAGATTATTCAGATGAACTGTATTTAATACAGTTTTCCCCACTCCGTCTCCTGATGCAGGACCAGTGAATTAAGTGTATCACAGTTTGATAGCAATTCATCATAAAAAAATTAAATCACAGTATGAATGTGTCTGTAACTAGAAACTTTTGAAGGGACAAGGACCAGACAACTGAGACCCCGTCAAGACAAGCAACGCTATAGTAAAACACAAAAACATAGTGGATGTATGAGGATGGCTCCTGCTGGCCGTTGTCGGAACGACGCAGGGGGACCCGCTGCCGCCAGTGCTGTCATCTGTGGGTGCCTGAAAGAGCCGTGGAACAGATGCCCGGGACAGGCAGCTGCAAGAGTGGAATCAAGGAGAGGCAAAGAGACAGGAGACAAGGGGAATAGGAGCTAAACATGGGGTGGGGGTAGAGTAGGGGAAGGAGAGAGAGAAAGTGCACAGAAGAGGAAGCCCCACAGAGTGAACAAGAGCCAAAGGCAGAAGCCTTCAGTGGAGGAAAACTGAAACGCAGCAAGAGAGAGTGTAGTGGGAGGGACAGAAGGAGAGGGGGGCAGACATCTGCCGGAGACATCCCTGCACCAGCCTTCACAAGTTCATGGGTGAGATGACAAGCCTGGCCATTCAAACACCCTGAAAGTGGCCAGCTGGCAGGTGGTTGGCGACATTGCAGGGTCCAGGGAGACAGCCCTATCCATGGGAGTGGCCGCAGCAGGCAAGGGGTCTTCAGACATGTTCCAAGATACATTCAAAAACTGGTAGAGTCCGAACGGCACATTTCACATAGTCCAAGACTGGAATCTGACAGGGTGGGAGGGAATGGATCGAGTTTCTAGTAGCAGACATCACAGAAAAAACAGATGAAGCTCTTGCAAAAATTCTAGTTGTATGTGAAATTTTTAAATAAGTCTTTAAATTAAATAAGAGACTATCAGTTGCAGCTTGATAATTCTGTGGTTTCCTCGCCCCTTTGCACCAGGTGTGTAGACTTGGAGCAACATCACATGAATAACACAATCAACCTGAGTCTGTAACTAAGCAGCATTTGAGATGTTCTATTCCAGGGCATTAATTACTGTGACATTTACAGGGTATATTTTATGATGTTCAGCAGTTGTAGAAAGTTTCCATCTGTTTTTTTTCTCTTTTTTTTGGATTGCAGGTAATTTAAAAAAAAGTCTCAAGGTAAAAACTAAAAAAAAAGGGTTTCTTTCAATGGTAAAATTCTGTACAGTATTTCTGAAGCACCAATTATGAATTAAAGAGTTAATCGCTTTTCGGTTTATAAATATACTGCGAGCTGTGGAGGGATGGCTTCCAGCAGACACTCTGGATCTGAAAGAAGAGAAGAGAGCCAGGTTATTCTTGGATGCCTAGATCCGAGATGAGCTTTTGTCTAGTTCCTTAATGGCACAGCACAATTGTGGTGCTGTGTCACACAAGCTGTAACAACTGCATCACTGACAATTCCAGCACTGAATAATCCTCCAATTGTTTCCTGCTTTCCTTGAGCCTTCAGCAGCAGAGAGTGAAATGGGATCACTCTCCATCAATCACTCTCCATCAGTCTGGCTAAGAGACCAGCTGCCATTTGGCTCCACCCCTCCCTGAAATGCCTTCGTTCAAGCTGGTCATCATAAGAACAATTATATTAGTACCCGAGTTTGCTGGTTTTCCCATTCCTTCCCTCTTTTTATGACATATTCATTGGCCTGCAAGCTTGTGGACAGGGACTGTTTCGTTTTCTAACTCTTTGTACAGCACCTAGGAAACTTTGCAGGTTTTATATATGATCCCTAATAAACCATACTAACCAAACTCAGTGGTTCAGCATCTGCTTTGGATGCAGAAGGTCCCAGGGTCAGTTCCTGGCTGGCAAAAGACTCAAGTCTGAAGCCAGGGACAGGCGCTGCCAGACAGTGTGGACAATACTGAGTCTGACTCAGTATAAAGCAACTTTCTATATTCCTATGATATTTTGAAGCCCCTGAGGAAGCTTAGGATTACATCAAGTTATTAGCAGCATAATGAAACATGCACTGTTGATTGAATCTTGGGTTAAACAGCACCTTGATGCAATCATTTGTCAGGAACGCAGTCATTTTCCATTTAGATACAGAAGGTGGGGAGCTGGTGACATGTTGGGACAGTCCTATGGTTGGCCTGGGAGGCAGTGCAGACAAAGCAGCCTTAGCATGATTCTGGGTTCCCAAACATGATTCTGGGTTCCCAATCATGAATTGTCCAGGTTTATGAAAGCGAAAGGGAGGACCACTAAGCCTTATGGGTGGGAATGCCTGCCTCACAGACAGCATGATATAGTGGCTACAAGGCTGGACCAAGGATGGCCATTTCCAAGTAGAAAGCTCTGCCAGACCTACCTTCACACAGATCCTCATAAGGATAAAATGGAACAGTGCATGCCGTGTCTTGAGCTCCTTTGAGAGGATATGAGACAGAAATGTAATAAAACAAAATAAGAGGACTCCAGAGGTTGCCCAGGAGTGGGAGGGAGAGCTGCTTTACAGCAACTTCTGCCAGCGTGAGGATCCTCCAGGGATTCTGGGTGGCTACTCTCATCAGCTCCAGCCACCCCACTGGGGGTGCTTGTCCAAAACCACTGGAAGCTCCCCATGAAGGCGAAGGCTGCTCTCCAGACACCACTTGGAAATCCCCCTCCAAGCTTCTTACCTACGTTACGATCTGTAGGTGGGCAGCAGCTCTCTCTGTTGCTACCTTCTAAGCTCTTGGTTTTCTGGCAAACAGTCTCTCCATCCTGGGGGCCCTTGCCCTGTTTCCTATATGCATCCGAAGAAGAAGACTCAGTCATTTCCCATGCTTTGAGATTCTTGGTTTCCAAGCCGGTTGGCTTGGGAAGACGAGAAGCTGACGTTTCGGCGCGCTCTTCTTTCTTCGTGCGTTTCTTCTTCTTCTTCTTTTTCTTCTTATGTTTATGCTTGTGAGTCTCGGCCTCGGAGCTGGATACAGACGGGTCTGAATCCTGGTGGTACCTGAAGGAAACGGAAGCTAGTTAACAGGAAAATCTGCAATGCAAGCTCCTGGAAGGCAACAGGTTCTTCAGCCAAGAGGAAAGTGTCCTGAGTGGGTCACTCCTCCCACTTATCCCAGGGTGTGTGTGTGTGTGTGTGTGTGTGTGTGTGTGTGCGCGTAAATGAACACAGACATTATTCCTACCCAGTTCATAATGACAGAGCGATTTCAGAGTTTCTGCTCTGACTGGGTTTTGAGCCTCCCTACATTTCACTAGGTAATATGGAAAGGGAGCCAACCTTAAGAATGCAAGATGACCAGTGGTCTACCAAGTAGTCTAATCCTCCTTTAAAGACATCCAAGTTAGTGGCTGGGCATGGAAACTTAGGGAAGGGCCATGACTCAGTGGTAGGGCACTGCTTTGAATGCAGAAGGTCCCAGCTTCCATCCCTGACACTTCAAGGCTGGGCACAGAGAGACCCTTGTCTGAAACTCTGAGGAGCCATTGTCACTCAGTTGTGATGATACTGAGCTAGATGAACCAATGGTTTGACTGGGGATAAGGCAGCTTCCTTTACTGCTGTTCACCTAGAGGAGAGGGCATTCCCTCCATGGAGAGGCTCATGGTCACAGCTCAATCTGCTGTGAGTAACATGACCTGCTTGTTGTTTGCTGCCTTGGGATCAAAGACACACTATTTTTGTTCTCCCACCCTGAGGAAGAGGAGTATGATTATTCCCATTTTCCAGTTGGGGGACTGGGGTTGAGAAATAACTGTCAAGCCCAAGGTCACCAAAGTTATTCTACTGGGGGTTTGTTGTTGTTGTTGTTGTTGTTTTATGCACTTTGTGTTTTTATGTTGTAAACTGCCCTGTGATCTTCAGATGAAGAGTTTTTATTAAGTAAATAAATAATGGCTTACGTGAAACTTCCTACTCGATTCTCAGTGTAATTCACTAGCACCACAAAGTTCTAGTCACTTTCCTAATAAGGCACTAAATCAGGGCGGCCCAGCTTTTCATACCAAGTGGGTTGCAAGAGTATTTCAACATGGAACCCGTGGGTCACACACTGCCTTCTCATGCGGGGCAGGGAGCAAGGCCAAAATTTGGGGCCCACCAGCTTTCGCACTGCCTTTCCAAAGTTGGCTAAGTGAGGTGTGGGCTTTGGGAAAAAGGCGTGAGGCTCTGGCAGCACAAGGGCTGGGAGCATTGTCAAATGTTGCTGAGGGTCGCATGTGGCCCTTGAGCTGCACACTGGAGCATAGTGTACTAAATCAACCTTCTTCCCCCACCGCAATTTAAGGTCTGCTAAAGATCCTGTGGAGGATTTCATTTCAAGAAGCAGGGCCTTTCCTGCTGTGGCCCTAGAGCTTAGTGTGTCCCCCCCCCCACCCAATGGGAAGAACAAAAGGGTCTCCTTCTTGCTTTCGTGCCACAGCCAGCTTAAGCTTTTCCTCTACAAACCTGCCTTTGACAGCTGATCTGCTAATACACTCTGGACCTGAGATTAGCTTCCTTTATTTTATTAGTGGACTTTAAACAGAAAGTGTTTATGAATGAAACATAGGACACTTCCATACACCAACGAAATTGTACCACTGGCTCCATCTAGCTCAGTATTGTATACACTGACCAGAACTGCTTCTCTGGGATTACAGGCAGAGAGAGAGAGATAGAGAGAGAGAGATAGAGAGAGAGAGAGAGCGCGCGCGAGCGCACTATTTCAGGCACTACCCATTTCAACTGGAGATGTTGGGGATTGAACCCGCAGCCCCTTCCATGTGCAAAGGAAGCTATGGCCCCTTCCAAGTGAAAAACAGTAGAATAAAACATAAATAAGTGCCGGTGCACTGCAGAAACCACCACATTGCACAGGTACCAGCTAGTTCGAGAAGCAGCAAGTCAATTCACCAACTATCCCATTCCAGGGTCATAAGCAACTGCCAGGGGAAGACCATAAAGCTTCACAAAAGTTGGGCGTGTACCCAATGCTAGTCGTACCCAACGCTAGTAAGACTCCATCTCCCTTAGGCCTCCTCCCTGACAATAGGCATGGGGAAGCAGCCATTCCATTAGACTGCCTCCGTGGGACAGACAGAAAAGCTCAGCACCTCCTACCACTGGAATGTGCCAGCCGGTTATTGTAAGAACTGCTTAAGAATTGGTGCCCGAGTTTGATTCCATCCCCTCTCTTGTGTGCTTTCCAGATTGCAAACCTGTGGGGAGAAACTGTCTTGCTAGGTAAGCCTCACTGGGAGCCTTCTTGGCTGCAGAGGACTACAAATGCTCTAAAATAAATAAAGGAGCAGGCCCACAGAAATTTGCAGACATGGCTAATGGCGGGTCATTAATTTCTGCTGGTCAACTCCAAGTAGAACTTATTTGGGAATAGCCCTGGGCTCCTGCCATTGGCTTCCCCCCACCCTCACCAACTTTGCACTAACCTGGAATCTCTCTCTCTGTGTTTGCTTTTCAACTTCTTCTTCTTCTTCGACTTCTTGTGCTTCCGCCCTCTTTGTTCCTCAAGAGACTCACTCTGTGAGAGCTTCCGGTACCTCTTTTCCGGGGGGGTCTTGCTCCCCTCGGGGCTCTGGCACCTCCTCTTCCTTTCCTGGTCGTGAGTCCACCTGCTTTTATAATGATCGTATTTATACGGGCTACTGTAAACATGACTTGATTTGCTATAGTCTCTCTCGCAGTGAGTGAATTTCCTATCCTGATTGTACCTGGGGCCGTGGGAAGAATAGTAGTAGCTGTAAGGCCTGCAGCAATCCCATCTCCTGGGGCCATCTTGGTAATACCGCTCCTTGCTCCACGACTGCTCCCCTTTCCCGTAGCAATGCCTGCTCCGTTCAGGGTCCGTTTTACCTCTGCTGCGAGATCTGTAGGAGGGATATTTCCCCATGCCCCTCTCAGGATCAGGGCTGCATGGGAATCTGTAATAGTTTGCATTGTAGTATTCTCGCCGGTAGTGCTCCTGCTTGGCCCTCTCCCTGCTGTAGGAGCACCACTTCTTGGGGTAGTGCCCTTCTGGCTGGCCCCGGGGGGCCACTGCTGCCTCCTCCTCCTCCTCGCTTTCAGAGCGCTTCCTTTTGGAACGGTAGTGCTCTTTGTCTATTTTTTTTGAGGTGGATATTTTTTCCTTAAGGGGCGAATGGGATTTCAACTCTTGCCTTTCTGTATTTCCTATGAACTGTTTGCTGCTGCTCTCTCCCAATCTGCCGTCGTCCTTCGAACTCTGGCTTCCTCCAACGGGGTCCAGCCTTGTAACGGAAGGTTCATCAGGAGGCGGGACATCCTCGTAGCGTTCCGCACTGTCTTGGGTTTCTTGGCATTTTTCTGCCACGTTTACAGTGGCAAGCTTTGGAGAACTACATTCACCGTCGGACCTTGTAAGGAGGGGGCTATGCACCTCCTTTTCTGCTGCTCCCCTGACAGGCTCAGGGCTCTTTTCCCAAGCTGCTTTCCCTTCTTTTGGTCCCCTCATCTTTTCAGGATGGTCCTCCACGTCACCTTCCCTAGGGAAGTCTTCTTCTGCCCCCAACGAACTGGATTTAGGGTCGTGCTGCCCATCACTCTCAAGAGGCGTGCTCTCTGTTTCGGCAACGGTCCTTTCACAGGGGTCTTCTGTCGTAGAGGTGATTTCAGGGTCTGAAGGGGCCAAATGAGTCTGGATGTTGTTGGGAAGAGTACTGGCTCCCTCTTCAGAAGGGCCATCTGTTTTTTCTGTTCCACTACCGCTGCACATGAGAAAGAGAGAGATGCCACTGACCAGAAAAACAAATATATAGCAAACATTACATATACCTTCACACTTTTTTCACCTTCTGGAAAACACTTCTCTCAAAGCAGAATAAAAGTCACAATATAAAGTACATGTACCAACATGGTTTTAGGAACTCTGTTATTGCGTGGACACAGTAACTTCATTCACATGTCACAGTAAACCACAGGTAATGTCTAACTGTGATCCCTACCTTAGTGTTATGTCTAAACCAGGGACCATGCTTTACTTTGCCTCAACAAACCACAGTACGTAGCAAAGACCCCCCGCCCCGGCTTACTGATCATCGTTTATTGGGAGTGGAACAAGCACAATCCCTGCTTTGGACATAATGTTAACCCAGGGGGTTGGGTTGTTTCCTTACAGCACAAATGGAAGCCTTAAAACAAACCAGAAAGGGGCAATCACGGTAAACTATTAACTATGGTTCAGGTCTAATTTTCTGATGATATTATGAACTTACATGCTTTGCTTCTATGTTTTCATTTTCCTTTATAATTCATGTTTGCTCTACATATCGTTACAATGCTGTTTTTGAAAAACCAATCAACTCTGCATTTAACTCCCCCCCCCCCCCCCTTTATAAGTTTACTGTGAGGCGCTAACTGACTGGGCCAATCTTACACTGAAGCAGAATTTTCAGAAATCTGCCTTGGAGCACCACTGTTGATAGAACATTAAATCTCACAAGGTATAAATGCTCCAAAGACTTGTGTTCTTTTAAGGGAAAGAAAGAAGATGGTAGCTTGCCACAATCGAGAAAGAATTTGTTCTACCATAGCTCATACAATTCTATTTAGCCACGGAATACACTCTGTCTTTAAATAAAGTCTTATGGGTCACTAATTTAGATCAGGAATGTGGACTTCCAGATGTTGCTGGACTGCAATGCCCATTATTGGCTGCGCCTGGTAAGAGCTGGAGTCCATCAACATCTGGAAAGACAAAGGTCCCCATCCCTGTTTTAAATGCTCGATGTTGCCCAAGATTTAGAAATCTCAAGAGAGATCCTGTTTAGACTGATTTCAGGACAATTATATAGAACTACTTTCTGGGGAATATTAGCATAAGGTGCACAACACCAGATGTTGTTGAAGAGAAGGCACAGCCCAAAGATTAAGCTCTGATTCCCACAAACCCTGCACTTATTTCCAAACAAATGGCTGCAGATCCTACAGAACTAGGCATTGGCAATATATTGTGTGAAAACACATGCGTCTGAAGGAAAGCGTACTGGAAAAAGCACATGTGCTTTACCTTATTTCCCCCGATGAGGTTTTGAGTTGATTGTATTTGAAAGAGTCTAAGATCCTGTCTTCAGGGACTGGGGGCAAAGCTGTAGGCACACCCTATTATTGAAAACAAATAAGGTTAACATGCAGTATCAACCAATAGGGACAACAACTACTTTAAGTGCTTGTGAGAAACAAATTGCCTTCCTTCCGCACATGGGTAAGAGATGTATTAGCTAAGACTGGCTCCCACCAAGTACCATGCTCAATAAACACCAACTAGAAAATGCAAAAGGAGTTTAAATAGCTGCCTTATACAGAGTCAGACCCCTGGTCTGCTGAGCTTGGTATTGCTAGGGGGTTGCTAATGTGGTGCCTCCAAACTTCACTGAAGCTGTTTTGGCACTCCTTGAATAAGAAGCAAAGGTCCTCATCCAAGCCGAATTCTGCAGTACAAGTAAATGACACCAGCTTCTGCCATCCCTCCAGATGTTTTGATTTACATCTAGATGAATTACACACCCCAACCAACTCTGCCTATATTGGCTTACATCAAGAACTTCACTTGTGGGACGGTTTGGACTACAACTCAGTCATCCCTGACCTCTGGCCACGCTAGCGATGTCTGATGGGAGTTGTACCAGGTTGTGGAAAGCTGCCATAATGCAATGGCAGGTGTGTGGGGTATCCCCACAGCCATGCTGATAAGCCACAAGTCTGATGCAGACGGAATGGTGGTTTGGAATCTGGGAAGCAGCCCCAGAAATGCTCACTCCCCAGCAAGGATGGATAACCTCTGCCCTTCCTAGATTAGCCGTGGTTGTCTACACCAGCGCCAACCATGGTTAAGGTTACACCAGGACTCCTATCCCAGCTGGAATATGAAGTGGATTTACAAACCCCGGTTAAGAGGGAAACTGATTAGCGCTAGCCGCCATTGTTAGCATCATGGAATGCCGAAGCACAGGTAAGATCTACAAAGGGAGAGGGGAGAAAGACTTCATGCTACAGTGCAGAAGGAAAGGAGCATGGGTCTTGCTATCAACAGCTTCAAGTTTATTTGTATCCAGCCTTCCTTCCATAGAACACAAAGCTGTGTGCACAGGATTCCCAGGCAATCTCTCATCCAGGCCCCAACTACACTCAGACCCTCCGAGCTCCAACAACACTGTTGCATCATGGGACTTCAAGACCACACCCTAGACCACAGACTTTGCAAGCCATGGTTTGAAGGGAGCTGGCATCACACCTGCACTGAGCCGCAGAAGCTGGAGCGGAAAAATACTCACTTTCCCAGGCAACCCATTTGCTTTGGAGAACGGGTTTTCGGCTGATTTAGCAGGCTTTGCTTGGCTAGTGGAATCGTTGCATATCTGTCCGTTTTGTTTAGGGGTATCATTTATACTAATGGAAACAAGAACGGTAATGTTTTTCGGCGCTTCGTGCTGCGGAGCCTCCCTCTCGGCGTTGTGACACGACAAACAAGAGCCCTCCAATGCGCTGGCTGCGTTTTCAGCTAGAATGCCGTTGAGAGGGGCAGCGTGGCCGTTCTCTTTCACCAGTCCTTTGGACTCCTCGTCAGAGTCTTCAGAAGATTCTGCCCCGTAAGGGACCAACGTGCTCGGGTTCAGCTTGGACTTGCCATTCACTACCAACTTGGAGCAAGGTTCGCTCGGAGGCATTTGCTTGGGGACTTGGTTAGGAGCCGAGACGGCAGGTGCGCTTGAGGTAGATTGCACAGCAGCAGGGCTGGAAATGGTCGAGGACGGGGCAGGCTTGCTGGGGTTGTCCAAGGTACAGCTGGTGTGAGAGACACTTTGGCGAGCGGACAGCTTGTTGTGAATACTGATGGTTATTTTTTGCTTCTTGGAAGGGTCGGGAGTGGCGGCGGTGGTAGGCCTGTTCATCGTCCAGTTTGGGATAGACATGGCCGGAGGAGCAGACGAAGGCCTGGTGAGGGTGACGTTACTAGCGATTGCCACAGAACCGCTGGGAGTTTCTTTCAGGGATGCTGTTCCATTCAAATGATTTGAATTCTACAATGATGAAAAAGAAATCTTCTGAGAAAGCGAAGCCTATGTAGAAACTAGCTTACAGCAGAAAGGCAAAATTTACACTTGTTGCTCCACCCACTTTCATATCTGGCTCCACCCACTGGTATGTGGCCCTTGGAAGGCTGCCCAGAAAGGAGTGTGGCCCTCAGACTGAAATAGATCCCCTACCCCCGCATTAGAGCAACAAATGTACATAATTTGTTGTATCAAAAACCCAGATTTCCACTAGAGTCGTACCTCGGAAGTCGAACAGAATCCGTTCTAGAAGTTTATTCGACTTCCAAAACGTTTGACTTCCAAAGTGTAGCTTCTGAGTGGCTGCAGGAAGTTCGGTTTCCCAAAGAACGTTCAAAAACCAGAACACTCACTCCTGGTTTTTGATTGTTCAGGAGCCAGAACATTCGACTCCTAAGGCGTTTGGGAGCAGAGATACAACTGTACTTGTTTGAGAGCAAAATTTCTGTAAATGTTGCAACATTTACTTACCAGGTGTTTCACATACATTGCAAAAAGAGGCACAGAGCAGTTACAATAACTTTCAGAGCTACAAGATTTCAGTGAACCCTTGCTGTCTAACCTGCTACCTTTATGCCGTTGGCTTCAGAAGAGAGAAGTACCTTAATCATGTGAGGGGGTAGTTGTGGTCCAATAAACCCTGGCGCAGTCTGCTTATTGACCACCCGCTGACTGATAACAGGTCGAGGAGAAGACTGCCCAGGAGTGTGAACGGAATGAATGTGTTCGCCACCATTTTTCATGTCATGGGACCTAACAAATAAAAGACATATTGATCCACATTTGTTGACTAAATTTCTTTCTTTCTTTCTTTCTTTCTTTCTTTCTTTCTTTCTTTCTTTGCACAAACCTATTTCTACCATGAAATTCTCCCTAAGGCTCCTATGACTTATTTGTCTCTCATGCTTTAAGTCCTAGTCAAACGTTCTAACCACTACACCACACTGCTATGGCTAGCAGCAGCTGTCAAAACACCGTCGCAGACTTGCTACACAAGTTGTCCAAAGAACCGAAAAGGGAAGACAGATAACATGCTTTTGATGTATTTGCAAAACCGCTTTCACTCCTTGCAAGGCAACACCCCATAATGACTGCAGAGGGATGTCAACCAATTTAGGTTACCCAACTGGCTAAACAGCAAATGCTGGTCGGTTTCTGTCTCTGCCTGAACCAGCTCCCCCAAAATCCGTGTGCCAGATGCCGAAGAGTCAGTGAGTGCAGAAGGGTATTTGTATCCAGTGACTAGAACTGTCTGGCTAACAGGCTTTAGGTTAAGCCAAGAGTGGGTAAACTTCAACTTTGTGGAAATCTTCCTTTTTTAACTAGAAACCCAATGTCTACCAACTGGAGCCAAGTACACAGTTGTGGACTTGAAGGTGGTTGAACCAGATGTATTAACACTGGCCAACAGAGTTACAGGAAGGCTTGGTGAGAAAGACAGCAGTTAGCACGTGTGTTTCAGAGACAAGTAAGGCAGAAGAAACCAGCACATTTTTTAAAAAACCAGCACATTTTTGCTTGCTCCTGCTGCTGCTACAATCTTTGGTAGTCGGAAACCCTTGTCGATCTATGGCAAACCACCCAGAATTCTTCCAGTAGACAGACCTTCTTTCTGCTTGCCCCAATTTCAGCCCTTGAATTAGGAATAATTTCTCAAAAACCAAAAGGCTTTAGACGTAACTAACAGTGATGCAGGCACAGCGCAAGGGAAATCAACTTGCATTTGGCATTACCTGATATAAAAAAGCACGTAGGCTTGCTGATTCAATACAGTCCTGATGTCACTGTTTGAGACGGTGGAGTCATTCATCTGGTACCACTGCCCGTTACTGGCCTGCAAAAAAGAAGAAGAAAACGTTATAGTCGTCTTTGCAACTGGTTACAACATGGCAGTGTTTTTACACAGTGCTTGAGCACACAGTGACATCTCAAGGTATTTTAGGACGATGTGATTATCTAGATCAGGAATGAGGGACTGGCGGCCTTCCAGATGTTGATGGATATTTATTTATTTCATGAAATTTATATGCCCCTTGATCGTAAAAGAAACACACACCTAAAAACGGTTTACAGGGGGAAAAGGCTACCTCTCCCATTACCCCCTGCCTGAGCCTGATGGAAGTTAAGAGTCCAGGAACATTTAATAATACTACTACTAATAATTTTATTATCTGTACCCGATCCATCAGACTGGGTTGCCCCAGTCACTCTGGGCAGCTTCCAACAAATATAGAAGCATAATACAACATTTGGTGGACTAGGAGCTCAATGCCCTCCCATCAGATGTAAAGGAAATAAACAATGATCTGACTTTTATAAGACATATGAAGTCAGCCCTATATTGGGAACTTTTTAACGTTTGATGTCTCACCACGATTTTATAATCGTTGGAAGCTGCCTAGAGTGGCTGGGGCAACCCAGTCTGATGGGCGGCATATAAATAGTATTATTTCGATGGACCTCTGCAACTTTCAATATCATTGGCAATAATATCTCCAGAAGTGCCTTTCTAGGATGTGGCTGAAAGGAACTGATGAATGGTGGGCACTTCCTGGAAGTGGTGCTACAGGCCTCCTAGGCCTGCCCCACATAGTTTTATCCTATCCCCTAGTAGCAGGATCCCATCTAACACACATCCTAGAGACCTCTGCAGAGGAAGATGCAGATAACCTTATTCCAGCTGAAGACCAGGAGGAACCCACAGTAGCTCAAGGGCAGCCTAAGAGACACCTCATCTGTCTCCCCATTTTAAGTCCGGCCTTAATCACCAATTTCTCCAACACCAAACTTAGACCTCAGGAGCGAAGGTGGCAATAGAGCTAATGGGAAGTCCCAAAGTCACCAGAGGAACATTCATCTGGTTGCCGAGAAAGCTCTTATCACCAGGGCTCTATTTAGAAGGGTCTATGTGGGAGGAGGACAAAGACGCCACTGCAAGCAGTGACAGAGATGGAGCTAGCAGTCTCTATGTCATTTCTGGACATTTGCTTGGGTTAACAGCTCCCTTCCAAGATCATTAATCTCCTGTGCTCCCTGGCTCAGCTCCTGTGCCAGTTCTGACTCTGGTTCCATCCTCCCCACCAGGTGTTGCTCACACCCATTTGTGGGCTTTAACATCTACGTGAAATCACTGGGAGGACATCATCCAGAGTTTTGGAATTTCCTGTCATCATAACGCAGATGGCACACAGTTCTACATCTCCTTTCCATTAAAAACCCAGTGGGTCATGAAAGACTTGGTGCCACAACTGAAAAGGCCGCCTTCTGCCAGGGTACCTGCCCACCATATCAGATGGTGGCAGGACCAAAAGAAGTGCCTGCAAAATGGAACAAAGGTCCTGGGGAAAGTTCACACAGCTGAGGAGCAAGGGATTTAATTCCTGAGATATCATAGGAAGGCAGACCAAATTCTGAAGCAGTCCAACCTATGTTGGCCGGTTAGTTCTCCCAAATTATTCCATCTCGCAACCATACTAGGTATCATGTCCAGCAGACATTCTACGAAGCCCAGAAGCAGGAAGAGAATATGCATGTTTGATGGCACTTTGAGATCAGAATTTTCAGAATGCCAAGTTGAAAGAGAAAGTAAAGTGGAAAAGTTAAAAGCTGACTAAGAGTTCATCAATCTCCTAAATTTTTTTTTAAGGGACAGTAAATAGCATAAGTAGACTGCTTATAATATGCCAGGAAACCATAATCTCTCTTCTGCCCCCAAATAATGCATTCAAGTTTTGGCATCTTTTCCGTCCAACTTTTTTGCTCCATGCTTCCACATAATTTGTAAGAACTTGTAACAGGCATAATTGTTAACTGTACCCTATTATCAACATAAACAAAGCTGCTAAGTGCACCTAATATTACCATACACCATATCCACTGATGTCTCCCAGTGTGATGTACTTAATTTCACGCATCAAAATTCCAGCAGCAGTATACACTGAATAATTTATATTCATAATTTCTCACGCTTCTGAGCAAGGTAAGTGGTTGATTTCAAATGCTCCAGATTCTAACATAGGGACAGGGAACTGGAAAGCACAAACATCAAGTGGATTTATGATATTTAGAAACAAAATGTCCCAATCTTAATTGAAAAATGGCACTCTCAGGACCAGGCAACAAGAGAAAGCCTGCCCTCCGGTGGAAGAAATGTGAAATAAGCGTGCCATATTGCTGTACTACTAGTAGTTAAATGTGGAGATGACGTAAAGTTTGACAGGTTAGCAAAGGGAATGGGAGTAATTCCCACAGGATTCATGTTTTAGAGAAGGCTTCCTTTTGAGCAAGATCTATGCTAGAAGTCCATAACAGGGATGGGAACCTGTGGCTGTCCAGATGTTGCTGGATCCAGCTCCCATCAGTATGGGATGATGGAAACTGCACTGCAGCAACAACTGGAGGGTCCATGGTACGTTCCTACTGAAAGGCACAGGAAGTGGGGTGCAGCAGTGCACATATGTCTGGCACTAGGGAGACTCAGGTTCAAATCCTCAGTCAGCTGTGACTGTCACTCTCTCTTAGCCCAGCCTACCTGCAGAATTCTTAGGAGGATAAAATCCACGTATGTTGCTTTAAGCTCACTGGAGAAAAGGAAGAATTTAAATGCAACAAATAAAACAGGACGATTCTGAAGTTATGACAGTCCATACTGGCCATTTAGTCCTCCCAAATTATTCCACGTCACAAGGGCAGGATCACATTTCTACAGGCACAAGACAGTAATGCTGGATAGGTCAAATCGCACCCTACCATTATAAAGCCTGGACATTATTACGTTAATAAAACCCGTAAGATTTGTCCCAACTGTCTGAAATTTGGCGGAGAGGGTTATTTGTGTGTTAAGTGCCGCACGCTGCCCACATTTCAGACGGGTTCGGTGCAAAATGTTTGAGATGTAGCAGCTTAAAGAATTCACCATTTGAGACAAATCTGGCTTCTTCCATTCATTTCTGCCAGGTATAACATACCTTCAGAGTTCTTGTTTTTTGCCCCTTTAACCGAGTCCAAAAATTCGAGGGAATAGCAGAGGCCTTGCCCTTCCTGTTTTGATAAAAACCCATTGTGTATTTATCAGCTTACACAGTTTTAAAACCTCAGTACATTTTCCAGCAACAGCAGTAACTACAAGGAAGCCCATGCTCAGAGCCTCTGTTCACATGCCCAGGTTGAGCCTCTTCCCTAAACAAAGATGGCCACCCTGCAGGGAGTTGGATTAGATGACCCCTTAGGGTCCCTTCCAACTCTATAATTGTATTCTATAACCACAAGGGGGGAAAGGCTGGTTGTGAACAAGTTTTGTGTGTGTGGTGCCTGCAAGTGGCTATGCCTATAGTGACTAGGCCACTCAGGAGGGATCTTTATTGCTAAGAATTGAGTCCACCACATCGCATAATGATGAGATACTCAAGGCATGTCACCATGCAGGAAATGATCGAAGTAGTAATCAGAAAAAAGGAAAATAACTAAAGGCTACGGACAGTTAAGCTAAAAACATGATCAAGTATAAAGGCAAGACATAGGCAGTTACACAGGATGAAACTGTTCAGGCTTATCACCACAAGAAACAAAAATTATTTTTCATCCAAGATACTGCTGGATGCTATATTTCAATAGCTGAAATAAATGCATCCTGGGACTTGCAGCTGACAGCTAATTTTACTAACAAAACAGCATTTCAGACTGTTTTCGAACAATCTTACTTCAGAGGATTAGTATGAAGTTTCTAGTGTCTGGTATAAATCATCCTCTCTCCCCCCCCCCAAGAGTCTTGTACGATTTTGAAATTAGATTTTTTTGGCAGCACAAATAAATCTGTTGCGTTTATTCGGCTACTCAAACACCTTAACTGACAATACAACTGGTACATTGCAAAATAAGAAAATGAATTGTGGGGGAACAGATATCTTGATCACATTTATTCTACCTAGAAATGTACATTTTAAAGCATGTCAGCATTTTAAATTGGAGTCCATTTTGCTAACTGAAGGGAAAAAAATGTTTTTACTTAGCTTGGTATTATTGCCAGACAGACAGCCTAGTGCCACCAGTCCAAAAAACCTACTGATTTTTGTTGCCACAGAAACTAGACCTAGTTTTTCAACTTGCTAGTCCAAGAATTCCTAAACTCTGTTTAGGCTGGTACCACAGATTTTTGTAGATTAATTGTATACCCTGCTAACTGTATAATGATGTTTATAAATTATTGCTTTTACTGACAAAGACAAGTAAAGGAAAAAGACAATGCGGCTGGTTTGGATTCTGTGTGCAAGCTGAAGATCACATATCAGGTGGAAGAGATCAGAGGCATCCATTTCTGATTGACTAACCACAGCTATTTGTCAAGCTCAAATTCAGGGCATTCTTGTTTGAAGTCTACTTAGTTCAAACAAGCCAGGATCAAACCATGGTTTATGAACCATGGGAGTTCTCCATGTCTGGTCATAACAGGCAACTGTGGTTTAATATTAAACGTAGAATCTTCCATTTAATCTCCTCTGGCGTCTGAAAGCAAGCCTTGCATATGAGCAGTTCATCACCGGTTGTCCTTCAGAAGCTGTTCAATCCCATCTTTCCTGACCACCAGCCATGCTGGCTGGGATTAATGGGAGTTAGAAGTCCAGCACCATCTGAAAGGCCACAGGTTCCTCATTCCTGGCTTAAGGAATCAGTTTTTCACACCGTGAGGAGGCTCACAGAAAAACAGCAATCTAGCAGTCAACAACTGTCAAATTAGAAATGGCTACCACCAAGTTGACCAAATGAACTCCAGAATAAGTGGATTTTATACGCTTTCCAGAAGAACAGTTCTAAACCCGCATCAAGGACAGATTCCACAGCCCTGTGGCCATGACAATTAAGGCCCAGCTCCACGTGGCTGATATTCAATGAAAATACAAGGGAGTAGGGTCTGGCCCACAGAAGCACATGTTGGGAAAGGTGGTCCCTCACTCCGTAGAATCTGACCTTCCACTGAACCAGGAACATGAAAACCAAGTGAAGCTGAAATTTGTGAGGAGGCTTTGGAATCTGGGCAGAGGCAAGACTACTGCAGAAAAACAGTAAGAGATGACAACCAGCTTCAAGGCAAGGAATGAGCTAAGAGGAACACAACACAAGGATTTTCCTGTGTATCCAAGCAACAGACAGCTGCTTCTCTTTTCTGCTCAGAGAGAAAGCAATAGGATTATATACACAGTTACAATGAGCAGGGCCCTTTTCACCCAGCCACCATTCAATTACAATTAGTCCTTAATCTTGTATTGCTTCAGCAACAGTCAAATTTCCTTATGCTACAGCTCAGGCTGAAAATCAATTATAGAGCAGTGGTGGCCAGACTTCAAGGTTTAGCGACCTTGTTTAGTATTCTTGTTTCACTAGAATCTCAAGGTCCACAAATTGGAGCCAGGTGCAAAATAGAGGCTGGGGGTTGCAGTGGTAGAACCAGATGTAAAACGGTGGCGCTGAAGGCACAGCCAACTATCCGAATCACTGTGTACTCCATGAGCCAAACAATGAATTAAAGAAGCCAGGATCTACACTTGAGTTACTATGAATCAGGAATCCCAACACAAAACTAAAGCGGCAAACAATTTATATTTTTATAGAATAGCTTAAAAATAAACTTTTTAAAATGTGCATTTCTACCTGCTTTTGTTAACTGGGCAGGCTTCTCCAACCTGATGTCCTCTAGATGTTGTTGGACTACAACTTAAATCACGCCTGACCAGTGACCATGCTTGTTGGGGCTGATGGGCGTGGTAGTTTAAAACAAACTGTACGGCACTAGGCTGGGGAAGCCTGCTGTTGATAGTCAAGAGACCTTTGCTGACCTACTATCAAACACACAGAGATCTACCAGTACCTCCAAACCCCCCTTCTGCTACCCGATACAGAAGAATGTTCTCTGCCCTGTGAACTCCATGTCTGCACACCAACTGTACATGGCAAACTGAATGCAGAGTCTTGCAACTGCTGCTGCTGCCCCTGCCACCTCCAGCAGGTGACTGCCCGAGACAGAAGAGGTTGTGCAGCTTTCCCTTCATGTCTCAGGTGTCTGGCAGCGGGGTTTCCCAGTTGGAGAGAGGGATGGCAGCAACAGGCAGGCAAGCGAGGAGACAAGAATGCCACGTGAGCAGCTGTTTGATTTGCTGGCATGCCAGAGTCAGGTGTTGAGTGCAAAAAAACCTACGCCTTTGTTCTCTTTGTACTGCCACAGCAGGATGCTTCTGAAGTTCTAGGATGAGACTGACCCCCAACAGCGCAGACAGAAATGTATTCTAAAGCATGATGGTCAAAGCAATCTGAATACACATAAGCTGTGTTTGTTATCAGGACATGTGTCTAAAGTCATTACCAGTCTACTTTGAATGCCTGCTTTTCACCCAGATGCCTTTCACCCCTGTTGCTAAGTTTGTTACCAGCCCAGCCCAGTAAGGCAGGGATCCAAAACCCTGACCTTCCCAGTGCTGTTAGGTCTCTAAGGCAGTGTTTCCCAACCTTGGGCCTCCAGCTGTTTTTGGACTACAATTCCCATCATCCCTTGCCACTGGTCTTGCTAGTCAGGGATGATGGGAGTTGTAGTTCAAAAACAGCTGGAGGCCCAAGGTTGGGAAACACTGCTCTAAGGGACAGCCTGCCCTCAACCTTTCTTGGAGAGATCCAGTACTGGGCTCCAGCCTGCCTGCAGCATCTTCTAGCCCATTTGACCCTTGCCTACACTGAGCTGTATACACCTAAATCACTGCACACAAAACAACTTCTGCAAAACTTCTCCTCTCCGTCTACCTCCTTGCACACCATCCCTAAATATTTTCCAGAGGGATTGGAGGAAGGGAGGCTGGGGAAGTCCCATCCCTTCCACACACAAACAAACATATACACAATTTTTTAGGTGGATACAACCCACTGAAAAAGCACACAAGATGGTAGTGATGCTAGGGAGCAACACAAATCACAACCTCCTGGCATCACAGAGATGCAGGGTTGAATTCCCCCCACCCCCATGCTTCATTTTTCCACCAAAAATAAAATCTGTTTCATAAGTTCAATGTTAATAATGAACACATGCCAACTGTAAATAAATACAAGGAAAATAAATGCAAATAAATACTAGGCAAGCATCGCAGTCAAAGCGATTTAAATTTCCTCTTATCAAGTAAAAGTAAAATAAGCATGATAAATTAAGTCACATTCTAGGGAAGCAGAACATTTTCTGATTCAAACTGGCCAGTAATTTGCACAGGAAAATTTCCCAACTCAAAAAATTTCCAGAAAACCTGAATACCTACTAAAGAAAACAACTTGACACCACCTCAAAAACATGCTTAACTGTTTAGTGAACAACTTGCCCTTGGCTTGTATGATGACCTCAACATTATAGATTAATCAGCACTCTTGTATTAGTATCTCCACTCTACTGAAATTCATTGTCTTCTCTCTGTTTGTAATGTCTTGTTACGTTTGCATGAAAGCTTTTAGTAAATACAAATATATATCCAGAAAACCCACACCAATTATTTCCACCCCTCTCTTCTTTCAGGGTGGCAGATTCACAGAGCTGCATCACAAACGTTTCTGGGAGCTGCTTCAGAGATCATGTGGAATTCTAAGTCACAGGCCTACTGAGCTTCACAGTCGTCTTGCATGAACAGAAAGTATACCCCCGCACACACTTGTGGTTGGACATTGCAAGAGAAAATAAATAGTGGTGGACAAACTGTCTTTCAAGGAAGTATGTCCTGGTTGTCTGCCGTTTGCTGAGCTTCTCATTCAAGAACTCCTAATAAACTTCCAAGGAACCCTAGAGTTCCCTGAAACACAGCGTGAAAACAACTACATTGAGAAACAGCCCTTTGCTTTTGCTAGGGGCCGTTCTTATGACATGGAAGACAACATATTTTTTAGTTGCTGAAACCATCCCTGGCACTCTGTCCTGGTGCAATGACCTCCTAACAGCCCAGCTAAAACAGATGCAAACAACTAAAATTACAACATGAAAGTATTCTGCAGCAGCTGAGGGCTGCAGGAGGACTACTGAGATGTCTCTGTAGGAAGAGAACATGTTCTTCCTTTTATCTGCCTCCCCTACCTAGCTTAGCATGTGTTACCTTTGTGTTACACCTAAGATATTTTGCTGCTGAAGCAAAGGATGAAACTTGCCCCCCAATACCAAAGCTGACCACAGTGGCAATTGAATCTTACTAGCAATGGGATAGTAACCTGAGGACAGCAGACTAGCTTAGGGGATACAACTCTGCCCTCTAACTCCTCACTGTCATCTCCTTAATTCTGGCTTATGTGATCTGACATGGGTCTACCTAATGGTAAGGCTACCCCTGATTTTATTCTTCTGAAAATGAATTGGGAAAGGTATACATGTGGGTATCACGTTTTATCCTTTCAACAAGTCTATGAGGCAGGTACATAGGAAAATAGGAAGCTGTTGTATACCAAGTCTTGATCTATCTACCTTGGTATTGTCTACACTGACTGGCAGCAGCTCTCCAGGATTTCAGATGGGGAGGCAGAGAGAGAGAGAGAGAGAGAGAGAGAGAGAGAGAAACAGAAACAGAAACAGAAACAGAAACTGAAACAAAAACAGAGAGAGAGAGAGAGAGAGAGAGAGAGAGAAAGAAAGAAAGAAAGAAAGAAAGAAATTGCCCGGGGCCAATCAGCAAGTGTCTCACAGCTGAGTGGAGATTTGAACCCAAGGCTTCACAGTCCATCGCCAACACATCGTCCCTCCACACTTACTTGCTGGGAGTCCTCTGGAGCTCTCGGCTCCACAAGCACTTTCTTTCCTTTGCAGCAAACTGTGATCCAGATTGCATAGGTAGGCTTGTCTTTGTCTTTTGGTCAGGGGGTTGGACTAGCTGGACTTTTGCTCCTTTACAACTCTATGGTGCTGTGAAATTAATGGGAGGTTTTTGGGTAGTGCTAAGACTCAGTAGTGCAGAAGAGAAGCCCCATCTAGAAAGCAACAACAATGGGCCTCTTTCAAAAGGACAAAAAAAAGAGGGATAAAGAACAACCTTTTTACGGGAAGGGGCCAAAGGAGGATATATCACAAAAAGTGCCTGCCTGCAAACACACTGAACAAAGACTTCAGTGCAAGGAAAGGAAAAGAAATTCTTAAATGGAAAATTTTTATTTTTAAAAAACTGGCTGCATTAAAGGGAGAGGCAACAGAGTGGAGCCCCCTCCGTCAGCCGGACTGGGATCAGCTGCTGTTTAGTTCCTCCATTCCCAGAACTGTTTCCACCAGCAGCCAATCCACTAGGCTGAATCTGAGGGAGGAGGTGACTGCAAGGTTCCCTCCACTGCTAGCTGGTGCCTCCCCTCCCAGAATTCTCTCCTGCTGTGACAATTCCACATTACATAGTTTTACGTAACCAGTAGCAGACAGTTGATTCCTCTTCCCTCCCCATTCCTTTTTCCTCTTGTATCGTGACTCTTATAAATAATATTTACCTTTATATAGCAGTAGTAATGTCCTGCATGACAGCTGAAACCAGTATGTACCAAAACTGCATACAATGCATAAATAATTGGCTCTCCATTTGGCTGGGACATATATGGCCGAATATCCAAATACTCAGGGTATTTCACCTCCTAAACAGAAATGAAAGGGGGGAAAACACTTGCATTTTTCTCAATTCAGCAGAACAAGGTTTTAGTATGAACATAAAAAGCCCTATACAGCTCAGGACCAAGTTACTTGGGAAACTGCCTTATCCCTTTTATACCTAGTAGTTCACTGTATTCTGCAGAACAGTTTCTCTTTCAAGCTCCCAAGGTATCAGAAGCCTGATCTGTAGCAGGTTGGAGCTGGGCTTCTAATGTGGCCCCCTCTGTTCTGTGGGGCAAGATTCCTGTCAAGATACAACAGGTGTCCACTATCTTTGCTGAAGGCAACTTTCGTTTCTAGAAACTTAGGACGAAAAGATGTACTCCCAAATGTACATTCTGTGCTGCTTTTAAACCTATACTTTGCTGTCCCTGTACTATATCATAATTAGTAGAATATAAAACCATTTTTATATCATCCATCACAATATTTGCTTCCAGGCTGCAGAATGCATTTTAACATGCGTCAATATTTATATCTGGGTCTATAAAATCCAATCCAGTTGTAGCGCTGTGTTACCTTTGTAATTTTGCCACCACTGAAATTTGCGAACCGTTTCAAGGACAAGGTGAGTACATTTGAAGCCCGATGTATTGTAAACCTCTTTGATGCAGGAACCATTTTTTTACACCTAAAACATAAGCAGAGGACATCCAGTTCAGCTTTCGAGGCTATTTTCATTTGGTGTTATCCCATTTCCTGAAGTTCAAACAACTGCCTGCCCTATTTGAACTAGTGTATGCAGGCTCAGATTTTTATAAATAAATTATGTCCATTCACAACAGCAGATTCAAGAAGGTTGCTCTTTGGGGCAAAGAGAAAATAAAATGCCCCTGCCATTTCCCACCTCCCGCATGCCCTTTGATCCAGGCCAATGTCAAATGTCAGCGTGGCTGGACACTTGACAGGGGGCCCATACCACAGCAGGGGCCCACTGACGAAAGCCCCCGAGCTCCTGTCCTCCTCTTCACTGCCAGCTGCTTGTCACCTGCTGTGGGCCAGGGGGGACAAGCAAGGAAACAACAGTCAACAGTGGCGAGAAGGAAAGGTGGCACTGTTTGCTTATTCATTAGCCCTGTCTTGCAACCAACCGTGATGCAGAGGACCAGCAATGCCTCCAAACAACAGCAGGAAGACCCACGGGCTTCTGAAAACCTGGAGCCAGTGCTGCTCTTATTTTTCATTCATTCAACTTATATCCCACCCTTACCTCCCCAAAGGAGCCCAGGGCAGCAACAACATAAATTCTGGAAACATTTTAAAAAACGTTATGAAAAACAGTTTAAGATATTTTCTCCTCCAATGGTTTCAGGGCTGCCAGAAACAGTAACTTTTAGCTGCTCTTCTAAATGCCCCATTCATTTGCTTCTGAGAGTGGGGAGGAGAAAATACAACTTCCAGTTGTCCTCAAAGAATTTGGATTGCTTTTAATACGCAAATAAGTGTCAAAATAAAGCTTGCTACACCACATATCACTAAATATCCTTGATAAATAATTTAGCAAATGCCATTTTGCCTTGCAAGTTGCACATTAAATGAAAGCCAAACTCTTTTTTTAAACCATGTAAGATTCATATGACAAATTGGTATTTTATTAGAGAGACACGTTAAATTTGTTTCTTCTTACTTGCTACATTTATAGGCATTTTCACCATCCAGCTGTTCTGGCTTGACAAACTGCTCCAGAGCTTTGTTAACACTTTGCGCTGACTAGAGAAAGAGGAAGAGGAGAACTGAAGTGAGTGTCGCAAATAAAAATAAAACTATTCCCAGCTAACTCTAGTTCATGGCAGAATCTTCACAGTGCATTTTAAAGGGAGACACTCTTCCAACTACCAAATGCATTAAATCAGTGAATTGGGCACTCCAAAGTCATCTCTATCTATCATCCCCCAAACTAGAACCTTGTAAAATCATTTCCATGGTTCCTTGTAAAACCATTTTTGCAGGGGGCATGCCACCTAAATACTTCTTGAAGTACTTCTTGAAGAAAATACTTCTTCAAACAATAAAAAATTAACTTATCCAAGGGGACCTGCAACAAAACTGCAGAGTGCTCCTGTTCATTCTCCCAGTTTTCTGTTTCCCCTCCCGCAACAGTCAGTCAGCATTCCACAGCCAATAAGCATGCTCAGTCCTCACTGAGCTCTTTCTGAGTTCCTCCCCCCTTCAAGACTTTTGGATTCCTCCAAACCTTGGGGTTTCCCCAAAACAGCTCCATCTTGTGTGTGCATGGTTTCATTTTTGCTTCATAAGCAAAGCTCACCCTAGAACATTAGAAATGGAGAGAATGCTGGAACTCACGGCCACAAGGTAAGCTGATGGCCACTAACATACGCAGAGGAAAGACCTGTCAATGTCTGTTAATTACAACAGCTATATGGAACCCTCCATGTTGAGAGGGAGGTGATGCCCCTGATTGCCAGTTGCTGGCAGGGGAGGCAAAACAAGGTTGTTTTCTTGCATTCATGCCATGCTTGTGGATTTCCTGGAACAATCTGGTTGGTCACTGTGGGAAGTAGGATGCTAAGCTACTTGGCCCTTTTGGTCTAATCAAGTAGGTCTCGTGTTACAGGAAAACATTTACTTTTCATGCATGCAATGATGAAGACAGTTTTTGCAGCACAGGCTTGCTGTAGAATAGCTCAAGCCTTCATTGTGGGAATTGATGGGGACTCTCAGGCCTGGGGCCAAATGTGGCCCTTCAAGTATTTAAGTCTGGCCAACGGGACTCCCATGTGCTTTTGTCTGGCTGGAATGTGCTCTTGAGCTGTGATAATGGGTTGTATCCAATTAAGCTCTACTTAGAGTAGACCCGTGGAAATTAAGCCATCTGTTAGCTGTGTCCATGGGCATAGCCAAGGGGGAGGGCAACTTCCTCCTAAATCAATACAAATCTGAGGTTCTGCCCCCCTAACAAAAATCCTGGCTACATCCATTGCTTTTAATGGGTCTACTCTGAGTAGGACTAGCACCGGCTACAATCCAATGCTTCTTGCTTGCCTGGATGGAGGATGAAGAGCTATGTGGGCAGACTGCTGACTACCGCTACAACATAATTTGTTGTGCAAAGGTAAGTGTCACATAATGCCTGATCCACTTTTTGCCTCTCGTCCCAACCCATCACTTGCATGTGGCTCCCAGAAAGCTGTACCTGAAAGAATGTGGCCACTGGACTGTAAAACATCCATCCCCCCCCGCCCCCCCCCCCGGCCAGCTTTAATGAAATGGAATGGAACTAACCCCATTGACAGCTTTCTTATATTTTGGAGTAGAAAAGCACATTCCTAACCCAACCAAACTGCATGGCTGTTGGAGATTTAAACAAAGCTTTTTCTTTTTGCAAATGAGCATACCTTTATCTCCAATGTAATATCTAGGTATGGATCAAAAGTATCTGAAACTCCTTTGCAGTTCATACATTTTACTGAAACGGGAAAAAAGAAGTTTAGAATAATATACAGTGATCGAAGCCAGAGTTCAACAGCACTCAAACAAGTCAGAATGTCAACAATACGCTAAGATCTTGGTCTTTTAGGAACCTACCTCTAGATCTTAGGTATCCTCCAAATATTTGATGAATGAATGTGGTAGCTTGGGTATGTCTGTCCAATCTAAAAACAAATCACAGAAGTAGATAATTTAGGTCAAAAGAGATTTCACAAACACAATAATAGTTCCGGGGGTGGGGGTGTATTGCTCCAACTACAACTTACTTGTTGCTACCATTCAGACATGCTTTCTGCATAGCATCAACGGTGTACCGTAGAAATTCGTGTGCATCTTCCTGATTGCCAAAACGGAAATGCTTTGCTATTCCTAATATGCAAAGAAAGAAGTTACATTGAATATATCACATAAACCAGAGGTGGCAAGACATTTTGGCCCAGCAGACCAGATCTTTACCTCCCCACACCCAGCAGGTCAACTTTAACAGGTGGGTAGAACCACCCATCTGACGTCAGCTAATGCACAGAGTTCAATCCTGCTTTCCCCAGGCAATGGCTGTGTGGGGCTGCCAATCCAGCCACGTCTCTACCAGCCCACATCTGACATCACATATGACATCAGGTGTGGGCATGGTTTTGGAAAACGGCCTGGTGGGCCAAATTTGGTCTGTGGGCTGACAGTCCCCCACCCTGATATAAAGGTCAGGCTTACACAACCTGCAACTTACCAAACTGAACTCAAACCCATCAGGGGCACAACATCCCTCCTGTTTTTGTTGCCTGCCTAGGACGGCAAAACTAGGAAAGTTGGTAGGCTACAATCTATGGCTTTACGCTGTGGTGGGCTTTGTGGTTTACATGTCATGCAGACGCTATGTAGTTTAAAGCATACTAGATGTCAAAGAAGATAAACGCTTACGTCTAAGATCATTTATGACAGGCATAGGCTTGATGACATTGCCGGAGTTTGAAAGCGCCTGGGTGATGTGACCTTGCATGGTGCACATCATGCAAAATCCTTGTTCGTGACCTGAAAAGAAAGGGGGGCAGGGGAGAAATACCCATCCTGTATTATAAAACAAACAATTGGACAAACCTTTTTGCAGCTCACAAAAAGCAGTCAGTCCAACAAAACGTTGCTTCAAGGATAAGTCATTGCAATTGCTTCAAGGGGCCAAATTATTTACATCCAAGGGGGAAAGGGATGGATTTTTAAAAGCACACATATTATATGCAATTATCTCCAAAACAAGCAATAGACACCACTCTCAACATCTAACAAATTCTGAGCAGCTTTAGTAAGCAAAGCAATTCTATATGCTATGTGTAAGGCCTAACAAAAATGGGCTGGTTCTCACCCACCTGCCTTCATTCATACCTATAATTTGAGCAGCACTCACAGCTCAGGATAGTAAAAACACAGGGGTGTATACTCAAGAGTAGATCTACTGCACTTAAAAGGCACGACTAACTTGGGTTCCATAGGAACTGCCTTACACTGCTTAAGAACAGACCATGTTCTTAAGAAGCCTGCCATATTTAGAATCATAGAATATTGTCCACATTTTTAGAGAAAGTGTGACAAACGTTAAAATATACTCACAGGTTTTGGAGTGTTCATGGGAAAGCATGTAGTTGGCAAGAGGTGGGGTGTAGGTCAGACACTGCAGTGCAGAGTTGAGGAAGCATGTGTTGCCAAGGTTTTGGAGACCGGCTCCAACTCTGTGCGTTTTTTGCCATTTCAAGCATATCTTCTCTGCTGGAAAGAGGACCTTCTGCGGGGCAGTAATGCCGTCACCAACAGCGGCTGAAGACCAAAGACACATTTAAAATATACTGAAGCGATTTAGGGTTTTGGAAGAATGATTACTCAAAGATAGAATTTTAAAATTCAGAACAAAGGATAATGATGTTTGGGAAGCTCCAGCTAAAAGGTGGCCCAGGGTATGTGTGGAACCACTTTTAAATAAGTAATTTACAATGGTAAAGATAAATAAAAACCCATTTTAATTACCTTCCTGATCTGAACGCTGTATCTTTTTAGTGTTAAAAACGTTAACTATTGGAAAAATCTTAGGTGATTAATCATGCATTTTGTATTTTGTTCTATTGATACACTGGGCATGCGTATCACAGGTTTTTCTCTTTTTTTCACATTTCTATTCCACCTTTCCTCCAAGGAGCTCAAGGTGGTGAACATGGTTCTCTTCCTTCCCATTTTACCCTGACAACTCTGTGAGGCAGGCTAGGCCGAGAGTGACTGACTGATCCAAGGTTACCCAGAGAGCTTTACAGCTGAATGGGGATTTGAACTCCGGTCTCCTAGTCCAACACTCTGACCGCTACCTCACACCAGCACCACAAAAGAAAAGTAGCATTTTCTCTGATTATATAGAATGTGCATGTGTATCTAAGCAGGCAGCTTCTTAGAAGAGGCACCCTCTTCTTTCCTACTCAGGAAAGAATGCCTCTCAATATTATGCTTGCCAGTTTCAGGTTTTTAAAAAAACGAATATTGATATTACGATGCATAAAAATCTTCTTAATCATCTTCTTAATCAACACCATTTTTAATGTGCTTAATGGTTCATCCCAACTGCTGACTGTGCCTTGTTTATAGTTACCAAGGTAACTGTGGCATAACTACTGCAATAGGAGAATATGGCTTTCTCCTTTGGCTCTTGCCACAGGTGGAACAAATTTTCAAAAATTAAGGTTGCACGGGTTGCACAACAGGCTTAAGAAATAAGAAGAGACTGCTAAAACATGCCAGTGGCCCATCTAGTCCAACACCCTGTTCTCACAATGGCCAACCAGATGCCTCTTCTGGGAAGCCTGAGTGCAATAGCCATCTCCCCGTCCTGCAGTTTCCAGCAACTGGTATTCAGGTGTATACTGCTTCTTACAATGGAAGTAGCTTGCAAATCCAAGTGTTCTGGTTGCTATGTTTTACTGCTTAGTGTTGGTTTTAATTATTGTGCATTGTATATTTCTCTTGTTTGTAATCAGACCAAGGAATGTTTATTGATGGGTGAGCATATGAATTTCATAAACAAAATAAAATCGTAAGACGCTTCGGTGTGTTTTCTTTTCTCTCTCTTTGTTAATAGAGCAGCTTTACTTACACAGATCCTTCTGAGCCGAGGGCTTGGATTTATCAGGTACTGATGAATTAGAGTACACTGCAGCTCCTGGCACTGGCCCCAAAGATATTTTGTGTTTTGGAGCTTCTAAAGAAGAAGACACAGCACCCCATCCTGCAGAGCCCGAGTCCATTTCTCCAGAAGCTGGGGCCACGGAGCTGAAAGGCTGTTTCTCAGAAGCCGAAGGCTTTGAGGACTCAGACGTCTTGTCAACTATGGTCATTGTTCATCTCTGTAAAACCGAGAGAGAGGGAGAGAAAGAGAGAGAAACATATTGTGGATGAACGGCAAAAGGAGAAGAAATCTTGATTCACTTTCTAAGTAGACAACACACATGACGGAAACTCAATCAAAGAAACGTGAACTCCTCAAACAAAAGAAATGTACTGGTTCTTTGGCCATAGCACAATGTTCCCAAGTAGCACCACCCACATAATCTCTCTTGAGACAGTCGCTCGGTGTCTTGGAGTGGCCACACTGGGCCAGTCAGGCTGCCCCAAGGGGTGTTCTCCAGCTCCCCCAACCTCTCTGGCAAATAGACAAATCCATTGTGATGACCACAACTTAAGTTTAAGGTGCCATTTGGCACCTAGCTTATATATTTGAGTTTCTAACACTGCTGCAAGGTCAGAAATGATGGCTCACTTGGTTTTTCAAGGAAGCTGCTTGCAACCCAGTAGGTGTCCTGCATAAAGTGACAAAGTGCTTCAGCATCAGTGCATTGTTTCAGAGAACACTAAGGCTTCCATGTAGGTGACAGATTGCAAGATTCAGTATGGCCTAAGGCATGTGTGAGTATCAGCAGCACATTGGAAAAGAAAAAAAATCCCACCTTGCCAGACTGGATTGACCCTAATCAAGCATTTAAGCCCCTCTTTTTGCCATGCCTGTTTTCATAACACGTTAAATAACTGATGTTATTTTTTATAAACAAGTTGCATACAACTAAGTACCGTATTTTTCGCTCTATAAGACGCACCAGACCACAAGACGCACCTAGTTTTTGGAGGAGGAAAACAAGGAAAAAATATTCTGAATCTCAGAAGCCAGAACAGCAAGAGGGATCGCTGCACAGTGAAAGCAGCAATCCCTCTTGCTGTTCTGGCTTCTGGGATAGCTGCGCAGCCTGCATTCGTTCCATAAGATGTACACACATTTCCCCTTACTTGCCACTGCACATGACATTGTGTGGCATGGCAGTTTCTTTTGGATTAATTCTCCCCCCCCCCCCAGGCAATAAAAGTATTCCAGTTCCCTAAATGGCTGCTTCAATCTCTAGATATAGGGGGTAAAGGGAGGAGGAAGAACTAGTTTACTTGCAACATGCTTGGCCAACCCTGGCTCATGGTGGATGGTGGGCCAAACAGCACCATCCATCTACTTGATGATGCTGACGTTCACAGGGCTCTCTGTGTTAATATTAGTCTCAGAATTAGTTATGTCTCATATCAGCCTACCAATTGAGCCTGACCATGGCAACGTGCTGCAGCCTGCATTATCCCAGTTCCCAACTTGGAAAGACGGTGCTGCATTGCAGGAGATGCCAAATTTATGGCTCTCCCAATTCCTTCTGGCGTTAACGTCAAAAGTGGGTATGGTCACACAGCTACCCTAGCATTGCATATCCTCATTTAAATAAATACATAAATGCTGCACTAGAGCTGCTGCCATCCATACAATATTTTCTGTCTTGAAGGCTGAAAAGTGGGGAGTGTACACACAGCTGCAATAGTGCTATAGCAGCTCTGATTGTGACACTGTCTTTTGGCTGTAAAAGGCTAAAATATAGAGTAGTAGTGCTACACTACTCCAGGCAGAGGAAACCAATTGCAGCATGTGCTAGTTAGGCTTGCAATTCAACTGCTGGCATGCACAATTTCTTCGTGTGCTAAGAGAATGGCACACGCAAGGCTGGACCAAAGAAAATATTATAGTAATGCAGACAGTAATGTCCCACCAGTGCATATCCTTTTGAGTTTGGGAGGGAAGCAGAGAGAGGGAGGATCCATCAGGCAGGAAGAGCCCATGTTAGTGAAAGGAACTGCTGGAGAGAGCTAACAGTAGCATGTACTATACTAACTCCCTACTGTATTTTGAAACCAGAGAGATCTTAAGCAAATCTAATCTCTCTGGGTGTCTAGATCAACACAAAGCCCAGAGATTGGCTTGACAGTAACTGAGAACTGAAGGTTACTGGAAGTGTTTCACACATATGAGGTTACATAAAGTAAATCTAACAGCTTTCATTGCTCTGTTAAACAACACCTTCTCAGAGCTCCCTATTAAATCTGGCTTCCTTTTGGAATTACAGGGCTCAGGTTACCAAAATTGCCCAATAATGTAGCAGAAACATACTGAGAAGCACATCTCTGCGCCAACACTAAACATGCTTAAGTATTTACTCATTTCCTGCATGCGTCTGTTTGTTCTTAATGGGAATAGCAATGAAAGAAGAGCACATTGGAAGCGCAATTCTCTTCCCCCTATTAACTAGGAAAAGGTACAATCTGAAGGGGCACGGGGAGGAAGGGGCAGAAGGTCAAGGAGCCCTCGATGTACAAATAAGTCAACAGCACAATTGCTGAGCAGGAGTTCACTTGCAAGTCATCTGAGAGAATTGTTTCTAGAAGAGAATGAACACAGCAGCCAAAATTCATTTGGAAGATAGTAAACTACAGTCCAAGTGCATCATTTCAGAGGTGCCTGGAGCAAACCTAGTAATAAGAGACAACTCCAAAACTGTCAACTGCTCAGATAAGATTATCCAACAACAAACACAGATGCGAATCCAGACAAAGAGTACGTTCCATTAAGCAGCGGGGTGGGGCAGGGGGGAAGAGGAGGAAAAAAAGAGGTTTGTCATCTTTTCTCCTCGAGGAAACAAGGATGCTTCACCACCACTTGGGAAATGTAACAATAATGAAAAAAGGCAAAGAGGAAATTGTCACAAAAGTAAAGAGTGAAAAGTAATTCTACAGCACAGTCGCTGTGATTCACTATTTACACAAGCACTTTCTTGTTAAAATGGTATGGCTCTCAATACTGTTGCCAACAACACATTAAGAGAAAATATTTATGACTCCTAATAAGCCACAGAACGTGGCGTGTGCCTAAATGGCACCCAATCAGCAACTAGTGTTGTGTAACTTCCACTGATTTCAATCGGGTGGGACCTGCAAGTCTTACACAATCCTACGTGACTGGATGGTGAGTTACTTTACGTGGGCATACTTACTGGGAAGTAGGCCTTACTAAATTCAGTGAGACTTGCTCCCAAGACAACAGGCCTAAGATCAGCTTTCATGGGAGAGGTCTCTGATCTGACTTAACAAGCCATACTGCAGTGCTTCCAGTTCACTGCCCCTTTGGGAGCAGCAAACAAACCAAGAAGTGGGCAGGCAGCTTATGACACATGCTGTGTCTCCCCAATCTCAGCCTATACAACACTGACCCAGGTAGTCACCGGTCAAGGCACTGACCAGACCTGCTTAACTTCAGCAAAGGTCCTGCATCATGTGCCTTCAGATAATGCCCTGGGACTAGTCTAATCACCTGCTTCATAGCAGGACTCTCAGCTTCTGTAGGTCAATCTACCCAACGTAGAATACAATACAAAGAACAGGAAGATGGTTGCATAGCAGTTAGCTCCTGATGACTCAAAACAAGTAAGACAAATGGCATGCGCTATGACAAACCTAGACAGCATCTTAAAAAGCAGAGACATCACCTTGCCAACAAAGGTCCGTATAGTTAAAGCTATGGTTTTCCCAGTAGTGATGTATGCAAGTGAGAGCTGGACCATAAAGAAGGCTGATTGCCGAAGAACTGATGCTTTTGAATTATGGTGCTGGAGGAGACTCTTGAGAGTCCCATGGACTGAAAAAGATCAAACCTATCCATTCTTAAGGAAATCAGCCCTGAGTGCTCACTGGAAGGACAGATCGTGAAGCTGAGGCTCCAATACTTTGGCCACCTCCTGAGAAGAGAAGACTCCCTGGAAAAGACCCTGATGTTGGGAAAGATGGAGGGCACAAGGAGAAGGGGATGACAGAGGACGAGATGGTTGGATAGTGTTCTCGAAGCTACCAGCATGAGTTTAACTAAACTGCGGGAGGCAGTGGAAGACAGAAGTGCCTGGCGTGCTCTGGTCCATGGGGTCACGAAGAGTCAGACATGACTAAACAACTAAACAACAACAACAATAGCAGCAGAGAAAATACATATACAGTGGTACCTCGGGTTAAGTACTTAATTCGTTCCGGAGGTCCATTCTTAACCTGAAACTGTTTTTAACCTGAAGCACCACTTTAGCTAATGGGGCCTCCTGCTGCTGCTGCGCCACCAGAGCACGATTTCTGTTCTCATCCTGAAGCAAAGTTCTTAACCTGAAGCACTATTTCTGGGTTAGCGGAGTCTGTAACCTGAAGTGTATGTAACCTGAAGCGTATGTAACCTGAGGTACCACTGTAACACAAAGTACACAACAAACAAACACACAAACCCAGAGTCACTGGTCAGCCTGACCTATGCATAGGAGTTTGCCTTCCAGATCTCCAAACTGCGCCCCAGTTCCATATTGCGGTTATATCCGTGTAAGAAAATTGTCAGTGTGTGTGAATGGTGTTTCAGATGGGAGACTGAGCGGTTTGTGAAAATGCAAGATTCAAACCACTGGTATTCTGAAGCAATCTGCAAGTCAAAGACTGCCTGAATTAAAAGCACCACATGAAAATGTGAGTTGACCTTGCACAGTTGCTATAAACCATGGTTAGGCAAACTAAGACCCGGGGGCTGTTTCCAGCCCAATCACCTTCTAAATCTGGCCCACGGATGGTCTGGGAATCAGCGTGTTTTTACATGAGTAAAATGTGTGCTTTTATTTAAAACGCATCTCTGGGTTATTTGTAGGGCATAGGAATTCATCCATCCTCCCCCGCCCCCCGCAAAAAATATAGTCCGGCCCCCACAAGGTCTGAGGGACAGTAGACCGGCCCCCTGCAGAAAAAGTTTGCTGACCCCTGCTATAAACATTGAACAAAACAATTAATACTACAGGGGTAGGAAACCTGTAACCCTTTTGATGTTGTTGGATGCCAATTCCCATCAGCCTCAGTCAATGGGTAATGGTCAGGGATTATGGGACGTGTAGTCCAGCACTTCTGGAGGGCACAGGGTCCCCATTCCTGTAACAAAACTAACCAATCTGAGAAAATTGCAGGGGCCAACATTTATGCTGTTTAACAAGTTCAATATATTGCAATGCTCCAAGTGTTTAGAATTTATTTCCTGATAATTTAAGGCAGATACAGACTGGAGGAGGGGGTTATTTGTTTTTGTTTTTATTGTGCATTTTATGTTTTTTATCTTGTATTTTATGTTGCAATCCGCCCTGATATTTACAGAGGAAGGGCAGTACACAATTAATAATAATAATAATAATAATAATAATAATAATAATAATAATGGGAAATTATATTTTATAATAGCATAGCAGGTGGATGGATAGATGGCTCAGCTATAAACTTCAGTAACATTTAGCAACAGGTAACTGCCCAATTTTCAGTCTGTTTGAAGAAATGTTGTACACCACATTTACAAGGGCACACCTTACAATAAAATCAAATACCTTAATTGGAAACATCAGGTCTCTCATTAAAAAGCTGTAATTATTTTAAGAACACCGACCATTAAGAATGTAAAGTCCCAGCAATTACCCCCAGTAGTTCCATTTTGTTTTACTTCTTTTGGATTCAGACCCTCTCTGCATAAGCCCCGTCTCCCCCCCACTGGCCGCCATTTCTGTTCTCAATTATTTATTCTCCCCAGCTTCTTGTTTCCTTTCCCCCACAATTGTCGACCTTGTGCCTAAATCTTTCAATTTAATTTCACTATGGTCTTTTGCAACAAAGTTAACTGGTTCTTCTAACATATTCCATTCCGAAAGAAGCAATTTACTTGCAAAGAGGCAGCTCTGTGTGTTTTAAACGTGCCTTCAAGATACAATTGTGTTTGCAATTTTATACTTACAAAGCATTGTTTATGCCAGGAGAGCAAAAGTAGTATGTTTCCAGCTACTGAGGCTATAAAACGGGCTTTGAGTAGGGGGCGTGGTAGTCAGTACACACAGAAGGTAGAGTATCTGTAAAATGTCTATCTCCCCTATCCCTGGAAATTAATATTACTGAAGGTAGAAGCATTTGATACATTCCTCCCTGGGGAAGGTGGATTTTGCAAGGAACAGAAGAGGCATATTGATACTTTCCCTCCCAGCTCTGCTACACAGGAATCTATTGTGCTGCTGCTATAATATCATTCATGCCAAATACAGAGCAACGCGGCCCTGATGTCAACATGTCACACAGCCAGCGTGCATACAGAAAACGTCCATGCGGGAAACAAGATTCGCCGCCCTTGTTCAAACCCAGCAACAGCTGCTGCAACATGTCTAATCAGATGTGGCAAAAGGATGAACTGGACTGAAAAGGTGGACATGTACGCTATGGACCTAAAAGATGCAAAAGGACCCGGGTCTCTGTTAATTCCCATCCCCACCACATCAAAGCCCGATTTCCAGACACAGGGGGAAGAATGAGAAGAAGGGAAAGTACAGGAATCACTCATTTGAGAAGTAGTGTCCATGGCAACCAAGCAAAGGAAGTAATACTATATAGAGAATGACAGGAGACTTTCAAACCCACCCACCCCTTCAGCAGCAAGGGGGAGGGGCATGAGCAGGGGCACCAGAAGGAAATGGCAAAGTGAGGACAATCTTACAAATCAGAGGGAAATAAGATATGGGCACCCACAGGAATTTTTCCAAGGGAGAGGAATAAACATATATACATAATTGAAAGGTGGAAGCAGGCAGGTTTCTCACAAATGAGAATATCTCTGGTTCTACAAATATTTTATTTATTATTTGGAGCACTTGTATCCTTGCTCTTCAACCAAAAAGGCCCTCAGAGTGATTTGCATACAATCAAAACAAGACAGTCCCCACCAACTCTCATTTTTAAAAAACAAACAAACCCCACAACAACCCACATGATACACAAGGAGAAAGGAACAGGCAGGCAGAGGAAAATAAAATAAAAACTCAGGCACCAATTTCTAAAGAGTTGTTTTGTGTAATGACCAGCTGGCACAAGTCTGGGCCAGGAGGTGCCTTATGTCCCCAGATAACAGCTGAGGGGAGAGGGAGGCCTGATGGAGCTGACCTGTCACAGAAGCTGATGAAGCTCTCAAACTGCTGGGAGGGCTGCACTTCTTTTTTCTATAAGAAAGCTGACAATCTGGGGCTAATGGTCTGTTGTGTGGGGACTGCCCCCCCTTTACCCCATTTGGACAGCCAAGGTGAGGAAAAGAGACACCCGAGGTACCACTGTATATATGGGACCAAGAAAAGAGGGAATTCTGTAACTGCCCCCCCATCTGAGGTCAGAGGAAGCAAGGCCCCTGCTCCACACTAAAGCTCAAGACCTTCCTAGAGATGGAGTTAGACCATGGGTAGGCAAACTAAGGCCCGGGGGCTGGATCTGGCCCAATCACCATCTAAATTCAGCCCACGGACGGTCCGGGAATCGGCATGTTTTTACATGGGTAGAATGTGTCCTTTTATTTAAAATGCATCTCTGGGTTATTTGTGGGGCCTGCCTGGTGTTTTTACATGAGTAGAATGTGTGCTTTTATTTAAAATGCATCACTGGGTTATTTGTGGGGCATAGGAATTTGTTCATTCCCCCCCCCAATATAGTCCGGCCCCCCACAAGGCCTGAGGGACAGTGGACCGGCCCCCTGCTGAAAAAGTTTGCTGACCCCTGTGTTAGACAGCTACGATGCGCACACGCAAAACCATGCTGAAACAGAGAATGGAAGAGTGGGGCAAACTATTCAAAAGCCTTCTGACAACCATACCCACAGAGAGAAGTGCACACACACAAAGAATTGGATGTATAATACCCATACTTCTCTGCCAAAGCAAAATGACTATATACGTATATGCAATACACACACACACACACACACACACACACGCACACACACACAAATACCCTAAAAGCCAACTGTACATACATCTCTCTATATGTACATAACACCAGTGGTGTGAAACGCACACTTTGCACCCCCAACTATATATAAAATGTGCATAGGAACGTATATATGCACACACACACTTGCCAGTATACAGACACACACTGAAAGAAAACCAACTTTATGCGGACGTGTGTGTATACGACACCAGAAATACACACAGCGGTATACAGACATAAAACACAGGTACATATACACACCTCATTCCCTCCAAACCACCCAACTGCCTTCCCTTCCTTTCCCTCTCACCCCCCCCCCACCCGCCAAACCATATAAGCAGCAAAGTGGGGCTGAAGGGTGGGGGTGGGGGGAAGCATTTCACAAGCTCCCCCCAATTCTCCCTCAGCCACAGAAAACAAGCCCACGCACATATCACAGAGCCCATCCCCCGCATATCTCCAACGCCCCAAACCTCGGGCCCCATAATGCCTCCACCCCCCCAGCCCCCACTAGCACTGTGTGAGCGCGGGGGCGGCGTTTGCAAGAGGAACGGGGGCTGCTGGGGGGTGGGCGCGAGGCGGGGGTGGGGTGGGGGGTAGGAGGTCACCCCGGGGCAGAGATGGCTGAGGAGCGGGGGGGGGGGGTCGTGAGAGAAAGAGAGAGAAAGAGGGGAGGCAAATGGCAGTGGGCGGGGCGGGGCCAGGACACGCATGGGCCTAGTGGGGAGGCGGGAAGGGAAGCGCCGGGAGAAAAAGCGACGGGCGGAGGAGGCGGCGGCGGCGGCTGAGGCGGCGAGGAGGGGGCGCTCCCGCAGCAGCAGCAGCAGCAGGGGGGCGGGAACGGGCCGCGCCAAGCAGCCCCGGCCCGGGGAGGCGGCCTAGCCCGGCGCGGCTCCCCAGCGCAGCCCCCCCGGCCCCCCGCCCCCCCTCTCCCGCCTTCCCCCCTCACGCTCCCGCGGTCCCCCCTCAGCCTTTCCCGCTTCAGTTACCTGGGACGGCGCTGCCGGCTCCCCTTTCGCCTCAGCCCGGCCGCTCCGCCTCCCTCCCCTCCTGCTCCTGCTTTGCCCGCGTCGGGGAACAATGACGTGCCCCGCTCCGCCCGGCCTCTTGCATCCGGGGCCCCGGCGAAGGCCGGCGCGGCTCTGGGTCACACAGGGACCAGCGCCGCCCCTGCGGCTTCGACAGGGGGCCGGCAGGGGGCGCTGCGCTCGCCGGCGTCTGGTTTAAAAAAAAAGAGATGGAGGGCGGGGCAGGGGCTCGGCGGAACTGCGGGTTTAGGGGCGGTCGGGAAAGAGGCAGGAGGAGGCGGCGCCGCCGCCGCCGCTACTGCGGCGAGGGGCGGTCTCGAAAGTGCGAGCCGCGAGTGGAACGCAGACTCGGAGTTCGGTTGCGGCTGCTGTTTAACGGGGTGTTTGGGTTGTTTGTTTTCGCGCAGATCGGCGGTTTTGCGCACGCCTTGCTGGGAGGCAAGCCCCGCTGATCTCACTGGTGCTTCCTTCCTCTGGGTGCCTTGCAGCCTTAACGGTGCAGCCCTAACCATGGCCGCACATTTAAAGCAACACGTGGCTTTCCCTCCAAAGAAACCCTGGGAATTGTAGTTGAGAGATGTCAGGAGACATCCCATCCCCCTCAGTTTGGAATTCCAAGCGCCCGTAAACTACAATTCCCAGGGTTCATTGGGGGAAGGTATGTCTGTTAAAGGGACACGGGTGGTGCTGTGGGTTAAACCACAGAGCCTAGGGCTTGCCAATCAGAAGGTCACTGGTTTGAATCCCGCAGCGGGGTGAGCTCCTGTTGCTCGGTCCCAGCTCCTGCCCACCTAGCAGTTCGAAAGCACGTCAGAGTGCAAGTAGATAAATAGGTACCGCTCCTGCGGGAAGGTAAATGGCATTTATGTGCACTGCTCTGGTTCGCTAGAAGCGGCTTAGTTGTGCTGACCACATGACCTGGAAGCTGTCTGTGGACAAACACTGGCTCCCTGGCCTATAGAGCGAGATGAGCACCACAACCCCAGAGTCGTCCGCGACTGGACCTAATGGTCAGGGCTCCCTTTACCTTTATGTCTGTTAAAAGTGGTATGGGAGTGCTTTAAGTGGGTGATGAGGATGCAACCTGAGTCTGCTAGAGTCGTGGGTTTAGGATTGTAGCTCAGAAGGTTCTTTCTCATTTCTTCACCACCACCCCCACTAAAGCTGCTATTACGTGGAAGAAATATAACAGCAGCTGTCGAAAATCTTTGGACCGCCAGATACTACTGAACTACATCTCCCATCAGCCATAAAAAAACTTGGACCATAAATCATTGATGATGGGAGTTGTAGTTTAGCAACATCTGGAGAGCCAAAGGTTCCCCACTCATGGTATATAGGATTACAGCCTTACTTCAAAATGTAGGCATTTTGCTGCTGCATTTGGGGATCCTGCTGCTCTGTCAATGCCTCTGATTATGCTCAAGGAGAGATTTGCACAGGTACATTTTCTAAAGCAACTGGGAATTTTCTAAATACCCAGTGGGGTTGTAAACACTAGTCTTTGTCAAGAAACACAGGAAGCTACCTTGTAACTGGGTCCATGCATCTCAGCACTCTGAGGAGGGTGTGGGGCAGCAGGGCAAATCTTTTTTGCTGCAAATGTTTCCACGTTTTTGTAGGAGAAATCTGTACAATTATTTCAGCAGGTCATGCAAAACTATAAGGTCATAAAGAAGGTGGAGGTGCCCCATGTTTGATGACTAGCACAGATAAATGACACCCCGCTGAACCAGCTCTACAGATGGCTCAATATTCTACAACTACTCCACAAGTACCTCGTTTTCAGGCGGGAAAATGGTAAAGATTTTGGGCTGTAGAATGGTATCTTGTGGATACAGAGAAATTCACATTTTCAAATCATAGCACTTCTAAAGTGTCTAAAAATAGCACCCAGCAGGCACACTCTTTGAAACCAGAAAGGTTTTGACAAGGTACAAAAATCTCGAGGAAAACCATGGTGAGTGAAACATCAAGGTGAACAAGAGTATCCATATGGAATCTTTATAATGGATCATGAAAAGGCACAAGCCATTAGATGTAATGTTCAATTACCGGGGCCTGAAAAAGATATGTTCTAATTAGTCACTTCTCAGTTTGCTATCAGACAATTTCTTGAACCAAATATGCCCTAGTGAAACTGATGGCCCTATTAGCTTGACACAGATGGCTATGCTGAGTAAAGCACTGCTTGTCTTTAGATTCACTAGTGGTGGTGGAGGGAAAACCACATGCAAACAAAAATCAGTGGCCATCTTTTCTTTGTTGGTTAAAAGAATGCAGATCCAAAAATACATATTTAACAACGAGGACATTTATTTATTTATCCATCTCATTTACAGTCCACCCTTTACCATCTGGTCCCACCCAGGGTGGACATGCATGACATAAAACTTCATAAAATATAAATACCATATCATAAAATACCATAGTTAAACACATACACACAACATCAATAAACAGTCTGGTGTAGTGGTTAGAACTCAGCTCACTGGGTGACATTGGGCCAGTCAATGCCTCTCAACCTAACCTACCTTACAGGGTTGTCATGAGGAACCATGTGTTCCTTGAAGAAAAAAGGTGGGATATTAATGCAGATTTTTTTTTTTTTTTAAAGCATATTAAGTAGGGGATAAAAACAGAACAAAACAAGAAGCTTGGGTAAAGTCTTCAGCTGCTGCCAAAAGGTCAACAGTGTCAGGGCTCAGCTTACTTAGAATAAGTGGTCATTCTAAAGATACGGGGTCCCTGTAGGGAAAGCCTGTCCATCCACCATTGTCCAAAGCCTGCCATCTACCATTGTCCCCCAAGTTTTCCTCAAGTGGTGGGATCATCATCAGACACTAAAGGGCAGGTCAGTATGGAAAGAGGCATCCCCTTCAGATACTTGGGTACAAGGCTGGCCCACCCATGAGGCAAGGTGAGGTGACTGCCTCAGGTGGCACGCCCCAGAGGGGCAGCAGATTCTGAACGAGATCTTCATTATCCCATTGTTTCTGATGTAGATCTCCATTCACCCCTTCTTCCCTGGGAGGGAGGGGGCACTATTTTGTGGTTCACCTCAGGTGCCAAAACGTCTTGGGCCGGCCATCCTTGAATCCCATGTCATTTTTGGCTTTACATAAGCACCCTGAATTGGGCTCAGAAGTGAATTGGCAACCAGCACAGCTCTTTTAAACCCCAGTTGTATGTGAGTTTAATGTGCCTGTCAGCACTCTGGCTGCAGCAGTCTGTTCTAGTTGCCGTTTTTTAGACTGTTTTCAAGAGCAGTCCCATTGAGCGCATCAACTCCCATTCCTCTGTCTCTACCTTGTGCGTAGACAATACAAATTAAAGTCTTGCATGGGGCTCACTTCCCTCCACAGCTATCCTTTGGTTCTCACCCAAGGGACCTTGATCCATTACTCCCTGGCCCCATATGCACAGTAAGAATAATGCGGGTGGCGCTGTGGTCTAAACCACTGAGCCTAGGGATTGCCAATCAGAAGGTGGCAGTTTGAATCCCCGCGACGGGGTGAGCTCCCATTGCTCGGTCTCTGCTCCTGCCAGCCTAGCAGTTCGAAAGCACGTCAAATTGCAAGTAGATAAATAGGTACCACTCCGGCGGGAAGGTAAACGGAGTGTCCATACGCTGCTCTGGTTTTGCCAGAAGCAGCTTAGTCATGCTGGCCACATGACTCAGAAAAACTGTCTGCAGACAAATGTTGGCTCCCTCGGCCAGTAAAGCGAGATGAGTGCCGCAACCCGAGTCGTTCACGACTGGACTTAACTGTCAGGGGTCCTTAACCTTTACCTTTTTAATAATAATAACAATAACAACTAAAAAAAACCCCTAAATCATCACCATCAAGGTCATCATAAGACCAACAACAGCCATAAAGGCCATAATTAAGGTTATTATAGTGATAGTAACAACCAGTGTGAAGTACTGTAGTGGTTAGAGTGTTGGCAGACCAGGGTTCAAATCCCCACTCAGCCATGAAGTGGGTGACCTCAGGCCAGTCACTCGCCTACCTCACAGGGTTGTTGTGTGAGGGTAAAACAGGGAGAACTGCACACACCACCTTGAGCTCCTCGGAGGGAAGGTGGAATAGTAGTAACAAGCAATTGCAATGCCTGGGCAGCAATGCTAACCCTATCTTGCCTTGATCCTTCCTCGCTGCAGAAAAGCCCCAAGGGTCTTGTGGAAAGTGCTGGGTGTCAGTGGCGTAGCATGGGGGGTGCAGGGGGGGGGCCGGCCGCACTGGGCGCAACATCTGGGGGGCGCGCTCGCCGCCTCCGGAGTCGCCGAAGAGCGGGCGCAGGCTGTAGCAGAGTCCCATGTCTCACGTGCGCGGGTCTGGGCTGAAGGCGTCTGGCAGGCAGCGGCTCTCAGCGCTCGCTGTGGTCCCCGCGCATCAGGGCCGCGGAGGGCATGCCAGGCAGCCCCTCCTCACAGCCCCGCCGCTGCCGCCGCTGCTGCAGCTGCTGGGCCATGTTGCATTTTCCTCGCCTCTCTGCCCTCCTCCTCCTCCGGGCAAGTGGCGTCGTTTGGGCGGCAGCGCCAGTGGCAACTCGCCTCAGATCACCTGACACGGACCCGCCGCCACCGCCACCGCCGTGGCTACCTTACTGTAAATACCCCAGCCCAGGCAGCAGCAAGAAGAAGCTGGCAGCGGCGGCAGGTTAGGGGTTAGGGGCGCAAATTACTTGCCTTGCCCCGGGTTAGGGGGCGCAAATTACTTGCCTTGCCCCGGGTGCTGACAACCCACGCTACGCCGCTGCTGGGTGTCAGCCCCATTAAAACCTATGGCGGCTTCCTTCCGAGTAAACACGCCTGGCAGCATCGGGTTGTGCTCTGTGGCTGCCATCCTAATACCCCACCCCCTTACCTGGGCATCATTATGGGGGCTCAGTGCGCGACTTGCACACTGAGGAGACCCGTCCGGGCTCGCCCTCTTTCGCTCGAGAGCGGCCGCGCTTTTTTCCTGTCCCCGGGCAGAGCCAGGGGGCGCCGGCGGGGCGGCCGAGCTTGCATGTCAGGAGACTCCGGCCTAGCGAGGGAGGCCGGGCTCCGTCCCCGCCTTCTTTCCCTCAGCGCGCTGCGCCTTCAGGCCCTCCAAGGTGGGGGTGGGAAGAAGGGCCTCGGCTGGGAGCAAAGCAGCCATGTGGCGAGAGGACGACGCCGGCTCCTCCGGGCAGCGGCAACGGCGGCCGTGGCGGGTTGAGGAGGCTTCGCCGACGCCTCCCGCAGCCATCGCGTTCCCACAGGACAGCGATGGAGGGACGGAGCTGCCCTTCGACGGTGCGTTACCCAAGGGGGTGCAAATACAGTGGTAGCTCGGGTTACAGACGCTTCAGGTTACGGACTCCGCTAACCCAGAAATAGTACCTCGGGTTAAGGACTTTGCTTCAGGATGAGAACAGAAATCGCATGGCGACGGCAGTTAGTTAAAGTGGTACCTCAGGTTAAAAACAGTTTCAGGTTAAGAACAGACCTCCAGAACGAATTAAGTTCTTAACCCGAGGTACCACTGTAATGGTTTCGAGAGGGAAGGAAGCGCGGTGGGGGGGGGGGAGGGAAGGACTCCCCTCTTGCACGGTAGGGGGGAAACGTGTGCAAGCTGAGCCCCGTCATGCTAGCCCTACTCAAGAGTAGACCCGTTGAAATGACGGGGCACGGCTTGCCTCGGGGTCCATGGACTTCGCTGTGGCTGCTCTGCGTTGGGTGCGACGCTTAGGAGAGGTTAAGTTCCCAGCTATGGTGTCTCCTCAGAAGTAAGGACTAGTGGGACTTGCTCCCAGGCAAGTGCTGCGGATTGTGGAGCCGTTATTATTATTTATTATATATTGTGCTAGAGAGAACAAAAAAGAGAGAGGCAGGTCTCTGCCTCAAGGGACAGTATAAAATTTGACACAAGGGAGCCAACCTATGGGGAAGGAGGGAGAGACAGAGGCTAATAATTATACCCCATAAAGGACAATTTGCTTTTCAAGACCTGTAATAATAAAATCTAATTGGAGGTGTGAATTCCATTTTTGTCAGTTCCTGTTGGCAATAGAAGCTTAGGCTGTGTATACACCATACTTTTAAAGGGGGGGGGGTTAATGGGAACTGTAGTTTACTCCCCCCTGAGCTACAATTCCCAGCACTGCTAACAAACCATAGTTCCCAGGTTTCGTAGCGGGGCCGTGTGTTGTAAATTGTATGCTGTGTACATAACCTTGGGCTGCAATGCTACTCCAACTTAGCTGGGAGTAAGCGCCATCAAATTCAATAGGACTTCGGAGTTGACATGCTTAGGATCCTGCTGTTACTGGCCTGTCCCAGTGCATGTGTGCTTGGGAGTAACTCCACACTGAAATTCACAGGACTTGCCATCAAGCAAAGGTGAAAGGGAAGGTTTATGTCCCAATAAACTCAGATCACAAGTGGTAAAGCGTTTACTGAGCCACGTCACTGTGGACAAGGGCTTTATCTATTCAAAAATTGCTCTGCTGGAAAATGTGCCAATATCCACCCACCCTACCTGAAAGGGATCAGGTTTGAAAACAACACATGAATTTGCCGTATGTATAAATTCTGTCAATATTTGTGTTTGCTTTGGGATAAGGCTTGGTAAACGAGGCTTTAGAATAATTAATGGATAGAATAGAATAGATTCTACTGCTTTGCACTGCAGGAAAACAGTGGGCAAGGAAGGGGGATTATTTGTGCCCTCACAGGAGACTAGCTGCTGGAATTATTTTAACGGCATGGAAGACAATAATATACCGAGAGTTATGCAACTAAAACAATCTAGCCGGGACTGTACATGTCATAACATGCAGGAGACATCCAGATCATAGGGCTTTTGAATCATTTTAGTTTTGCTGCTCTCACTGTTTCTGGTTAAACAACATATTTTGACATAGTCTCCTACCTGCCCTTGGGTTGAGTTCCACCCCCCAGCCCCGTTTCAGAAATGTTAACCTTATAAACCAAGAATGGGGTAGCTGTGGCCTACCAGATTTTGTCGGACTACAATTTCCATAATCCCTGACCATTGGCCTTGCTGGCTGGGGTTGATGAGAATTGGGAGCTCAATAACATCTCGAGAACCATAGGGTGCCCCCCCCCCGTTAGTTAGAGAAGCTGGATTACCGTATTTAGCAGTTTTTGTGTTAGGATGGAAGAATGTGCATGACTAAACAGTTATATAGTTACATCATTCTTCTTCACCTTGAGGCAGAGTTAGGGGGCAGTTTCATCATTCCTACTGATCTGTCTTGTGACTTTCTCTTTAGGGCCTCTGGGTACTCTATAACTGCATCAGCTGCCCTTTTTATTATACTGATGCAAACCATGTTCTTTATCATTCCAAACTTACGCTAACTTAAAAGCAGCCTCCTTATATGTTCTGCATCCTGAGATGGGGTGGCATCAGGCCAGGGGAGGTGGGGAAAGGCCCACCCATTTGTCTCTATGGCAACAGTCTTTTTGGGCATGTAAATGTCAGTGCTTAACAGACCAGCTAAGGTCATTGCCTTTCAAAGAAATTGGTCTGACCGGTTCAACAGCTTCTTCTAGAGTCTAAACCTCACTTGATGCAGAATCACAGGCCTGGAAGGGACATGTGGATATCATCCAGACTAACCTTTCACCAACTCATGAGAATAGTTTATTTTTAATGATATTATTTCATCAAATGTTACATTGCTTGATTGTTTAAAACACCCACACCCACACACACCCTTAAAGACATTTGCATATCAGCCTGCTAGATGGAACTATCCCTACCCCATATGCTGTTCAGGAGGAGGTTTTTCCAACTCCTCCAGAGCCAAATTCAGGGAGGGCAGCAGGGAGTGAAAGCCCTGTTGCACAGTGGAAACCCTTGCGCAGGGCTTCTGCAGATAGAATTTGTTGGGTTGGTCCTGCCTTTTACCTGGGAAATATGTGGTCTCAATAACACTGTAAAACATTCCAGCTTTGATATTTCTTAGAATAGGAATATTACATAAATTGCCGTTTAATTCCACAGTGTTTTCAACTGCTCATGAGAAAAGGTGCTGGTCAGCAAGCCTGCCTTTCAGCTTTAATTTTTGCCTTGTCTATTTCAGATTCTGATTGGCCTGCAGAGCTTCGAGGTGCAAACGGTTCTCAAAAGTTAATGAACATTACAACTTCGTTTGCGAACCAGCTCCTGCTCGTTTCACTGCTAGAGCATCTTTGCCATGTGTATGCACAAGATCCAGCACGTTCAAGACGTTTGTTTCAATGTTAGTAAGAGCTTGACTTACTCTTGCATGGTAGAGTGGTGGTTGTCAGTTCCAGCAGCTGAAGAATTGCATTATTTTGTCTGAATTTATTATATTATATAAATATATTAAATAAGAATGTAGCTAATAATAATTTGAGCACATTAAGGTTGCAGTCCTATAACCCTAACCCTGTAAGTACTTCAAGGGTCGTAAACCTCATTGAACACATCGGGTCCTACTTACAAATAAACATCAATAAGCTTTCAGCTCACCATACATCTTTTATCGGTGGTGCAGCCTCAACTTATCTGAATTTCAACTTAATCTTTAACTATTCTGTTGTGTTGTTATTATCTTTGCTCCATCCAGTAGGAAAGTAAACAATTTTAGCTGCCAGTTCAAAGTCTTAGATCACTTAACAAGTTCAAAGTTCTCATGTTGCTCTTGAAATGGACGTATTGTAAAAAAAATCAAAAAAATCAGCCATAGTAGTTCATTTAGTTCACATTGGGACAGCTCAGTTGGTAGAGCATGACTCTTAATCTCAGGGTTTTGGGTTTGAACCCCACATTGGGCAAAACGTTCCTGCATTGTAGGGGGTTAGACTAGATGACCCTTGTCGTCCCTTCCAACTCTAAAAGTCTATAATTCTATGAAGGCTGAATTTTATGTGTCATTTTGAATGTAAAAGCTAATCCAGAGCTTAATGCTAGAGGTATAACTGCAGCATGTTAACATGCGCAAGTGGATACCTGACATGGTGTAAGGTATTAATAAAACACTAAAGCAATTTTAAAATACCATTAAAATCCCAAAGAATAACTACAAAATGCACAGCATTTATTAAATACAGGAATGCATATATTAAATACGGACAGGCACACATTTCCATGCCACCCACATTTCCACCCACCCACAAACCATCTGCTATTCAGACTGATTATTAGATCCTGTTTGATTTGGGTAGGGCAGGAGGGGTTTTTCTTTGAGATAATCAACCTCCTGGAAGCTCCACCCCATGGTTACATTTGAACAACAAGAGTGTTCAGAGAGGAATGCTGAAACTCACCACAGTCCAAGCCTGGCATTAAAATACAAACAAACAAACAAACAAACATCCAACCCCACAGCTTTTGAATTGGGGCGGTTTCTGGAGACCTTTTATTTTAAAAGTGTATTCTAATACTTAATTATAAAAAGATGGTTCCATAGTTTGGCTGAAACATTTTTGTTGAGTGTCAAAATGTTTCAGATTGCAAAGATCATTTCCTTGTAGGTAGCATCAGCTGTCAGTGCAATTTAAGCAAAGCTAGGCCATGAGCTGTTTTTAATAATCTGAGTGTTGTGTAAAGTTCAAATGTTTGATTTCTTTTCAAATATTTTCCCTCCTTTTGTACAGTACTGTGTAAGACATTTACTGGAATGCACTTGCTATCTGATTTTGCTGTCCGCGAAGAATTCAGTAGTTTGCGCCTGCAGCACAATCGAGCCATTACTGAATTGATGAAAGCAGCCAACCAACAAATACTCAATGAGGTAAGCTTACTTCAAACTTTATTCCATTTCTCTGCTTCTCAGTTCCCATGATTAGCATAAAAAGTACATGGGGAAGAGTATAGGACTTCAGATCTTTGGTTTCTTTTTGTGATTCTTATGCAGACCAGAGAATTCTACTCCAGTGCTCTCCTCTTTGTTCATACTCCTTTACAAGGGCATGGACTACATTATCTTTTAATGTATGTATAGGTACTTTATAAGTGTTTAATAATAATCCGGAGATCACATCATTAGGAGCATGGTGAGGTTGGTGTAGTGAGATCTATTCTTCTCCATGTGTCAACAAATCTTTTTTTAAAAGGACTATAGTGTTTCATGGAAGGATAAAAATAGATTGCAGCCTGTTTGGTCATTGTGCTAGACCATGGGTTGTGCTAACTATAGTGTATAATCTAAACCAGGGTTTGAGCCTAAAAAAACCCATACCGCAGTTCAGCACAGTTTGTCTGCTTTTATTTTCCCTATTACTGATCCCAAACAGCATTTTTAAAATTTAAATATCATGCCAAACCATAGTTTCTGGTCTAGTATGGACATATGTTAAAGTACTTGCCAGGAGTTCACAAATTTGGTTAAGGATCTGAGTGACACACTGACATATAAACAGTGGCAGCCAAATGTGTCCCTACACGTCACAGAACAGTCAAAGTCTTTCTTCTAGTGTGGCCATTGCACAACTGTTGGCTCAGGCTGATCGGAGCTGGAAGACACCAAATTAGCAAAGGCTGTCTTAGCAGCCAAATTTCAAGTTAGAAAAGTAAAGATTTTTGCTTTACCTCTGCCAAGAAAGTCTGCAGGAAATCCATATGAAAGTTAAAATAAATTAATTCAGCCTTCAAAGAAACTGCTGCAGGAGCCCCTCCTCATTGTGTATGTGTTTTTTTATTTTTGTAGGAATTCGGGAAGAGTGATTCTTACACAAACAGGTATGTGTTCAAAGTGTTTCAACGAATGTTTAAAATTGCTTGTTGGGCAAGTAACACATTAACTCCAAAGTAAGTTTCACTGAGCTCAGTGGGGCTTAGGTAAAGGTAAAGGTACCCCTGCACTTGTGGGCCAGTCGTGTCCGACTCTAGGGTTGTGCGCCCATCTCACTTAAGAGGCCGGGGGCCAGCGCTGTCCGGAGACACTTCCGGGTCACGTGGCCAGCGTGACGAAGCTGCTCTGGCGAGCCAGCACCAGCGCAGCACACGGAAACGCCGTTTACCTTCCCGCTATAAAGCGGTACCTATTTATCTACTTGCACTTAGGGGTGCTTTCGAACTGCTAGGTGGGCAGGAGCTGGGACCGAAAGACGGGAGCTCACCCCGCAGCGGGGATTCGAACTGCCGACTATGTGATCGGCAAGCCCTAGGCACTGAGGTTTTACCCACAGCGCCACCCGCTTACTTCGCAGTAAATGTGTTCATTTACTCTCTCTGCCAGAGTCCTCAGTATTACAAATATAAAATGTTTATTATTAGAAGTGTTTAAAAAAATCAAAACAGGAGATTCGATACTGAAAGTGGAAGTTTTAAAACAATATCTAGAGTTTCCCATGAAACTCTAGTATTGTTGGAACTATGCTTTTGAGAACCAACTGGAATTATGAAACCATGAAAGCATGGTTTGATCCTCCCCCTTTCTTGCTTACACTGGTATTTTTCATCAAAAATAGGGGGAATTGTACCATAGTTAGGAAACCTGACTTGCTTGTTTTCTGCCCCAAGTGTCTACTGCAATCAGCCTTCCCCCAGCTCAGTGCTCCAAATATTTCGAACTACAACTTCCTCCATCCCTAACCATGCTGGCTGGATCTTATGAGAGTTGTGGTCCACAACATCTGGAGGGAACCAGCTTGGTTAAGGCTGGTCTGACAACTATGACAAATCCTTTCTTTTTTAAAAAAAGAATGTGTATAAAAAGGTGTCTGAGAATAGCAAATTATGTCACTATGGATTTGAGTGATAGAGATTTGTGTTCCTTCAGTGTCACAAAATTTGTCTGGATGGAGAAGGAACCTCAAAATGAATATATAGTAGCATCACTTCATATTTTTGTAGTACCTTATATATTCGTCTTTGAATCAAAACTACATGAAGCTGATTAATATCTTCTAACATTTTTATAAATGAAAAGTATCCTTGGACAGTGTGACTGAAAGCATGGGAGGACAGGAAGGTACTCTAAACCACTTAAATCCTACCATTTGAATGCTAAAAATGCATGTCCCCCATTATTTTTCTGCCCATGAAGGAAAGTTACATTGTTGGTGATTCTAATACCTTTTTATTTTGTGATGTATTTTGTTGCTACAACCAGTGATGCCCATCTTTTTAAAAACTAGGGAAAATGAAATTATCTTTGAAGCACAGACTTCTCGCTATATCAATGAATTTGATGAGATGACAAGGCTAGGAAAAGGAGGGTACGGCACTGTATACAAGGTATTATTTATTTTTTGTTTTAACAACTTTGTAGTAACGGTTTATATTACTGGGTGAGCTTCCATAATAAGAAATACTCAAAGAGAAGGGAGTCCAGGATGGATGGAGTTTTCTAAAGCAGAGGTTCTCCTGTTTATTAGAGCTTAATTGGACTAAAATACTGGCGCGTGCTAGAAGAGATGAGATCACAAACTGTGGAACAAACCAACCGTAAGGACTTTAAGGTTTGAACTCATTTGGTGCGAATGACGGTGGGGGGGGAGCCTACGGTTTCTTTATTTAAAGTTTTCTTCTCTACATTTATGATTCGGCAACCCTCCTCTGAATCTTAGTTCAAATTATATTTGTACAAGCAAGGATGGGAAAAATTGGATTATAAATATAGAATATAACATCAAACGGAACTGTGTGTGTAAAAAAAAAATGAAAAGGGGAGGGAAACAATATTTTGGAGAAGGTTTACGAGATGACTTTCCCCCATCCTTTATTATCTACAAAGTGAACTAAATGACGCTAAGAGGACTTGGAATTTAATTTAATTGGAAGTATAATTGTTCATATATCTTAAGCTGGAAGGAAGAATGAAAGGAGTCTGTGAGCTGCTAAGGAACTGATAAGGTTCTTTATTGAGCCATCTGCAGTTTGACAGACCACTCTTCTTCCCAAGCTGAGATGAAAAATTGTGACAACAGTTTATTTACTGGGTCAGAGTGACTTTTGCAGCTGTTTTTAAAGTTCTCGGAGCAAAACAATGAAGCACGGGACAGAGTGATGGAGAAATTTCTAGAACAACACTGGGATATCAGCTCCGCCCAAGGCAGGGGTAGGCAGTGTGCGGCCCATGGGCTGGATGCGGCCCACGAAGACCGTTTTACTGGCCCATGAGCCACCCCTGAAACGAGCCGCCCGCTCGGTGAGTCCCCCGCGCGCTGCGCTAAATCAATGCAGTGCGGCGCAGGGACTTGCTGAGAAGCACCAAAAATTGCGTCTGCGCACGCGCAGATACTGGAAATCGTGTTTGCGCATGTCCAGACGCCGAAAATTGCTTCTGTGCAGGCGCAATTTTTGGCATCTGGGCATGCGCAGAAGCAATTTCTGGCTCTGCGGACATGCGCAGATACGATTTCTGGCATTGCACTGTGCCAGTCTGGCCCATGGATGATCTCCTTGGGAGTGATCCGGCCCATGGCCGGTAAACCTTGCCAACCCCTGGCCCAAGGCATGATAGATAACAGCAACAATTGGGAGAAAGAAAGACATAACATCTTACTAGGACAAGAAGAAACACCATGGACAGAATAATTGCCACACACAGGATATAGTTTGAGTTCCTCACTTGCAGTTTTATAAATCATTTAATGTGTCAACACAAATAGAAGCTATTAATATGCAGTTGTTGTATAAGGGATTATTATTATGACTGGAATGTAATTGAAACTAATAAGATTTTGGAACGCAGAAAAAAAGAAAATAGCGAAACCATCAAATCTAGCATGCGGGGGACCACTTTAACTAAATTATATAATTCGGTATTCAATGATTGGTATTAATTATTGTATTATTATAATGAGGCTATTATTGGACTGTAATTGGAGGAGGAGTATACATGAGTAGCCAACAGTCACAATGTGAAGGTCAGGTAGCTGATAAACCTCTGCTCTTGCTGACCCTAGTTTTAAGCTGCAACCACCTGTTAATCTTTCCCTCTGCCTGAGCTGGGTGCCTGAACTGGGTGGTTTATATGTGTACATGGGGAACACTGTGTTCAATACTATTTTCTTTTTTAAAAACAAAATTTCTGAAAATGTTAAAAACCATTACCGAGCATAAATCATTGTATTCCAGGACAAATGCATGTACAGATGTTAAGTCTTGTGTGCAGTTGTCTACATGGCATTAAAACAGACTTGGGAAATCTTTTACATTACAGTTTAAGCTCATACCCACAGGGCATGCTTTAATCTAAAGCATTAAGGTAATTTCTCCATAGTGGCTGCTGGGACTGAGACGGAAGGGAGTTTACTGCACAATTGTTAATGTTGTGAGTGACCAGATAAAAGAATGTTGCCTGCCAGTTGTCATTTGGCCATCTCTGAGCTGAACTCTGCTGTATCTGCTTTCAGGTCCGAAACAAGCTAGACGGTCAGTTCTACGCAATTAAGAAAATTCTTATCAAGAAGGCTACCAAAATAGATTGTATGAAGGTATGCACTTATTTTACATCTGTTCATGTGTTTTGTTTGGCCTGTGGAAATTCATGACTCAGTGTAATTGGTTTCAAGATCTGATATTTAATGTTAATGGAAAGGGATTATGCCAGGATAGTGAAAGGAACAGAAAAGACAGAAAAAACCAAAAACTGTTGCTGTATAATTCGAATGATTCTGTAATCAGCTACTGTTTATGTAGATGAACAATGGTCCACAAGATACAGAATTTAGGTGATCTATCTATCTATCTATCTATCTATCTATCTATTTATCTATCTATTGTAACATCCGGAGGGCGGCAGTTCCCCATCCCTGCTCTAAAAGCAAATGGTATAAGAATGGATCATAGCTAGCCTTTTCAGTGCAGGTTAAATTTAGCCACTTAGCCCAGTATTCTCTGCTTTTGACTGGCAGCACTTCTGCAGAGCTCAGGCTGAGGTCTTTCCTGTTACTTTCTGCCCAATCCTTAATTGACTTTTGCTAGTATCTGAAAGGCTTAAATAAGAGTGCAAAGTCCTCTCCTTGCAGAATACTTTGCAGACAACTAATGAAGCTGCTAACAGCTGGATGGTTTAGCACAGTGGTTCCCAAACATCTGCCTGGAGGACTGAACCTGGGGCCTTCTGCATGCTAATACTGTGCCGTGCCACTGACACAGAACCCCTTATCACAAGAATAGCACCCTTTGGGGTTTTTTTTGGGGGGGGGATATAAGAATGATGTGCACCTCCAGTTTTATTTCAGGAAAAGTGTTCCTCAGTTCTCAAAATTCTGGTAAACAATGGCTTACCAATAATAAGAACAGGATGCATTCCTTCTTGTTTTTTTTGTAGGTGTTGCGGGAAGTTAAAGTGTTGGCTGGGTTGCAGCACCCTAATATTGTGGGATATCACACTGCTTGGATGGAACACGTTCAACCAGCAAGCCCAAAAGGGGAGTACAGCATTACTTCTGTGGCTTCTCTCTGTCGTACATAACACACCGCACATCCTAAACTGGCTGTTGCTACCCAGAGAAATATTTTGGGATCATAATAAACAGCTTTCTGAAATTTCCCCAGTCCCTAGCGTGGCATTAAAAAAAAAAGACAGCTCTGGTGCGGGAAAGGTTAAAACAAAAGCAATAAATATATTGTAGCACAATTCCATGGTGTATCGATTTTGGGAAAGCCGTGTGCTGTTCTGGTCCCATAAATGATTTGAAGATATAAAAATTGTGTGTGGGGTTGTTTTTTATAGGTTTTTGCATTCATAAATATAGTATCTGATCTTATTAACTATTGAGATTTTAAACCACCTACATGTTTATAAAGTAGGCAACTAAGAGGTATAATTTTACTATAATCCAATGGTACAGTCAGTCTGTCGTAGTAAAATGTTGTGTTTCTCTTCATCCAACTTGTAGGTGAGACAACTTTGAATTTACTATCCCTCAAAATGTCTTCTGGGCAGAGAAGTTCCGAGTATGTATCCTATGTATCAGTAAGAACAATCTCTTTTGGTCTTTTTCAAATAAAAGCCAAAAATATAGCAGGATGTTGTCTTAATCTATGGCAAGGATCTTTTCTTAAATCAAGTAATATAAAAATATATCTTTACCATTGCTATTCCTTTTGTCAGGTTGAAAAACAATACTGCTTCACCTTGTTCTTGATTGCTGAAAAATATTTCCATGACTAGTTATTTTAAAACTTGCTGGAGGGGAGAGCAGAGGTTTTCTATTTCATGGTCTCTGTGAAATCCTACATATGAGTCTGTGCCTATAAAAGCCACAGACCACTTCTAGAGCCCAAGCATGGAAAAGGCTGCATGTTTGGTGGGAGCAAGATTGACATTTTGCAGCTAGCGATTCCATTCCTACCTGCTATAGTGCAGCAGCTAACAGCTTGTTCATCCAAACGAAACATTTTAATTTCACATGTTTTATTTATATGAATGTTTGTGCAAGCGGAAGCAGGGGAACTGCTTTCGAACTCTAGAAGTGGGTCCTGCAGCAAAAGGTTTGAGTGTGGAGTGCCGCTGTTTGCTCCTCCAGTCTGCCATGCCCTGCTGCACACAACTCCATTCTCCTTCTCACCCCCAGCTGTCAGGAGATTTCCTGGAGAAGGGTGGTCTGATGCAGAAGAGTGAGAGGGGACAGCAGGCCCTGTTAATTACACTATGTTAACCTTGTTAACTTGGGATGTGGGTGGCGCTGTGGGTTAAACCACAGAGCCTAGGACTTGCCGATCAGAAGGTCGGTGGTTCAAATCCCCACGGCGGGGTGAGCTCCTGTTGCTCGGTCCCTGCTCCTGCCAACCTAGCAGTTCGAAAGCACGTCAAAGTGCAAGTAGATAAAGTGCCTTCTCTGGCGGGAAGGCAGACGGCGTTTCCATGAGCTGCTCTGGTTCGCCAGAAGCGGCTTAGTCATGCTGGCCACATGTACGTCGGCTCCCTCGGCCAATAAAGCGAGATGAGCACCACAACTCCAGAGTCGGTCACAACTGGACCTAATGGTCAGGGGTCCCTTTACCTTTACCTTTAACCTTGTTAACCAATGCAAACTCTGGCACAGCGTTTGAGGAACAGCAGTAGCAGGCATTTTCTCTCCCGCTCACAGTTCTTTGTCTCTCTCCTTACATTTCTTGCAGAGATCAGTACAGCATTCAAGATATGGAAGACAGCAGTTCCATTGTCTTTGCTGAATCTTCCGGTGGCAGAGACCGTAAAGGAAATAAAATGGATGCATGTGCGCTACCTGTTGAATTGCCCGAGAGCAGCTGCATGAATAACACAGTCAATGGATCAAGCGATAATGAAAATCATCCATCAATTGTATCCCCTTGCAATCATGCTAGCCTTGGCAGTGTTAGTACAAATGATTCTTGTACTGAAGAAGAATACTCCCAGAAGGGGATATCTGTGCAGCATCAGTGTCAGGTAAATACGGGTTCCTCTTAAACATACTTAAGTTCAGAAGATCTGTCTGAATAATACTGTTTTCTGAAGGTGTCTGAAAGTGAGCAGGGATGACTTCTGCCAAACCTCTACCAGCAGGGAGTTCCATAGGATAGGACCTGCCAAACCACAGGGGCATGTTGCAACACCAGAAGTGTCGCATTGGAAGACCTGTTATTTATTAAAATGTTTATAGACTGCCTTTTATCATTGAGGTGGCTTACAGAATTAAATAAATGTTGATATATCTGATGAATTTTGCTTTCCGATTCTACGATTGGCAGCTTCTTTCTTTGGGCCGCCTCCTTCTTGGTTTACTTTATTCTGTTTGTAAACATGTCCCATCTGACTTAATTCTTGAATATGCACATCCTAGTTTTATATTTACTTTTTTTTAATCCTTTCCTACTCTTGGGAGCTGAAAAGGGGTGAAAATGAACACACATTTTCACCTAAAATGTAACAGCCCTGGTGCTCCACCCCTCAGGATGGAAAGACTGGGGGAAATGGATGGACGAATGAATAAAATTTTATTTTTAAAAATGTTTTGGAAGTTGTACATGATCTGATAAAGTGGTGTGTGGGTGCATGTGTATGTATAACACACTGAAATGTTTGTATTTTTCTTCCCAGATAGAGTATCACCTAATGCTTCACATACAGATGCAGCTGTGTGAAATTTCATTGTGGGACTGGATTGCTGACAGAAACAAAGTATGTTTGAAAACAGAGGATGCTTCCAGTAAGTTTTGTTTTTGAAGGCAGAGTGGTGGGGGAGATTCAATGTTAACGTGATTTCCTGCCTTTAAGATAGACTTAAAATATAAATAAATATTATTCTCTGGGCAGCTGTAAAAAGTGCTTCTAGTATTTGCCTGTTGTTTTTTAAGCTGATTTCCATAACAATAAAGGCAATGAATCTTAGTCTGCATTTGAAAGCGGCAAATGTTTTCTTCCTTATTTGTAAATCCTAAAGCCAGGTTTCCGAAAAGCTATTTTCCATGGGCAGGTGCTCCTGCTCAACCCGCATGATCCTTCTCCCTGTCTAGCTGGGATGTGGAGAAGAGAATTCTCATCTTTGTACTGCTGAGGTTTTGCCTCATCTGCACACACCACAACCGAAGAAAATCCCCATTGAAAGGAATGGCTTTTCACGTTGCACTCTGGAGTTTTGGAGCCGGCAGCAGAGGGACAGAGAGGGGGGCTTCATCTGCCAGCTCCAAGACTCAAGCACTATATGACATGCACAGAGAACTTGGGAGGGCGGAAATGGTCAGTAGCAAGTTGCCACCACAAATGTGTGGGCCCCTGCATATAGTTGCAGAGGTGCTGTAGTTCATTGCATGCAGGAGGTCAAGAGTTCAATCTCTGGCATTGGCAGGTAGGGCTGGGGAAGACCCTTTGCCTGGAATATTGGAGAACTGCTACCTGTCAGAGCTAGATGGACCTTTGTTCTAGTTCTGTTTTCCCCAATCCAGTATCCTCCAGATGTTTTAGCCTATTCCTCCCATCAGCCCCAGCCAGCACTTCAGATGCTGTATTTTCATATTAACTTCTTTGTTGAAATAGCTGGATGTATTATGCTGTCACTTATAAAATACTTCACTCCCCACCCCTTTTTTAAAGGTCCTTATCACTATGTGGACAAGCAGTGGACATTAAAGATCTTCCAAGAACTGCTTGAAGGGGTGTATTATATCCACAGTATGGGAGTCATGCATCGGGACATTAAAGTAAGTAAAATTCTCACTCGGAGCTTGGAATTGTGGAGGAGGTGGGGATTATCTCTGCAGCTGGGGCACAGTTGGTACAATTTCTGGGCCCAATTTTAACCTTTAAAGCCCTAAACAGCTTGTCATGAGGCTACCCAAAAGACCGACTTCTTCCATATGTAGCTACCTGAACCTTAAGATCTCTCCAGAGGCACTGCTCCAGGTACCCCCACTGGGGGAAAAGGTGGGTAGCTACCAGGGAGAGGGCCTTCTTGGTGGTTGCCATCCTGGTTATGGAACAACTACACCAGTAAAGCTCACTTACTGTGTTCTTTGTGGTCTTTTCAGTGCCAGGTGAGACAGTTTTGTGCACCAAGGTGTGGTCCCCCAGAAGTTGTTGGGACTCCAGCTCCCATCATCCTAGGCTATAATGAAGCCACTATCTTTTGAACTGACCTACCTCACAGGGTTATTGTGAGGATCACATTGTGTGTGTAGTGGGGAGAAACAAATACACTATCTTGAGCTTCTTTGAGGAAAGGCAGTATAGCGATGATGACAAGAATGAGGAGAAGGCAGAAGAAGGAAGTAGAGGGAGGAAGGAGGAGGAGGAAGAAGAAGTAGTAATAATGGACAATAAAGCTGAGATGCCTATAGCCCTGACCTGGTGAATCCTTTTGCATTTGTGATTTCATTCCGAGCTTTGGGAGCTGATTCCATTGCATCAAGGGAGCTATTGTTATGATAACCAGAATCTTAATAATGACCAAGAAACCCTGCCATACAAGTGGAACTTTTTGTATGTAGAAATCCACTCCCATTATTCTTACAAATCTTTTACCCTAACAGACTGGTTTAAGTGGACGTTATTCAAATAACACTCGAGAGAATTAGTAATGCTTCAGAAGATAAAGCCAAATTAAAGTTTCTCACTAGTTTTTCTTCAAATTTAATTTAATTTAAACAAGCAAGCTTATTTCTGAAAGCTTTACGGGGCCCTCTTTTAGTTCTTCTTGTCTGATAGCGTTCCAAAATGTGTGTTGCACAGTAAATCAAAAATAATTTATTTTTGAAGCATAGGTGAACTCTTGATTGATGTATATGGAATGCCACAAGCTGGTTGGAATCACTCCTCTTAGCCAGAATTTCATGTTACCTCGATATACTTTCCTGATGTTGAATTTGCAAATATCCTGCAAAGACAAGACCTCTGAAGACACTCTCAGGAGCATATCTTTCAGCAGTCCACAGCATGAATGGCTGAGTGCTTTGGGTAAACGACCTTCCCTGTTTGTTAATTTCAAAGGATAGGATAAGCTTAGCAACCTCTTCAATACATCTCCCTGCCTTAGATTGGTCTCTTTTTCAAGAAACAGGAAAAGTGCAGACTCCTCTTCCTGTGTTAAAGCGTTAACATCTGCGTCATTATCAAGCAAGAGGTTTATTATATCTCTTCTGCCACTTCGGCAAGCGCTGTGAATAACTTCTTGCCCTTCCCAGTCTTTCATGTGTACATCTGCTCCATTGCACAGCAGTAGCTTAACACACTTATCACCTGCTGCTAAGACTATGCCAGCCTTGCAGGCTGAAGACCAGACAGCAAAGTGGAGCGGAGTTTCTTTGGTATCTGGAGTTGCGAGATTGACGTTCGCTCCGCAGAGGAGTAACATGGTAATTGCCTGCTGGTCCAGGATTTCAGAAGCTAAGTGAAGAGCAGTTTGGCCTAACCTATCCCTGTCATTTATATTGGCTCCATTCTTCAGCAGGTGTATTAGAGTTTGATGATATCTGTTGGCTACAGCTAAATGTAGAAGGCTGTGGCCATGGTAAATGATTGCGTCAGAATTCACCTGGAAGTCTTCCTCTGGTTTGACGTGAGGGTAGTTTTCTTCATTGCACTGTGCAATTCTCTGATGCACGTTCAAGGGGCATCCTGCAGTTCTGTATTTGGGAAGTGATGTAATAGGTGGTAAGATTCCATACAATTCCTCTTCCATCAGCCACCACCCTTATTAACCGCTGGGTGGTTTCCTCTAAAGAATTTGTCCAGTATTACCCTTCAACAATCAAGCAAAAACTATATTTCTTATCGTTTCTTCTTTCTTCTAGACCATAAAGTCAGTGTTGCCCAACCTTTATCAGTACATGTTGTTTGGGTATGAGGATGCAAGAAGTATGATAAGGCACATATCATGGATCATCTTAGATTAGCAGCAACCACAGAGCTGAACCTGAAGGTTTGGCTACTAAAGGTTTGCTTCCCTCTGCTACTGTCCTCCCTAGCACCACAGCCCGCTGGATTCCCAACTGCAAGGTGCTTTGCTTTATAAAGCAAAGCCGCTTAATTTAAAGGAGTGGAGATTGTGCCACACACAGGAGATTCTTTGTCATTGTGTTGGCCTTCAAAGGACTTGGGGGTCCACTAGTCAACTCCAAATGAGGTGGTGCTGTTCTAATGCACATGATAGGTTTTCCATATGCAGTCCCCACCCCTTGGTGTGGCCCTTAATCTACTGAGCCGGGGGAGCGTGTGGCAATACTAGCGCAATGCTGGAAAGGCATACAAGAGTGTAAGCTTGACTCTTAGCAGTGGGCAGGGCTGGTGTTAGGAATTGGCAGCTGTGGGCGCCTGCAGAGGGCTGGCAGAACCCTGGAGGCCATGGTCTCTTTGGTGTAGGACGTTCCAGAGAAATTAGACAATTTGGCTTTTCTTGGCATGACCCAACCAAACCTGGCTAACGTCTCATTACTTTTCTGGACTTGCTGCTGAATAGCTTTGGCCAAGCATATAGGGTTTTCTTCTGCCCACCAAAGGATTCCCAGATCTCTTATCTAACTATAATATATAGTTAAGCATTACCTTATTTCAGGAGGTTCAATTTGAAAGGTACTTTTCATATATCTTCCAAGTGGCTTCCTCCCGAACTTTTGCTGCCATATTGGTTCCGGGAGCAGGGAGAGGAGAGAGATCCAGAATAGGTATCGAAGTTTATCTGATAACCCTTTTATGCATGTTTGAAGTACAACTAAGGATTTTTATTAGCCCTATCAGAAGGGCTTATATCAGATTGCATTTATGATGCATGTGGCCCAATATACAACTGCCCTAAAACTGTCTTTCCACTCTGATTTGAAAGGGTGCGTGCTTCTATAGAGTACCGTATACAATGACTAAAATGTTGTGGAAGAAAAGCTACACTTATTTTGCATGCATGGAAAACTGTTCAGAGATTGTTACAATAAGGTATCTTGCACAAGTGCCTAGTTTTTGAGGTGCTTTTATAAATCTGTAATTATTTAAAAAGTTGGCCAGTTTTATAAGAAGTGCATAATATTTATTCTCAAATCTCATTTTACATTCAACATGTAGCCCCATGCTGTAAACTGAAAAAAGTCCACTAATTCAGTAAGCGTGCTTAGACTTGCAATCTTACTGCAGTTCTATGCAGTTCTACTCAATGGGGCTTAGTAAGTTTTGGAATTCCTGGGTTATTGAACATAATGGGGCTTACTTCTGAGTAGATATGTAAAAGACTGTTATCAGCCAGCCTGTTCTTTTAAGTATCAGTACCAAAATACGGTGATTTTCTGAAATCAGAGGAACACCTTAACTAATCAAAGGCATTAATATTCTGTGTGTATTAATATAGAATCTGTGTCCCGCATCTGTAGAAATAGCCTGTTGAACTTTCTATATGAAGGTCTTATAGTATCCAAACACTGTTGTCTTTTAGATTTTAAGGAGCATAGCAAAAACAAAGTTCTGTCATATAACCTTAAAATTCTATAGCTTATAGAAATATCATTTGCCAAACGGCATACATGAACTACCTGCTGAGGTCTACAAAAAGTGCCCAATTTCTAACTGACCTGGTAAAAATTGCCATAGTCACAGCAAGTTAAAAAGTGATGAAAATTCCCCCCTTGGGTATTAAGAAATCTCATATTCTTTACAATTTTGGTGAAAACTACCGATGTACTTTCTTCAGGCTTGCTGCAGAGCACATACTTTCATTGGTTAGGTGAAGTTCTAGTCAGCAGTTTAAAGGTTGTTAAGGTTTTCCTGCCCCATTAAAATATATTTAAAACAAATACTATCCAAATAGTGTCAGGCATAACAGAAAACAAAATGGAAACTAAAATTTTGCCAGGAGAACAATTTTTGCAGAGGGAGTCACCTAGTGGCTTATATGTAGAATGTCTGTTCCTTTACTTATGACAGTGTTTCCCAACCTTTTTTGGGCAAAGGCACACTTGTTTCATGAAAAAAATCTCGAGGCACACCACCATTAGAAAATGTTTAAAAAATTAACTCTGTGCCTATATTGACTATATATACAGTGGTGCCCCGCAAGACGAATGCCTCGCAAGACTGAAAACCCGCAAGACGAAAGGGTTTTCCGTTTTTTGAGGCACTTCGCAAGATGAATTTCCCTATGGGCTTGCTTCGCAAGAAGAAAGCCTATAGGGAAATCTCCGGGGACCTCTTTTAAATGCTGGCGGTAGGGAGCAAAGCCTTCCCCCCCCTCCGGCCTTCAGAAGAGGTCCAGGAAGGCCGGCGGGGGCCGAAAGGCTTTGCTCCCCACCGCCAGCATTTTAAAAGCAGTCCGGGATAGCAGGGAAGCGCTTCCCGCTATCCTGGACGGCTTTTGAAGGCAGGCGGGGGGAGCAAAGACTTTTGTTCCCCCGCCCGCCTTCAGAAGAGGTCCAGGACCTCTTCTGAAGGCTGGCGGGGGGTGAAAGTCTTTGCTCCCCCCTGCCTGCCTTCCCGGGAGAGCGGAGAAACGCAGCGTGTTTCTCCGCTGTCCCGGACAGCTTTTGAAGGCAGGCGGGGGGAGCAAAGCCGAAAGGCTTTGCTCCCCACCGCCAGCATTTTAAAAGCAGTCCGGGATAGCAGGGAAGCGCTTCCCGCTATCCTGGACGGCTTTTGAAGGCAGGCGGGAGGAGCAAAGACTTTTGTTCCCCCGCCCGCCTTCAGAAGAGGTCCAGAGGTCTTCTGAAGGCTGGCGGGGGGCAAAAGTCTTTGCTCCCCCCTGCCTGCCTTCCCGGGAGAGCGGAGAAACGCAGCACGTTTCTCCTCTGTCCCGGACGGCTTTTGAAGGGGGGGAGCAAAGACTTTCCGCTCTCCCGGGAAGGCAGGCACGGGGGAGCAAAGACCTTTGCCCCCCGCCCGCCTTCAGAAGAGGCCCTAGACCTCTTCTGAAGGCGGGCGGGGGGCGAAAGTCTTTGCTCCCCTCTGCCTGCCTTCAAAAGCTGTCCGGGACAGCGGAGAAACACGCTGCGTTTCTCCGCTCTCCCGGGAAGGCAGGCAGGGGGGAGCAAAGACTTTCACCCCCCGCCAGCCTTCAGAAGAGGTCCTGGACCTCTTCTGAAGGCGGGCAGGGGGCAAAAGTCTTTGTCCCCCCTGCCTGCCTTCCCGGGGGCTTTTAAATCGCCCTGGGACAGCGGAGAAGTCCTCCGCTGTCCCAGGGCGATTTTTAAATGCTGGCGGTGCACTTCTTGCAGCCGGGTCCCAGGCCCAAGCTGGGCGGGCGAAACCCCGACGGATGCCGGCCTGAGGCGCGCCTAACCCTGCCCCGCCGCAGGGTCGAGGCCTAGCCCTCCTCCAACTGCCCTGCTCCCCGTGCCCGTTTCCTCCGAGGTAAGTGGCTCCAGTGGAGCTGCCTCCCGCCGCGCGCGGACTGGGCGCCCCGGGAAGGCGCAGCGGCGCCCCGACCGCCCCCTCCGCCTGCGCTCGCTCCTCAGCCGGGCCAGCGGAGCACCGCCTGCCCAGCGCCCGCCACCCAATCGCGCGTCCTGGCGGCGGGAGGAGGGGGCGGCGTCGGCGCCCGGAGCCTGTGAGCCGAGGCGATGTGGGCCGGGCCTAAGCGCTGCCTCTGCCGTCGTTGCTGCCGCTGCTGCCGCCGCCGCCATAATGCTTGTTTGCTTTCAATGAGTGTGCCCTCCCACGGCACACCAGGCAACGTCTCGCGGCACACTAGTGTGCCGCGGAACACCGGTTGGGAAACACTGACTTATGAAATATAAGTGTGTGGTACAGCAGTTACCGTATATGAGGTTTTTTTGGCTCTGGACACATTTGGAAACCTAAGAAACTGTCAAGGGGACCATATGTTCCATATGATCACGTGCACCCAGTTTGCCATGGATGGCATGCGTCCCATCCAACACTGAACCTTCTCTCACAAATCACCCTGTCCCAGGAAAAGTGAATGGAGGCCAAGTTGTAAGCAAGCACGGTTTTTGATATTGCATCATTGCTGATCATCAAGCATGTCTGTTAAGGCATCAGCCTTGGCTTCCAATTTCCTGAGTTTATGGAGGCTGAACCAGCGTGAGGTAGTTTGATCTTAAACGGGGGGGGGGGGGGATTCTTGATAATGGAACAGTAAGTAATTTTAGACATATGATTACCCGGAAAATAGTTGGTTCGTGGACCAAGAGGTAATACATTAAACTTTGAAGTGTAGCCCCATCGTTGTCCATTACAGCGTCAAATAGCATTTTCTGCCTTTCATCTAATTCATGGGGTGGTTTCTTTCCATAGGAACCTCTAATCAGATTGCCCATGTTTAGCAAGAGAAAATGTGTAGCTGAGAACCCTTAGTTTGGAGAAAATGCAAAGGAATCTTGAGCCATCGTTCCTTTGTGATTATGCACAATGCCTGGTTCTAGAACCAGCCAGATGATACCATGACTCTTCCGTGTGGGCAGAGGGAGGGCTGAGCTTAGTTTGTAAAGAAGCTGTGCAAGAAACAGAGGGTTTGCGCAGCAGAAGCATATGTATTGCCTTTTTGGACTGTTTACCTGTTTTGAAACAAAATTTTAAAAAATTCCTTCCAGTAGCACCTTAGAGACCAACTAAGTTTGTTATTGGTATGAGCTTTCGTGTGCATGCACACTTCTTCAGATACACTGAAACAGAAGTCACCAGACCCATATATATAGTGAGAGGGTGGGGAAGGGTATTACTCAGAAGGGTGGTGGGAATGGGTGAAAAAGCAAGGGGTGAGATGGCTAAAAATAGCTTTATCATGTATAATGAGATAAGAATCCAATGTCTCTATTCAGACCAGGTCTCTCCATGGTTTTAAGTTTGGTAATAAATTGCAATTCAGCAGCTTCTCTTTCCAGTCTATTTCTGAAATTCTTTTGTAATAAGACAGCTACTTTGAGATCTTGTATAGAATGTCCTGGGAGACTGAAGTGTTCTCCACCTGGTTTCTCTGTCTTGTGATTCCTGATATCAGATTTATGTCCATTTATCCTTTGGCATAGAGTTTGGCCTGTTTGTCCAATATAGAGGGCTGAAGGGCACTGTTGGCATTTGATGGCATACAGAATGTTAGAAGATGAGCAATTAAATAGTCCTGAGATGGTATGTTTGATGTTGTTGGGGCCAGTAATGGTGTTGTCCAGGTGTATGTGGCAGCAAAGTTGGCATCTGGGTTTATTTCAGGCTCTGGTACCAGTGTCCATGTTAAGTCTGGTTGCTGTATTACTGTGGGTGAGGAGTTGTTTAAGATTGGGTGGCTGTCTGTAGGCAATGAAAGGTCTTCCTCCCAGAGCTTGAGAAAGAGAACTGTCATTGTCTAGAAGAGGTTGTAGATCTCCGATGATGCGTTGAACTGTTTTAACTTGTTTACCTGTTTGTCGATCCTGGCCTACACCTGCATGGAATTGTTATTTCAGCTGTCAGTCACTTAATACAAAAGTAAAAATTCTCAAAGCGACTGAACAAGATAAAATGCAACGAATTTAAAACCGTATAGATGTAAAACAAACTGTGAACAATGCAAAATAAACCTACCCACCCCACTAAAAGATTAGCACAATGTAGAAAGCTTAAATACCAAAGGTCCGAGAGCCCCCCCCAAAGCCTGGTGCCTAAATGTAGTGATGGCACCCAATGTGTTTCCCTTGGGAGTACATGCCACAGACAGACCACCCAGCACTGAAAAGGCCCATTCTCATGTGGCTATTGGAGTAACTGGACATGAGGGGTTAATTTCCTTCAAGAGCGTAAACCACCCCATGGATGAGTTTGACGCAGGTGCAAAGTCAGCCAAGCCAGTTGCTATGGTAACTGCCCAGTGCCTCAGCTATATCTTTGATAAATGCATGTCAGATCAGTAGTCTGTCTGTCTGTCTGTCCCTTTGCTGCCAACTCATCTCTAGAGACAGACCAAAAACAAAGGCAGATGAGAAGCTTGGACTCTGCGTCAAGTACAGCTTAGTTCTTAGGTTAAATGTAATTAATGAATGAGTGAGAAATGCAAGGTTTCATGCATAAAATATTCAAATTTTGTGAAATATATAACCAGCTTACATTATCCTGTTTTCACAGCCCAGAAATATCTTTCTACAAGGACCTGACCACCATGTGAAAATAGGAGATTTTGGGCTGGCCTGTAGAGATATTATACAAGAAGATACAACCCAGTTGCTAAATGCAAATAAGATAAATGGTAATTTCAAAGCAGTTTGGCCTTTACTTAAAAATTGGCAGTGTGGTATCCTAAGAATTAATTCTAAACTTTGTCTTTTTTGTTGCATAGATCTAATACATACTTCTGGGGTGGGTACTTGCCTGTATGCCTCACCTGAACAGCTACAAGGCTCTCACTATGACTTCAAGGTACAGCCACTCAACCCTTACTTACTTACTTACTTACTTACTTACTTACTTATTTACTTATTTAAACACTTTACCTCCGTTTTAGTAATTGGGCATACATGTTCAAGAGCATTATTGATGGGTGTTAACAAAAGCAAGCTGATGGGCAGGAGCTGGAGCAAAGTCAGTCAGTTCAAAAAGAAGGCACTAGAGCCATGTGGTGTAACATTCAAAATGGAAACAGCTAAATGCAAAAAGTAAAAATAGAGAGTTCTATTTGCAATGATGAGAGGGAACAGAACAGCTGCAAACAATTATTTATGCCCACAGATGAGGTAAAAATGGACCGTGTATGTCAAGTGGCCTGATTTTTATGGTGGACAAAAATATAATGGCACTCCAATGTTTGTTTGAAATTTCATGGCTTATTAAGTATGGTTGCATGAAAATTACCAACACCTGTTTTTTAAAAGGCATTTGTTTCTGGGCAAGCTTCTTGAAACATTAGGTTATTTTCTGATATTTTTACAGCTGTATCGCTGAATGCAATTTTAGGCCATTTGTAATGCATTCATAATTTCTCTTAAAACGTAATTATTTTGTGTGCTAATGCTCATATTTCTCTTTTCTGCCAATAGTCAGATATGTACAGCTTAGGTGTGATCCTGTTAGAACTCTTCCATCCATTTGGAACAGAAATGGAAAGAACTGAAGTTTTGATGGGCTTAAGACGTGGCAACATCCCCCTCTCCTTTAGCAGGAAGTGGCCTATACAAACTAAATACATTAAGCTGCTTACCAGTTCGGTATCATCGCACAGACCAAGTGCAGGTCAACTTCTTGAAAGTGAACTCTTCCATAATTCAGCAAATGTAAGTTTTTACTATATATTGGCTTTGTAAAAGAAGGCCCCTTCTGATTCTACATTCCGTGATATGAGGGAGACATCTGCAGGGTGAGCTTCATTCTTCGAGATTTACTTGCTGTTTGGGTCAGGCTAAAGGCTCGCCTGCTCCAGCTTCCTGTCCCACAACTAATCATATTCCCATGAGAGTCCTGGAAGCACTTTCCCCAGGTTACCAGCATTCGTTATTTCAGAGGCATACTGCCTCCAACATCAGAGGTGGAACAAGCTGCCCAGAATGGATGGGGGAACCCAGCCAGATGGGGAGGGTTTAAATAATAAAATTATTGGAGTCTGTTCAACTCCCGAAACTGTTTGAAAACCAAAGTGCGGCTTCCAGTTGGCTACAGGAGCTTCCTGCATTCTTTCGGAAGCTGTGGAAGCCGTGTCGGACATTGGGCTTCCAAAAAACATTTGCAAACTGGAACACTTCTGGGTTTGCAGCGTTCAGGAGCTGATTACTTTGACAACTAAGCCATTCGGGAACCAAGGTACCACTGTATTGCAAAAAAGGAATTGTGCAGGCCATTCAAAACTGCTCCTAGCAAGGTTAACATTTAAGGAAGGTAGATGATTATTTCCTGACGTTACTACACAAAAGGATAACATGTACTATATAGCCAACGTTGGCATCTCATTACTTTAAAAAAAATTAGTTTTTAATGTAAAACAGCAGTTTTATAGTATTAAAATCCTTTGTCCTTTTAGTCATAGTACAGTGGATCCTTGGGTTACGTTACCTTTGGGTAATGTAACTTTCGGGTTGCAAACGTGGCAAACCCGGAAGTGTATACTTCTGGGTTTTGCCACGTGCACATCAGCAGAAGTGCTCCATCTGCACAGAAGTGGCACCTTTTCTTCTGAAATTTTCGTAATTCATATCCGGAGGGTCCACTGTTTTAAGGAGGTTCCTTAAACCCCTTCTCACTCACAAAGAACATGGGTTTGCTTTAATAAATCACAATTTGGACTGAAATGATTTTTACTACCTTATAGTATTCTTGGTTTATTTCTCTGAGCATTAGTAGTTTTCTTTGAGTCTTACTGGCGCTGTGGTCTAAACAACTGAGCCTCTTGGGCTTGCTGATTGGAAGGTCAGCGGTTCAAATCAACAGGATGGGGTGAGCTCCCGTTGCTCTGTCCCAGCTGCTGCCAACCTGGCAGTTTGAAAGCATACCACTGCAAGTGGATAGATGCTGCTGCTGCAGCAGCAGGAAGGTAAATGGAGTTTCTGTGTGGTCTGGTACTCGTCATGGTGTTGTGTTGTGCCAGAAGTTTAGTCATGCTGGCCACATGACCCGGAAAGCTTTCTTCGGACAAATGCTGGTTTTCTCAGCCTGAAGTGAGATGAGTGCTGCATCCCATAGTCACCTTTGACTGGACTTAACCATCCAGGGGTCCTTTACCTTACTGTAGAGTGACACAGATAAGCTAATGTCCAGCTGTTCCCGGAGCCTTCTCCAGCCCCAGTGGCCTTCGGCTGTTTTGAGCTATTACAACTCCCACCATCTGTTGGCCATGCTGGTTAGAGCTAATGGAAACTGTAGTCCCCAACATCTAGTTACCAAGATGGAGAAGGCTGTACTAGCATTGTGACTACTGCTGGGAACTACATTCATTTTCACTAAAATTGTAATGGCATTACCTTTGTACATTGTTCAGATACCATACTTGTGTCTCCTGTTTTGTTTTTAGGTTATTTACAATCTTCAGCAGAAAGTGATGCAACAACAAGAAGAAATTAAGTTGCTTAAAGAAAAAATCAAGCTATTGCAAGAGAAAGATGAGAGAGGCAGAATTCAGCAACTTGGCTCTCCTGTTTAAGTAGAAAAACAAAACCAAGTATTTATATCATGTTATGCAAGGTACATTGTTTTTATATAAAATTGCTTAAAGCAGCTTGTGTGCCTATGTCATATGTAGTTTGCCATTGTCAGAAAGAAGAAATGCAGACGTAGGCGTCATGTACATAAATGAATGGGTTGACAGTACAGTGGTACCTCTGGTTAAGAACTTAATTCGTTCCAGAGGTCAGTTCTTATCCGGAAACCATTCTTAACCTGAGGTACCACTTTAGCTAATGGGGCCTTCCGCTGCTGTCGCCGTGTGATTTCTGTTCTCATCCTGGGTCAAGATTCTTAACCCAAGGTACTACTTCCGGGTTAGCAGAGTCTGTAACCTGAAGTGTTTGTAACCAGAGGTACCACTTTACTGTCTCTAAAAAGAGGGACCAAGCACTAAAAGATATACACAAAGGGCAAGTGATGCATTTTATTGACATAAGACCTTTGACAGTTGCCTTCTAAAACTTCATTCACAGGCTTTATATAACCCAGGCTCACAGCACACATGTAAATATAGAAAATATTTCAACTGTGTCCCTTTCTATAGAACATGTTTAATTCAGCAACTTGAGAACCGAATTAAAAGGTGCCAAATTCTCACAAGATTTTAGCCACTTCTGCACATTGGCTGGAACAGCGTTGGTGCTCCCTGTCTGCTGAAGTGCACACCAGGCCACGATGTCAGCTGCTGTCAGTTCATTGCCCACCAACCAGGATGTCTTGCCGAGGGCTGCATTCATAGATCGCAAAACAGCTGCCTTTTCTTTATTGCTCCCTTCTTGCAGTTGGAAGATGGCTGTATCTACCCAGCTGTCTATCAGAGTTGCTGTAACTGCATTGTGCTTCTGACCAAGTAAGGAGAACAAGAATCTAGCAATATTTCCTTCTCCTTCAATGGGACACATGGTCTGAACGCTGAACTTCATCTGGGATTTTGGCACTGAAACAAACACAATGCAACAGAACATTAGACAAGAAAAGCAGGCACCTTGAAGAGACAGGTACATTTCATTCAAACCATTAAACACAATTATAAACAAGTCCCATTATGTCGTTAATTGCTAGCCAGATTTTCTATATAAGATACTGAATTTTTATAGAATACTTGCATATAGTCAGCCATGCTACCTTTTACTTATAGCTGCTAGGAAATGTCCCCATGAGAGATTACTGAACAGGCATACTAACAGATCCCTCCTAATCCAAGCCTGGCAATTGGGATAACTCTGGTGCCATTTCCAGCTTCAACATTATAGCATTATGCGCTTTCTTCAAAAAGTAGGCAGTGTGTAGTGTTACTTTTTTGTTTCTTCTTCCAAACACACCACCATAGGCCAGCATTAACTTAAAATGGCTTTGTCAATTAAGGTAGCATAATAGCAGAAGCACTTAATTTTATTGTTTGAAACACTGAAGACTGAGTATTATATGCTCCTTTTCTACTTTCACAACTGACAATTTTACTTAAACTTGCTGCTCCAGTTAAGATGTTTAGCTTAATTCATCTTGTAGCTAAAAACCAAGAACAGCCTAACAATGGAACCTAAGTTTATTTGAGCAGTTAAGAGGAAGCTAGCAAACACACTAGGGTTGTTAAAATACTTTAGTTTTCTTGTAGAGATTATATAATAGAAGCTTCATAGCAATATTTTTGAAACTGCATTCCTAGGAACTAGGTTACTCAAATTTCTCAGAAGTCCTTTGAAGAGCAAAGAATGAAAGACTCAGTGATCTTCCCTGCAATGTACAGCTATTGACCTATCAACTTGCATAAATGAAAAGTGAGGTCCAATGTAGCACAAGTTAACTCATGCAACAGGGCTTCTTCCTCTTCTGTTCCCTGTGCACTTCTAAAATGTGGGTGCTTGGGGGACACCCGGAGCAGATTTGGGACATGGGAAGGGGGAGAAGGGAGTCCCATTGTGCAGGTGGGTGGACATAATTTGATGTCATCATAAGTGTGCTTATCAGATTCTTCTGCACCATACAGGAAGAGAACAGAAGCTTAAAGGTGAATTATTATTGGCACTAGAAGTGACTCATTTACTACAGCTCTTCTCACAATGTATTCTGTTGTCTAAGAATGGCCATGTTGTGGACAAACTAGTTGTTGAGCTTCCCAGTTGCAAATTTATTCATGGCCAGCGGCTGGCCCATTTGCTGCAGATACACATTTATTGTCATTAGACATCAAGAAATTGTGTGCTACTCGTAACATGTTAACAGTAATGAATGCGTCCCTTTTCCTAATGTGCTGGACTTACCATCTTTCCAAATTAATGTAAATCCCAACTGATACTCATGACGCGACTGCTTCTTAGGCTGATCACCAAAGCATTTCAGGAGATTTTCTGGCACACTCTTCACAGATGAGTGTGTATGAACAGCTGATAGTATCTTATAACGCTCACACAGCAAGCTGTGGAGTATTAACAATGACAGTGGTGGGTGATCAGGGTTTGCATTGATCACAATATCCTTCAGAGCTCCATAGTCCTGTAGGAAAATAAGCCGCCATTAGTAAGTTGTTCAAGTGACACATTCATGCATCGATTCACATCCCACTCCTGCTTAGCACAACACACAAACACCCTCATTAATTAACTGCAATACACACAAAACCAATGAAGTTCTACAAAAGGTTTTTACAATCGGCAGCCGACTAACATCCACCAGATGAATGGTTCAGCTGAGAACTACAAAGAGTCGCAGACCTTTCGAAGAGTTACTGGATGTCTATTTATGCACTGGCTCATGAAGAGAAATCTTGTTCCACTTTTTAAAATAAAAGAAGATATAGTTAGAGGAAAGGAGGCTTCCATCTCCCATGATTAGTAGTAGCATCCCAAAAATGTTTACTTTCAAAATCAGTGCAATCAATGTGTCTTTTGGGAAACAACTCTATTCCTGAAACAACAAAAAACTACAGGAAATCCATTCCAGCCCAAATCTACCAGTCTCTCATTTATTTTAAAACACTCAATATATTTAAAAATCATACAATAAAACTGATAAGTAAAAAAATATTAAAATACAAAACCCACAGTAACTAGCAACTTGAGCCACATCCAACATAATGGCCATAAAATGCCCGAACAAAGCAATATGCAACCAGCAACCAGCAAAACTGATAGGTAAGAAAAGATACTAGATCAAATTTTAAGTTATGGAGCATTTTACCTGCACTTTGAAGTCAATTTTGTCCCATAAGGTATCAATCAAAGAACTAGGCACAAATTTCTTAACAAGCCCCACAAGATCTTATATCATTATTTGGCTGGATTCAGTTACTATTTAATTATTTTGTTGATACTTTGAAACAGAGGCCAGATTTGCATACAATGCTGAGGCACAGTTTGTTTTGAGTTTTTGAATCAACCAGGATAAATCTTATACAAGCAAAGCAACTGCAGCAAACCAGGGTTAAACAAGGATGGTGGGCTCAGACATAACAAGAAACCACTGTTAACAGAAGACAGCCATATGTCAGGTTCAAAATACAGATTCATATTCTGCTTTATTAGACACAACCCAGATAGTTGGCTGGGGTGGGTTCAGACCTGCAAAGAAACCAGTTAAACAAAACAAACCATGTCTTCAACTCATGTGGAAACCAGGCCACTGAATTAAGCTGAGTTTTTGTTTGTTTCCAGAATTGTTAAATGCTTGCTTTATGAATGGCTTTAAGAAATATTTCAGATCTATTATCAAGCTTAGTTTTAAAACAATGAGACCCCGCTCACTGAATTCATTTTGAGTGCTGGCTTGAATGCTAATAACCTCATTAAAGCCTAGCTTTAAAATAATTCTATACCCCTCCCACCTATCACAAGGTGCTTCTGTGGATTTTAGCTATGTTTTAGTGATAAATCATTCTGAGTGTTGGCCTGAATGCTAATTACTCCATTAGTCATTATAAAAACGCCAACAACGGTTAAGTCAAATATACAGGAATTGTGGTGTAGAGAAAGTTAATCTGAACTTGCCTTCCCAAGTAAATTGTCAAGCTCTGCAGCACTAGCAGATAAATGAATGTGTTCATCTGCTTGGATTATGTTTGTTGCATCAAAGTCTGCATCCGGTGTTTGGATCATCTTTGAAAGCCCATCCACAGCAGCTTTCAACTCATACAAGCGTTTCAAGATCTCCTCCTGGCGGGATTCAAGTGCCTGAAGAGCTGGATCAACTTCCTCCTAAATAAAGTTCAATTGGTATTCACTCAACTGTTTTAATATTGTGTAAAACAGATGGATATTTCCCATGTACCTCAGCATGCACTGTAGCTTTAACACTCTACAAGTCTCTATGCTAGTATTATCCATCATTATGCATACATGCACATGGGAACTCTGCCAATATATCAAGGTTCAATACAGGTCAAGGGTGGGAAATAGAGGTGGGAAACTGGATATAGATGTAGCACTGGATCTGGCCCACTGTCTACAGGCCATTTTGACAAGTAGATATTAAGTGATTCAGAGTTTTCATGCTTTGAAACTGCTTGCTGCCTTTAAACAACAGGGCAAGAGGTTTATATCCGATCTTAGTGCTAAGACTGAAGAGCAAAAGATCCCTGAACTCCAATCATAGGCCTTTTTATTATGCAAACCACTTAAGAGAAATTTGTGATCAAGTGGTCTATAAATGCAGAGTAAAATTTCCTAAGTTGTCAGGTAACTGACAGGTGGGTGTGTTTTGCGTACAATGGCTAGGCATGCCTTATTAGGCCTGCGGGCTGGTTCTGTCCTCCGCCACTAGCATAGGTAAAACAAATATGAGACCCAACTGCAACCATGAACAATATAAGGAGGTAGCATATACAATAACTCCCAAATAACCTTTTTGTCAAGTGCAGCTCTATCCGAAAGAAGGAACTTGGAACACCTGACTTGTGCTGCCCTGCCCTGGAAGAACAGAAGCCACATATGCCCGCTTCAGCTGCATACACAAAAACATTTGACAATATAATATTATTATTAAAGGTAAACGGACCCCCAACCATTAGGTCCAGTCGTGGCCGACTCTGGGGTTGCGGCACTCATTTCGCTTTACTGGCCGAGGGAGCTGGCGTACAGCTTCCGGGAGGTCATGTGGCCAGCATGACTAAGCTGCTTCTGGCGAACCAGAGCAGCGCATGGAAACACCATTTACTTTCCCGCCGGAGTGGAACCTATTTATCTACTTGCACTTTGACGTGCTTTCGAACTGCTAGGTTGGCAGGAGCTGAGACAGAGCAACGGGAGCTCACCCCGTCGCGGGGATTCAAACCGCCAACCTTCTGATCGGCAAGTCCTAGGCTCTGTGGTTTAACCCACAGCGCCACCTGCGTCCCTATTATTATTATTATTACTATTGATTAAATTTGTATACCACCCTTCCTCTCTAGATCTCAGGGCATTTCACAACAATGAAGAGGGGAGGGGGTAAGCTACAGTTCCCTGGATTCCTGGTGTGGCGTTGTTGGGTTGTGTGTGTGTGTGTGTGTGTCTTTGTGTAATGTAAGAATTGAGATTTAAACGTATGGACTGTCAGCCCCCCGGAAGTACAACGCAGGGCTGCCTCAGGCCTTGGCGCAAGAACCTCCCTCAGTCCCGGTTGGGAAAGTGAAAGCGCGGGCCAGCGCCTCTCCCGAGACGGCCAGGCCGGGCTGAGGAGCCGCACCGCGCGGCCTAGGGAGGGAGGCCAAGGAAGGGGAGCCCTCGCCCGCCCCCCCCCCGACCCTGCCCGCTTCAGAGCGCGGCGCCTCTGGGCCGCCTCCTTCCTACCTCGTGAAGCAGCGGCGGCGAGGCGGCTGACGGGGAGCCGCCCTCGGGGCAACGGTGCATATTTCCAACCCGGTACATGCAGGCGGGAAGGTGCTCAGCCAAGACCGCGGCCGAGCCAGGCCCCCCGTGAAAGGGCCTCACCTTGTACATCGGCATAGTGGCTGCCCGGCCGGCGGCTCCTCGCTGACTGACTGACTGACTGACTGGCACAGAGGCAGCCACGCCCCGCACGAGCGCCACGCCCACTGCTCTTCTGCCATTGGAGAGCGTTCGTCCGTGACCCGCCCCCGCCCTCGCTTCTTATTGGCCTACGCCGGGTGGGTGACACCTCGAAAGTCTTATTGGCTCCCGCTGGCGGGAAAAGGCGGCGCTTCTTTGCTGCCGTTGGCTTCGTCGCCTGAGGAGAGTAGAATCTGATGCAAGCGCGGCGCTAATGAGGGAACCGCAGGCCGCGCCTGCGCAGTACGGTCGAAGAGGCGTAGAGGCCCGGCGCTTCCCGCAAAGAATTCTGGGAGCTGTAGTTTGTTCAGGCCCAGCGCGAAGTGAGCTGCTTTGAGTTGCCACTTCCGAGGGGGACGTTCTGAGTGAGGCGCTGCTTATATAGCTTCGTGCTTGCTCTTGAGTCATGCCGCTATGATGAACGGGGTGGCGTCGTTTTCATATTGCATTTTGGACATTTGAGAAAAAATAACTTCAGCGCCGCCGAGGAAGAAGGAGAAAAACAGCAGCCCCGAAGCAACGCCATGGAGCCGGCTCTTCCTAGGTAAGCGCGCGACAAGGTTGCAGCTTGTTTTGCATTCGCTGTGGTTGCTCCTTTCTACGTCGCTTTTCATTCACATGACCCCCGAAGCGGCATGCAAACAATAAATAGCAATGTTGTGTATTGAGTCAAAGGATTTTATATCTGTATTATTATTGTCTGTATTTGCATTAGGGTAAAGTAACTGCCTTTTGGTTCCAGAGGGTACAGCTACTATTGGTTCATTTAAGCTGCTGTATTTGGATCCTCTGTCTTATTAGTTTCCTCCAAAAGGCAGGACTGTGATTGCCTGATATTGTTCCCTCCAAAATGTATCCTTTCTAGCTAGTTCCCTGTCCCTATAAATGTAGCTCTCCCCTCCTCAGGTCTCAGTCTTGTTGCTTTAATAAAGAAGTGTTACTAGAGAACTGTCTCCAGCATATTATGTCAAGAGAGCTGAAATCACAAACTCCACGTCACAACAAGCAATAACGTGAGTAAAATATAATAATAGCACATCACGAATGCAGCACAAATTGTGTAAAGTAATTGGCCAACTGTTAGCAAAACGATTGCAATCTATAAAAAACCTGCGGGATTATTTTAGCCAGTCGAGCGTGAGACTCTTCATTTCAAGGTTAATAATGATCTGATTTATGAGTCTCAAATCCGCCCGTTCGGATTATTTCAACCAATTTTTGGGCTCGAAAGCCAATTCTGTTTTCCCCCCCCCAGGGACCAGCCTTCTAAAGCTATCAAACCAATAGACCAGAAATCTGTCCATCGGATTTGTTCAGGACAGGTGGTGCTGAATCTGTGTACTGCGGTGAAAGAACTGGTGGAAAATAGCATAGATGCCGGTGCTACCAGTGTTGGTAAGCTTACTGTCAAGTGCGCGTGTTTAGCAATCTTATTAGCATGTTGCTTATGTTGGTGTTTGCACGTGCATGTCTGCAAACTGGCAGCTTTTACAAATGGAAAAGAGAACAGAAGTACCATAATAAAAAACCATGTTCGACTAAGAGTGCCCTGACATACATTTTTAACGTAAAAGGAAAATGTATAGAAATCCCTTCACTGCTGTAAACCTGTATGTGGCAAAATTGCGGTGATGCTTTGTAATTGTTATGTAACAAATATTCTTTACAATTTGTAGAAGTGAAACTTAAAGATTATGGAGCAGACCTTATTGAAGTTTCTGATAACGGTTGTGGTGTAGAAGAAGAGAACTTCGCAGGCTTGAGTAAGCTTTGTTTCATGCCTCGTTTTCTATATGCAAATCTGTCAGATCAGTTTGGTTAAGAGAAGCTATTAATATACTCTCAGAATAAATTTTACTTTCCAGATTCATGTTTATGGCGAAAAGCAAAAAACATACAGTCAGGTCATACCACATACACAGCAAAGCTGCATTTAAAAAACCATTTACTTTGGCAGCAGTACTTTTGTCATCCTTAGAAATGTTTGTTTAATGACTATATATCTGACCCTTGAAATAAAACTTTTCAAGTCTTCTATATAATGTAGCGAGAGAGTTGAGAGCCACAGATGAATAGGTTTGACCTCAACAGAACAGAGAGTTCGGTGGAGTGTATCTTTTATGTGAATTGTGGGGTAGAAGTTGGATTGGGGGAAAGTAGCAGAAAGGAAATTGTCTCCACTACTTCCTGTCCCTCCTCATTGCTTTTGCTAGCAAAGTCACTTAAATGACAGAGTCTAGTGAGAAAAGAAATCTTGATAGCACTTTACTGAACAATAGTGTATGTAACGTTCAGAGGAAGAAACGGAGAGGTTTTGTCTTTTTTTCTTGAGTCCTTGTACTCAGTACAGAAACATTAAACCAGATATATGGAGGAAAAACTCCATATATCTCACAGCCAATCAAGGCACATGCTACCTCCGCCTCCACTTGCTCAACTGACTGACAGCAGAATTAACTCTTAAGATGCAAACTGAATGAGCCCTACTGTTGCAGTTGTAACAGTTTCCTTGACTAGGTTTTTGAGTAAAGACAGTTTTGTCTTTTGACACTGCCACTCCGGGTGATGAGAGAAGTCTGGGCTTCTCACCAGTGTTGATGAGTGGGACATTGGTTGACTGGGAAGAAGCAGACTTGATTTCTGAGTGGCTTGAGAATTGGCAGTGTCATCAGGGAATATTTTTGGGCAGAAGTCCAAGGTCCACTCAGAAGAAAAAGCAGGAGGGTCCTCAAGCAGACCAGGGATGGCTTACCACATTTTGAAATAATGCATGTTGCCATCTTTAAAGAAGAGGCAGAGCATACAAGTCCATTAACTCCAGAGTCTAAAATTAGGTAATCTCAAACCAGGTGTGGCATATCTTTGGCCCTACAGATGTTGTTGAACTACAACTCCCATCAGCCCCAGCAAGCATAGTCAATGGCTAGAGGTGATGGGGGTTGTAGTTCAAGTTCCCAGCAAATGTTTTAGACTCTGGACTTGATGGTCTTATGGAACTTACTGCACCACTGTGGGGAATACAATGTTATTTGCAAACCAATAATTAAACATACGCCAAACCACATCACGGATATAAAGCTATAAAGCCTTGGACCAATTGTTTTAATTATTTTATGCTAGGTAATATTATACAAAATACAGCTGAATGTCTACTTGTTTTATCTTACCATTTATTTTTCCAGCTCTGAAACACTATACTTCTAAGATACAAGACTTTTCTGACCTTACACGTGTTGAAACGTTTGGCTTTCGAGGTGAAGCTCTGAGTTCCCTGTGTGCATTGAGGTAGGATTCCTCTCTGTTTAAGTGCAGAGCTCTAGCCAGAGCCGTTGGTACATCTTATACCACAGTCCTTTCCCATTCCCATTCTCAAAGTATCTTTGAGCAGAATGGGAGCCCAAGTTTAAAAGAAGCAAGTTTTTACAATTTAAAATGGTTGGCATTAAATGCGGGGTGGGTTTTGTTTTTTAACTCCTGGAAGCTTTTGTTCCCCTGTAGCATTTATTTGTTCTTTTCCTCCAGTGAAGTTTCCATCATTACTTGTCACAAATCTGCAAAGGTTGGCACACGCTTGGTATTTGACCACAGTGGGAAAATCACTCTGAGGACCCCCTGCCCACGACAACAGGGGACGACTGTCAGTGTGCAGCAGTTATTTTATACCTTGCCGGTACGACATAAAGAATTTCAGCGCAACATTAAGAAGGTAGGAGCAGCTTACTAGTAACGTTGTTTTTAAGAATGAATGTAAGAGATCCTAACGAAGGCAAGGGCCATTGGAGGGAGTGAATAAAGGTGTTCCTTTACCAGATGGTAAAGTCAGATGGGACGGATCCAAAAATAAACAAGAAACTAGTTCTGAGTAGACACCTTCCTTCCTTCACAGATATGCCTAGTAGATGAAAAATAAATAAATGTTGATCATTATCATTTTTATTATTACACTTGTTAGTCGTTTTTCTCAGAGTGACCCAAAGCAACTTACAGTAGTGCCTCGCAAGACGAAATTAATTCGTTAGGCGAGTCTCTTCGTCTTGCGGTTTTTTTGTCTTGCGAAGCACGGCTATTAGCGGCTTAGCGGCTTAGCGCTATTAGCGGCTATTAGCAGCTTAGCGACTTAGAAGAAGGGGGGGGGAAGAACTCGCAAGACGTTTCGTCTTGCGAAGCAAGCCCATAGGGAAATTCGTCTTGCGAAGCACCTCAAAAAACGGAAAACTCTTTTGTCTAGCGAGTTTTTCGTTTTGTGAGGCATTCATCTTGCGGGGCACCACTGTACGTTAAAACCAATTAAGAACCTCAAATAAAAAATAAAAAACACAGCTATGCAGATAAAAGGCAGGACTTATAGATGCCACCACACTAAAAGAGGCCAAAAGCCTGGGTAAAGAGAAGAGGCTTTGCCTGGTAATGGCAATAGTAATAACTATTTTTAGTTTATATAGTGCTTTAGTGTTCAATGTACTTCACATGTGCTTATAGTGTGGTAATTCCTAAAACAACCCTTTACGGTAGGTCAGTACTATTCTCCATGTTGCAGTTGTAGGCCAGAGATTGAGAATATGATAGCCTTAGACAAGCTATCTTGCAAGCTCATGACAGATGCAGGTTTAAGTGGGAGGCTTAGTCTTTTAACCACTTCTATTCACCAGCCCTCATTATTGTGTTGTTATAGTCTATGTCAGTGTTTCCCAACCTTTTTTGGGCAAAGGCACACTTGTTTCATGAAAAAAATCTCGAGGCACACCACCATTAGAAAATGTTTAAAAAATTAACTCTGTGCCTATATTGACTATATATAAAGTAACTCTCTTTAATAGGCATCAAATAAACACAAAGAAAGTACCGTATTTTTCGCCCCATAGGACGCACTTTTTCCCCTCCAAAAATAAAGGGGAAATGTGTGTGCGTCCTATGGGGCGAATGCAGCCTTTCGCTGAAGCCTGGAGAGCAAGAGGCATCGGTGCGCACTGACCCCTCTTGCTCTCCAGGCTTCAGGAAGCTGTCCGCACGCCTTGCGCGCCCGGCAGGAGCTCCCGCCCAGCGCGCAAGGCTTGGGGCGGCAGCCTGTCGCCCGAAGCACAGGGAGCCCTCCGGAGGGCTCCCCGTGCTTCGGGCGAGTGTCTGCAAGGCTTGCGCGCCCGGCGGGAGCTCCCGCCAGGCGCGCAAGGCTTGGGGCGGCAGCCTGTTGCCCGAAGCACGGGGAGCCCTCCGGAGGGCTCCCCGTGCTTCGGGCGAGTGTCTGCAAGCCTTGCGCGCCCGGCAGGAGCTCCCGCCAGGCACGCAAGGCTTGGGGCGGCAGCCTGTTGCCCGAAGCACGCGGAGCCCTCCGGAGGGTGCCCCGTGCTTCGGCGAGTGTCTGCAAGCCTTGCGCGCCCGGCAGGAGCTCCCGCTGGGCGCGCGAGGCTTGGGGCGGTGGCACGGGGCGGCCGGCCGAAGCAAGCGGCGATGGGATTTGGGAGGGAGCTCGCTCGCCGCCCCGCGTGTGCTCGCCGCCGCCGCTGCCCCGCCTCTCGCCGCGGGACTCGCCCGCCTCCCTCCCACGGCACACCAGGCAACGTCTTGCGGCACACTAGTGTGCCGCGGAACACCGGTTGGGAAACACTGGTCTATGTGATGAGGTAGGATAATAAGCCATGAATTAAAATGTGTTTTGAAGTGGGAGGGAAATGTCAGCGATCACACATAGTCTGTGTAAGCATGCTTCATTGCGTAGTCACTGGAAAATCATCATTATCTCTTTGTTTTTGCCAGGAGTATGCAAAAATGGTTCACGTGTTACAAGCATACTGTATCATTTCAACAGGAGTTCGTATTAACTGCACCAATCAGGTTGGCCAAGGGAAGAAGCAAGCTGTGGTGTGCACCAGTGGGAGCTCAAACTTAAAAGAAAACATTGGAGCAATATTTGGACAAAAGCAGGTATTACTGTTATTATTATTATTATCATCCATATTGTTACAACTACTAGTCGTATGGTTGTTGCTGCTGCTACTGCTACTACAGTGAACTAATGCAATGGGTACTTCTACTCCTACACAGTTAATGCTTTGTACAGTTAAAGTTGTCCTAGTGACTTTGGGTGGTGGTGCTGTGCTTTGAAGCCCAGAATATTGGGCCTTCAAAGAGCAGCATGGAGCTGTTTGAAAGCCCATTGACAGCAGCCCTGTTCCTTAAACCTCCAAAAACCAGAGGCTTAAAGAGAAGCGTGGGGCTGTTTACAGTTTCCAAGCAGCCCTGCGCTGGTATATGAACCTTTGGTTTTTGGGCAGTGGCTGGGAAGGAGAAGCGAGTTCCATCAACTACCACAAACTTGACATGAGCCAACATGAGTCTTGGTTGACCACAAACTTGACATGAGCCAACAGTGTGACGCGGCAGCTAAAAAAGCCAATGCAATTCTGGGCTGCATCAATAGGAGTATTGCATCTAGATCAAGGGAAGTAATAGTGCCACTGTATTCTGCTCTTGTCAGACCTCACCTGGAGTACTGTGTCCAGTTCTGGGCACCACAGTTCAAGAAGGACACTGACAAACTGGAGCGTGTCCAGAGGAGGGCAACCAAAATGGTCAAAGGCCTGGAAACGATGCCTTATGAAGAACGGCTAAGGGAGCTGGGCATGTTTAGCCTGGAGAAGAGGAGGTTAAGGGGTGATATGATAGCCATGTTCAAATATATAAAAGGATGTCACATAGAGGAGGGAAAAGGGTTGTTTTCTGCTGCTCCAGAGAAGCGGACACGGAGCAATGGTTCCAAACTACAAGAAAAAAGATTCCACCTAAACATTAGGAAGAACTTCCTGACAGTAAGAGCTTTTCGACAGTGGAATTTGCTGCCAAGGAGTGTGGTGGAGTCTCCTTCTTTGGAGGTCTTTAAGCAGAGGCTTGACAACCATATGTCAGGAGTGCTCTTATGGTGTTTCCTGCTTGGCAGGGGGTTGGACTCGATGGCCCTTGTGGTCTCTTCCAACTCTATGATTCTATGATTCTATGATTCTACCACTTATTTCCAGGTGCAGAGCTTGGTTCCTTTCATTCAGCTACCCCCTAGTGATGCTGTCTGTGAAGAATACGGCCTGAATGTTTCTGATATGCCAGCCAATTTTTATACGTAAGTAGAAGATTGTACGTACCTCACAGTCTATGCAGCTTCCCTATGTTTAATTGGCTTAGGCTGCAAATCCTAAATCCCTCCTTACATGAGGGTAATGCCCACTGAATTCAGTGGGACCTCGGAGTAGATATGTTTAGGATCACGGCCTTAACCATTCAGCTCTACAATTTTAAGGTGTGTCAGTCACATCTATTAGTCTTCCTTGCCACCTGGAACCAATCAAGGAGACTGCATGAAAATTATTGCGTTATCATTTTAAGCGTTTAGGGCAAAGCTATACTAAATTAGGCTTAAGTAAAATGAGTCCCACAAGCTTCCTGGTCAAAGTTCTGGGTTCTCTGGCGGGTGTACAAAGCTGTGTCGGGCATGTCAAGATATTCAGCTTGGAATAGTCATTCCCCACAGTTCAAGGGCAGCTGAATAATAAAAAAGGAATAAATATTGTAATCCGTTTATCTTTTATATTTAAGGATGTGTGGATAGTTATTGTCTGGATATGTGTAGACCTGCTGTGACAAAGTTTGAGAACTTTTGAAGAAGGACCCGGGAATTAAAAGCTCATCTTTTTTTTTTTTTTTTAATAAGCCAGTGTACCTGGCAAAAGTGCTTAGCTTCCTCACTCGTTCAGCAGTGAGTGAGAAGTTTGCTGGAGGTTCCCCTTTCCCAGGATGAAAGTCCCGTTGAGAACTGGTGACAGATTTGGTGGTGTGCGAGTCTGTGGTAGCTAGGCAACCCCACAAACCTCAGCTTTAGTCTTTTTGAAAGAAAGAAAGAAAGAAAGAAAGAAAGAAAGAAAGAAAGAAAGAAAAGTGTGTCAAATTGCACAGCTTCTATGCTTTTCTTCTTTGGAACCATATCCTTGACATATTTACTTTGATCAGTATCACAGGCTTTGTTTCCCGTTGCGATCATGGTGTCGGGAGAAGTACCACAGACAGGCAGTTCTTCTTTATCAACCAGCGGCCCTGTGATGCAGGCAAGGTATGGCTCTCTCTTGCAACACGCACAATGCCTTCGTTCTTCGCTTTTACAGCCTTCGAGCTGTAGTTTGCCTTTCCACCCACTGTGCCATGGAAATGGTGCAACGAAGCTTTTTAAGAATGCAGATTGAATTGCAGCGAGCGCAAATAGCAGTCTGTCTGCAACACCTTCTTCTTTTCTGGACAGGTTTCCAAAGTTGTGAATGAAGTGTACCACATGTACAACAGACACCAGTATCCGTTTGTGGCTCTTAATATATGTGCAAATTCCGGTGAGTCACACACATTTCTCTAGGAAAAACTTGAAAGATTAAGTATGTTTATGTGTGCGGTTGTTGTTAAGCAGTTGGGATAAACATTCTGATTCTTCGTCACTCAGTTGGCAGTAAATCTCAGTTCCAATACTCATAAGCCAGGGGTTGCCACCAGGCCATTTTTTTTAAAAAAAAAGGTGCTTGGTTTTCTTCTTTTTAATCGAGGTTTGATAGGCAGAAATCAACAAGTGTAGCTTTCCATGATATGCTGCTAGACTACCTGCTGCCGATAGAAAGCAGCAAGAAATCTAGTTCAATAGCTGATAACCCTACTTCAAGCAAATGTGTGCTGATTTTTTTCCAGATTGTGATGTAAATTGAAACATAATCTCTACACTCTGAAGTGCATTAGTCTTAAAATTTACCCTGTGGTTAGAAATCTTCTAAACAGGGGTGAAGTGCCTGAATTTGCTTGTTCACTGCTAACAAACCACAATATGAAGCCATGGTTTGTTGTTTACTAATGAACTTTAGTTTGTTTTAACTAGAGCTTGGAGCTGCATATTCACCTAACACCCTTCCTTAATCATGGTTTGTTTGTCCACCCAGATGCTCACCAAATTGCAAAGGCACGAGGCAAAAAGTTGCTAGAAGTTTTTGGAGAGACAAGGCATAGTTCACTTGTTTTTTGTCTGCAGGACAGCTTTCGGTTAATTCGTTTGTTAAACATGCCATGGCTTCGCTTAAGAAAACCATGACTAAATGTTACATGTGAACCAAGCCAATATCATTTTATGTCTTTGTTTTTAGAATGTGTTGACATCAATGTGACGCCTGACAAAAGGCAAATAATGTTGCAGGAAGAGAAACTTCTATTGGCGACTCTAAAGACTTCAATGTTGGGAATGTTTGGCAGTGATGTTAACAAACTCATCGTCAACCATACATTGCCAGATATTAAAGGTAGGAATGACACCACCCTTTTAAACCAACTCCCTTTCTAAGTGGATAATTACGCTTTTTTAAAAGTGCGTTGTTAATGGGCTGGTTCAACTGATTGTGTTCGGCTACACACAGTGCGTATTTCCTCAAATGTCAGCCCAGCTGTATTTCCTGGGGCTTGGGGCCAATCACTTCCGCTTAGAATTGCGGCCTTGTTTAGTTAGAAAAGCTCAGGTACAGTTTTAATGTGATTTCCTGCAGTGCCTTGCGTTACGGACAAGGCATCAGGTGTCAATGATTTCTGTCTGCTGTTTGTGAAATGGAGCTTGGCATTTTCACAAGATGGGTCCCAATTTGGCCTGCTAAGGTGTTTTCCCTGAATCATATTTCTTGCCCCAAACTTGATATGTTATGGGCCAAGTAGAGAAGTGGCCGGCGGTGCACAATCTGGAGCCTTAAAGTACACTCTCAATTGTTATCAGCGTCAATTGATGGTGACTGCAAGCCTGCTGGATTTGCTGCAAGACCAAGTTCCCAATGGGAAACTCCACTGCACAGCTGATCAGTGGTGACTTCAAGCCTCACTTGACTTGGATTTCCTTTTGTAGCATAGCTTGCCACACTACAAAGAAAAATTCCGTCAGCCAATGTCATCGTGAAGCCAGATGATTGACAATTGGGTGGGCTTCCATCCAACTGTCAGAGTGATCCACTGGGGTTGGGGGGATCTAGCATCCAGCTGGCTGGCCAGATCCATTTCCCCACCCCTGCTCTCGCTGTTCTTTCTCTAAATGGAGCCTCGGAGTTCACTATTGGGGCCTTGATTTATTCCTGTGGGTTGATTTTTAAATTGCAATTTAAAACACTCCTCTCTTCACCCTTTCTTAGGAAATTTCACAGTGCTTCAAGAAGAGGCAGAAAGCCCTGCCTTGGAAACTTCGCGTGGCTCCTCCTCTCAGAATCTGAGCGCAAAAGAAAAAACAGCAATCACTGTTGCCAAACTTAGGGAATCATTTTCTCTCCACCAAGTGAAAAAGGCCTGTTTTCATGGTGTTGAAAATGCCAAACGTCAGCAAAGTTCCTCTGGGCAGAAAGAACTTCCGGCATTTTTTAGCATTTTGGATTCTCCAAATAAGAAGACTGGCTCCAGCAAAGAGGCAAAGTGTGGAAGAGAGGAGGATCCAAGTACATTCATGCTTTCGGGCAAAAAACTCAAGAAATCGGCAGAAGATAGAGATTCTGGTTGTGGGAGCACCTCAGCAGAATCGGAAGTGGGTTTAAGCACGCCAGAAAATGGTGGCTGTTCCAGCTGTGAAAACACAATTGGCTCACCTCTTGAAGATTTCTCTGTTTTCAGAGAAGTTCAAAGTGGCAGTCTTGAGACGAGGGGAGATTTCTGGGGAGCTGAATGCAAATTGAACCAAAGCAAAGAGAGCCAATTATCCCAGCAGGCAGACAGTTCACCCCCCAAAATGAAACGTTTTAAGATGAGCCAGCCTCTTTCTCAGGTGGCCACTCCGTCAAAGACTGAGAATGACCGGGGTTCTTCAGTCCTATCACAGTACGACATACCTGTGGAACTGGAGAAGAAAACTGTACCGTTGGAGTTTTCTCTGAGCGCACTGATGGACAGGGTAAAGAAGCTAAGCCAGGACCAGGAGAAGAAAGAAGCAGCGCTAAAATTCAGAAAATTCAGGGCAAAAATTAGCCCAGGAGAAAATAAAACAGCAGAAGACGAATTAAGAAAAGAAATAAGGTATTTGACCGTGCCTTTTAAATTCCTCCTTTGGCAAAGCAATGGTATCTGTTTGACTTGTAAGTAATTGGGATGGTACATCTGGAATATTTGCCGTGACCATGAAATCCTCACTGTAGGGTAGGTGAAACTTTGCTTTGCTTTGCACCGTGAGACACAGCTTTCCATCTTAGGCTCCCATGCAAAATTCTTCCCGGGCTCCCATATACTCTGCTTGAGGGACAGCTGGGCAATGCTGCTTACACATCTGACCTTGACCATGAGGTGACAGAGAGAGCTTTTCACAACTCAATGTGATGCTCACTGTAACTTTTTTGGAGCGAGTTGCTAGTCTTTTAGGCAGCTGGCCACAAGATCCAGAAAAAACTGCAGACAAACGTCGGCTCCCTCAGCCAGTAAAGCAAGATGAGTGCTGCAACCCCAGAGTCGTTTGCGACTGCACTTAATTGTCAGGGGTCCTTTACCTTTTTAGGGAACTTAAAGGGCTGCTAGTTCCCCTGGCCTAAATTGTAAACACATAACAATTTTTAACCTGCTCATTTTTCTCCCCATCCTTTCCTTATATACAGGAAAGAGATGTTTGCTAAAATGGACATAATCGGCCAGTTCAATTTAGGGTTTATAATAGCCAAGCTGAACTCGGACCTCTTCATCATTGACCAACATGCTTCAGATGAGAAGTACAACTTTGAGATGTTGCAAGAGCACACTGTTCTGCAGGGGCAGAAGCTGATCACGTAAGTGTCCCAAGACGAGCAGCCGGCCGCTCAGTGCAGCCAGTGAAGGCCCTACCGTTGGTACCAGTTTTGTTGCTTTTTTTTTATTTATAAAATATTTATTAAAGTTTTACAAAAAAGCACATAAATACATATAACATAAAAAGAAAAAACAGACAAAGCAAAAATACACAGAAAATAAACAAAAAATACACAATAAAACAGCAAAAAAAGATAATAGAAAAACATGAAAAAGAAAAAATCCAATTTTTAGCTTTATACTTGTTTAACCCTGGTTCTTGACTTCCCCACACCTCCCTTTTTTGTGTTCCCATTTACCCAATCAAATTCAGCAAATCCTTACCCTCTTTCAATTCTCATTGTTAATTATATAGCTTAGCATATTATATCTCCAATCTTTCTTCCCTTTTTAATTCATTTTTACATATTCCTTATAACTTTATCACTAATGCCATATTATTTTTAAGTCCGACATCATCTTAGCATTCATAAATTTTGCAATATTTTTGTAGATAATCTTTAAATTTCTTCCAATCCTCTTCCACTAGTTTCGTTGCTTTTTTATTGTGTGGTAGAGCTTCCTTGGGAGTTGCTCTGGGTGTTCAGTGAGCAGAAGAGTGGGGTAGAAATACTAAGTACTAGCTGAATGGCAGGGATTGGATAAACATATTTTTAGCTTGTGACTGTTTAAAGCAGCACATACTTGGGATGGAATGAGCTGCAGCTAACAAAGGTAACAAACCCTTTGAATGCAAGCTGATTTAAGCTGGGTGTGTGTGTGTATGTTAGGGCTCATAAAAGGGCTCTTTATGGGAGTCCCTGGGGCTCTTTTTCCTCCCGCCTCACTTTTTAAAGCCTTTGTTTGTGCTTTTCTTTGCTTATAGGGTGTCTGGTTCCACTGCCAAGTACTTTGCAAGTTGAGGCACCAGCAGCCCTCCATCTTAATTTCTCAGGGGTAATCTATAAATTAGCATATGGAAATATGTCCCATGAACCTGTGTCCTGAGCTCCTTAGGTGAGGCACCCCCAAACTCAGCCCTCCAGATGTTTTAGGACTACAACTCCCATCATCCCCAACTAACAGGACCAGTGGTCAGGGATGATGGGAATTGTAGTCCCAAAACATCTGGAGGGCCGAGTTTTGGGATGCCTGCCTTAGGTACTTAGCAGTCAGTCTAGAATTGAAAATTGGCCACAGGTTTTACAGCATTTACAGGTGGGTTTTACAGCATTTTAAATACTTTTAAAAAAGTTTAGCTGTCCTTGTATTCAAAGTTCTTATGAATGCCAAGATTAATGTGAGGATGGTCTTTTGATACATTTGAGATTAGGCTTGGCTTACTCAACCCCCTTTTCCCCTCTGAACTTCATAGAAAAGAAGAGGAAAAAAATGGTAGTAAAAAGCATTTCATTGGATGTATATTAAAATATCTCCATCTGATCTTTGGAGGAGCTTTTGGATCCCATCTGCTTTATTCATTTAAAGCAGACTACAGTGGTACCTTGGGTTACATACGCTTCAGGTTACATACGCTTCAGGTTACAGACTCCGCTAACCTAGAAATAGTACCTAGGGTTAAGAACTTTGCTTCAGGATGAGAACAGAAATCATGCTCCAGCGGCGCGGCAGCAGCAGGAGGCCCCATTAGCTAAAGTGGTGCTTCAGGTTAAGAACAGTTTCAGGTTAAGAACAGACCTCCGGAACGAATTAAGTACTTAACCTGAGGTACCACTGTATACCATTTAAGGAGAGTCATGGCTTTCCCTAAACAGTTGTGGAAACTGTAGTTTAAGAGCTACAATTCCCAGTGTGGTTTAACAAGCCCTCTTCAGGGAAGTCTGGGATTGGTTGGTGGGGAACAGGGGTCTCCCCACAATTCCCAGCACCCTTAAACTACAGTACCCAAGTGGCATGAGACTGCTTTAAATGTATCAGGTGGGGACTAACTTTTGCCAGAATGTATCAAGATAGACACTTGTCACACTAACTTCACACCCTATTCTTTTTCAATGTCTCCCATTATTTCAGGCCTCAGAATCTTAACTTAACGGCTGTAAGCGAAAGCATTTTAATGGAAAACCTGGAAATTTTCAGAAAAAATGGATTTGATTTTGTTATTGATGAAGATGGTGAGTTTCCGCCTAAATGGGATGCTAATATCTAGGGTACAAAGATATGCCCAAGTGGTGGTTGCTGTCTCTTTCTCTCCGACACCACTGAAAAGCAGCAGCAGTGTATAGTATGCCACAATCGTTTGCATAGGTCCTTGGGAGTAATCTCCATCCAGCTCTGTGGCAAGTAAGTAGGGATTACTTTGGACTGCATTGGTTCAACTTGTAGAACACACTGAGCATTTTTCACCCAGCTGAAATGCAAGCAATCTTGCAAAGGTACCACTTACACCGCTACCATGAAGTCAGGAACCCCATTAAAGGAAAGGAAAGACGTATCTAGCCTCTGCTTCATTGTTTTCTTCCTGTAAATGAAACTTCAAAATCTTGTTTGCTTTCACTTGCCAGAGCAAGAAAAGCCTGTGAGTTATGGTGCTCTGGCAAATGTCATTGCTCCTGCCCTGAAAAAAAGCCCCGGAGCTACGCTACACTTCTGGAAATTCCTTGGTCTTACTTTCATCAGCTTTACATCGTAATAGAAATTATTCTTTTTTCTTAGCAATGCCTTGGGGTTTTCTTCTCACAGAGTTTATGCAGTATAGACAAAGGAACCAAGTAGGTGGGCCCAGGGCTATGGTTCCTTCCCACAGTCGTGGTCTCCATCCTAGTGAGCAGTTGTCAACTTGAGCGTTATAGACCTTTCATGTTGCTATGGAATAAAGCAAGACTAGGGAAGCAGCTCCCATGTTGCTATAGTAATAGTCCGGAGTGCAACCTCTCCACTGTGATATTCATGCAAAAAAACCAGGAAATGTTCTGCCTTGTGCTTTCTGTTTTCCACATCTCTCTTTACTGTCTGACGCAGTGCTTTGATGTTTAAAATGAACTTTAATATTGG